>NW_027185712.1:22834495-22846909 GCF_028583685.1 Petaurus breviceps papuanus
GATAGATAGATAGATAGATAGATAGATAGATAGATAGATAGATAGATGAAACTTCTTTAGATTCTTACAACAATCCTGGGAGATCAATGCTATTATCATCCCCATTTTACATATAAGGAAACTAAGGCAACCACAGGTTAATTGACTTGCATAGGGTCACACAGCTAGTAAATGTCTGAGGCAGGATTTGAACTTAGGTTTTCCTGATTCCATGCATAGCACTCTATCCCTTGTCCTATCTAACTGTATAACAAAGTATCCTCACTCAAATAGTACCTTTGGCTCACAAATTTACACCATTTGTTTGCCTAACACCAGATTGACTCTTGTCTCCAGAGATTAAAGTCCCCTTCTCCTCCTATCATTTTTTGTACCCACCATCAGCTCAGTTATTTTTCTCCTCTGCCTTCCTTTTTCCTTGTACTCTCTAAAATTCCCTCCTGAGTATTTGCTCTATTCCTGGTCTCTTGTTTCCATACTCTGCCCATATTATTCTCACAAATACCTCCATCTCAGGAAGATATCATATCTCTGGCTATCCTTTCCAATGCTAATTTTCTTTTCCTCATGTGTGCCATCCAGTAGACTTGTAGGAGGGGTTGGAATATTTCTTGCTCCTCACTAGGGTTGCCAGGCTCTTATTTTGCCACCATTACCCAGCAACACATTTTCCTTTGAGATTTGTTCTGTCTATAATCATTAAGTTCTAGTTTTTGAGTTTTACTGGCCTCTCTCATTTCTCAAAGAGTTCATTGCCTAACCCTTGATAACCATGTTCATTCTTCCTTGGCCATGTACAGGGATGATCATATATGCCACATACTCTTCAATATAGTGACATTAGCCTCCTTGCTATTCTATGAATGAAACAGTTCATCTCTCAGCTCTAGGGATTTTCTCTGCCTGCCTCCTATCCCTGGAATGTTCTCCTTCCTCAGCCCCACATACTGACTTTCCAGTGCCTTCCCTTCATTAGTTATTTCTTATTCATCCTTTTTTTTAAGCTGGCTTTGTTTATATTTGTATGTTGCCTGCCCCATTGAATGGAGCTGTCTTTTGTCTCTTGAGTTATTTCAGCACTTAGTACAATGCATGGCACAAAATAGACACTTAGTAAAGGTTTATTAATTGATTGATTAATGCCATATAATTCACCACCATCTAATTGTTCCAATTCCATGACTTTAACTGAAATTTCTTCCTCTGATTATAATTTATTCTCCCATATCTCTTTCTGCCTAACTCCTCCTAAACTTGTTCTTTGTCTTAACTATAATCTTCAAGCCCTTTAGCCCACCCTGTTCTCCCAATTCATATTTTTGGTCTTGCTTCACCTTCTACTTTTCACAATCGTAATCTTATAGTTTACCAATTCTACTCGAAAAAGTTTGCATACTTGACATTGTGCTTTTGAGCTACCATTGTTTATAACCTACTGATCTTCAATGATGGTTTACCCCCACCATTCCCTTTCTTCATTTATACAACTGACATACTGAATGTTACTGGAGGAACTCACATTACTGTCCCCACTCAGTCATTGTGGGTATTGCCTACCCCAAGAAAAAACATCAACCTTACACACCTTAATAGATAACTGTTGTTGAAAAAAAATCATCATTTATTGGCCAACACTTCTATGCACTTGTCCAAGCTAATTCTAATATGACAAATATGCAATCTACTCTCAGGCCCATATTTAAGCCTTTCCAGCTTGGTATGGTTTGCTTGGTCATTTATTTCATTGGCAGAGCCTCTGAGAAAATAGGGACATCTCCATGGTACAATGAGGCATTGGAGTAAGACTTTAGTGGAGGCATACACAATTAGCCACTTAATAGTGGCTTCTTAATTATAATCATGATCATGTTGATGATAATGATGCTTAACATTTTCCTGGGTATTTACACACTGGGAGAATTGGACTGAGTGGAATTCAAATATGATATGGGAAATCAGTTTCTCAATATCTTTGGTGAATCACAAGCTTAGTGGCTTAATGAGGGGTGAGATAATTAATCTAGTACTGTATGCATTTCTGCATGTCTCCTACTGAATGTTCATTGCTTATACAGAATGGTTTAATACTAACTATGAGCCCTTATCTGTAAATTTAGAATGATATACCTCATTTTTAAAATTAGAATGCCATTGCTCTATGTTGTAAGTCAGTTTTTCAATAAATAATAATATTAAGTTAACTATGTTCCAGGTGCCTTTACATTCTCTGAATTTATTTTGAACAAATTATCTATCATTAACTTCAAACAATATTAAAATCAATCATGCATGTGTTTACAGCAATTTATAATGAACTTTAACATACAACTATTTGCATCAGTTACTTCCTTTAAGCACTCTTCCATAGTCTTGTCTGTTCACTGACGCACAGAGTCAGGCATAAGAATTTTCTCATCTGGAATAAAAACATGGGAGACCAATATATGTGTGTATATACATATATGTGTATATGTATATGTATTGCATATGTTTATATCTGTATATATGTCTATGTATGTGTGTATATGTGTGTGACATATAGATGAAAGTTCAACACAGAGAATAAATGAAAGCAAGGGGCACAGAGGACAGTCCAAGCATTATAATAATCTTGGCAGCAAAGGAGGTAGTCCATCCTCCAGAGACTTAGACCCTTACCTCTGTCAGGGTTGGGTGGCAGAGTACAACTGAACCTCGTGGAGATAGAAAACATGGTTTTGGTGATCTTTATCACCAATTATTATCTAGGGATAATAGCTATTATCCCTAGGGTAATTGTATCACAGACAGCTGGGTAGCACAATAGAGTGCCAGGCCTGGAGCCAGGAAGATTCATCTTCCTGAGTTCAAATCTGGCCTCAGACAATTACTAGCTATGTGACCCTGGGAAAGTCACTTAACCCTGATGTTTCAGAGTCTGTAGAATGAGCTGGAAAAGATAATGACAAACTACTCCAGTATATTTACCAAGAAAATCCCTAATGGAATCAGTATATATTACATACATATATATACATTCATACATACACACATATATAAGCATTCACATCTGTATATGTATGTGGGCACACACATATAATGTATACATTTTTATGTGTGTATACACATGTTTGTGGATTTGTTTATATACACATACATGTGTATACATATATATATATGTTTATACTTTGTTATATTTTGAATAAATGGAGAATGAGTTGAACCCAGAATTAAACAGGAAGGAGGTGAATGTCCTGAATTGCTTTGGGGAAATCATAAAGTTCTTTTGAAGAACCCAAGCTTCCCCCTAGAACAAAGGCCCAATGTTTTTTTTTAATCCCAATATTCTTCTGATTACGGTGTGTACCTGTGTATCATAGCAGACTACAATCTCTGAGTAATTCAGATTAAAGATGCCATAAAGAGCAGGAGAGAAGCATAGAGTAGGTCTTAATACATGATGAACAAGAAGTTACACAAAAGTGCTGTAAAGGATGTCAGGAAAGAAATACACAACTGAAAAAGATGATTGCATGGAGAGCGTGAGGGATAGCAGATGGATGGCCTCCATACTCCATGATAGTCTCATGATGTGAAGAGAACTTGAGGAAAAGCCCCAGCATGTTGAATTTGGTGAAGTAAAAGCAGGAAATGGATAAGTGTTGCACAGAATGGATAGGAATGCACAAGTTGTATATTCTGGACCTTTCCTTATTGTTTCAACATAGAATTTCTGTATAGGATAATAGATTTAGAAGTAGAGGAACTCTTAAATTTGTTCAATCTATTCATTTTAATATGAAGTCCAGAGATGTTTCATTAGATCAGGGCTTCTTTTTTTCTGCTTGAGAATTTTTTTCATTTTTCAGCAACATTTATTGGTGTTGAATCTCATGACAGCATGCTCAGCACAAAGTGCACATGCTTTGTATTCTCTGCAAGGCTGTAGGGAAATGGGGTGATGCAACATGGGCAAGTGCTGCCAGACACACCTCACATTCATTACGTGTTTGTTACTTAATTAATTTTTGGTCATTGCGCATTCAGAAATCTTTTACCAAAGTTGCCAAAGTTTTCATAACCCCATATGGGGTCTTGACCCATAGTTTAAGAACTGCTGCACTAGATCACATAGATATTGGTGGTATAATTGGGATTTGAATCCAGGTCCTGTAATTCCAAATCTTTTAACCCCAAGCTCCTTTAAAAGTAATATAAACATTTTCATGGCATTACATAGGATTGTTGTGAGGTTCAAACCTGTGTCAAGTGCTTTGCAAAGTTTACAATACTAGCCAAGTCTGACTTTGGATGTATGCATGCTTTGGCACAAAGTACTGCTTAGCTACGGGGCAAAGATTATATTTAATTGTGTTTTATATAGTGTTTAATATTTAGTTCGGTCAGGCTTAGGCAGGGATGATAGTGAGTGAGGAAGTTTGTTTGTTTGTTTTTTCTCCCACTACTCCTTAGTCTCCAGCTGAGAAGACCAAGAAAAAACATGAGGCAAGGACAATTATCCCCATATTATTGGTCTCTTCATTTCAAGTTGAAATGAGGATAATGATTTTGAGAAATATCAACTTGAGAAGAACTTGAAGAATTTCATCTTTTATTTTGATAGGAAATTTATGGGTTCCTTTTCTCTTTACCTCAAAATACTTGCAATGCCCCTCCATGATCTTTGTTTCATGTCCCTCCTATTCCTCTTTGCCATGATATGCCCCAGGGCCCAGCAAGTAGGAGGAGATAGAAAAGGAATGAAGGAGTGAATGAGCTTTAGAAATAGTTGAAGGCGGGGGGGGAGTTTAAAAGCTGGTTTGAAGTTTAACCAAAACAAAAACAAAACTAAAATCATGGCAAGTGGTCCCATCACTTTCTGGCAGAGAGATAAGAATATGGAATTGGAGGAGAAGAAATATAAGCATTATCAGATTTTATATTCTTTTTTTAAAGTTTTCTTAAAGGTTTTGTTTTTTGTTATTTTGCTTTTTGGAAGGCAATTGGGGTTAAGTGACTTGCCCAAGGTCACATGGGTAGTTTTTGTGTCAAGTGTCTGAGGCCAGATTTGAACTCAGGTCCTCCTGACTACAGGGCCAGTGTTCTATTTACTGTGCCACCTAGCTGCCCCCAGATTTTATACTCTTAGACTAAAAGATTACTGCAGGTGTACCTGTAGCCATGAAATTAAAAGACACTTTCTCCTTGGAGGGAAAGTTATGGCAAATATGGACAGCATAATAAAAAGCAGAGGCATCACCTGACCAACAAACATTTGTATAGTTTAGCCTATGATTTTTTCTAGTAGCAATGTATAGCTATGAGAGTTGAGCTATAAGAAGATCTGAGGGCCACAGAATTGCTGCTTTCAAATTGGGGTGCTGAAGAAGACTTTTGAGAGTCCTTTGGACAGTAAAGAGATAAATCAGTCAATACATAAAGAAATTAGTTCAGGTTATTGACTGGAAGGTCAAATACTGAAGCCAAGGCTAACACTTTGGTCATATAATGAGAATATGACACTCATTGGAAAAGATCCTGATGTTGAGAAATATTGAAGACAAAAGGAAAAGGAGATGACAGAGGATGAAATGGATATATAGTATCATACAAATAATGGAAATAAACTTAGACTTTAAGAGAAAGAGGATAGAAGAATGTCATTCTATGATCCATGGGGTCACAAAGAATTGGACACAGCTGAAAAATAGAACAACAACAACAAAGAAGATGGATATGGTCCTCAAGTTTTGGCTACCAAGGAAGCAGGGGGAACGGACAGTAGAAATGATACAGAATTCCAACAGGCAGCATGCTGGAGGAATGAAGGACCAGAAGAATGTAATGTGGGAATGTGAAGAGTATTGCTTCATGTGTAGGATTTAACCAAATACATTGTACAATTCAACAAGTCATGGGAAGCAATTGAAATCCCATATAGGACCACTGATGTGCCAGTAATGCTAAGAAATAGTTGGAGAGCAGAATCAAAGATCTAACCAAAGACAAAACAATGAATAAATCAAAGCATCCAGAGTATGAATCAGTTCTCTTATATGACTGGACATTCTTTGTTGGTTTGTTGTTATTTTATCATTGTCTGATTCTTCCTGACCCTACAGGCCATATGTGTATTATAGTCAATTCTTTTTTTTAAATAAGATCCATTAGACCATTCATGTGGTTGGGTTTGTTGAAATGCTGTAGGGAAGGAGAAAGAAGAGAGTCTTCCAGAAGATTGTGGCTAAGGAATACACAAATTGTTTAAATCCACACAGACAACACTATTAGACTAATGAGGTAAGCACTGATAACCGAGAAAGCCATGGAATTTGGAGCTCCAGATAACCAGTGCTCTGAAAGACATAAAATAACCTGGGATATTGTTTAAAGTCCCTCTGGTGTGCTGATTGGAGCAATAAATTTGGAGCAATCATGGGATCAACAATATCTAGACGTATTTATTTATTTATTTTGGTCTTTATTAATTTGTTTGTTTATTTTTAGTTTACAAGATTCATTTTCACAATTCCTTGAGTTTCAAATTTTCTCTCTCTCCCTCCCCCCCATGGGGGCATGCAATCAAATATAGGATCTGCAAATACTTTCACATTAGACATTAGTCAGGTTGTAAAGAAAGATTGTGACCAATGGAATGAACAATGGGAAAGAGGAAACAAAACCAGACAAGAAAAAGAAAGAGAGCAGGTAGTTTGCTTCAGTCTACATTCAAACTCTATTCTTTCAAGTTATTGATTTTTTAAATCAAAAGGAGGCAACTAGCTAGTAGAACACCCTTGTGCCTAAACAATTAAGTCATTTACCTGGATTCTATTCTCTCTCAAAACTAAGGAGATTGTCAACTTTCTTAATGCCCAAAGACACCAACAGAGCTATGATTATCACTTATGGAAGAGAGGGTAAGTTATGTGTGTGTTCTGGGGGTGAAGTGGGGACGGGAGTATCAGGAGATATCAACTCAACAGACATTTTTTAACCACTTACTATGTGGTAGGCACTATGCTAAGTGCTGGGAATAAAAATACAAGAAAAAACAAGAAAAGCCCCTACCCTCAAGGAGCTTATGATATAATGCAGGAAGACAACATATAAAAGGGAACTCTAAAGGCAATTGGAGTGGGGAAGGGATGAGGGACCAGACAAAGACATGGCTTTTCAGGGCCTCCTCCTCAAAATGGACCTTCTTGCAGGACCTTAGGACCCAATAACAAGGACAGTCTTTGGGATACTACCTCATGTCTAGGGAAGGCAGAGATTAAAGGACACTACTCTACCTCATCCATAGGCCATGGATGACAAGGTTTTTGATAGGAGGGAGTTTTCATGGCAAAGCTGAACAGAGGAGGAACTCACCTGTGCTAGGGGAAGGTCCCATCTCTGCCCACATACCAACTTTTACCTCCATGGACTTGTAGGTAACAAATCACTAGTATCAGGTGCATTCATTACCCAGGGAGGGGTGGCATGTCCCTCAGAAAGTCTGATGTACTCCCTTGTGATAAAGCATATGATCAAAGGACAGTCATCACCCAGGAGTTGTATGGGAAAGGGAGGCAGTAAGCACAGTGGGAGTACACATCATCTCAATCATCTTACTCAACTCCAGGAATGCTGTGAGAACATGTTTGCAAGGTACATTGTCCAAGAGACAAGGTTTGGAAAGGGTGTAAGGGTGCATGTGACAAAGGGTCAACAATTTCTACAAAGCAGAGCAAATAAATAGTCTTCTTCTAAACACCATATCAATAACCAGCTGGTTATTGCTCTGTCCCTGAATAAACAAATAAAATCCTGTGGAAAAACAGATTTTGTCTTTAAAGCAAAGTTAGAGGCACTGATGAAGTGTGTTGCTTGATATTATGGGTTGTTTGATAAACATGCAGGGACTGTCCTAATTATTTTTGGACCTCTTCCAGATGCTAGCATGGTTCTTTGCACATGGTAGAAGGCATTTAATAAAATTGAATTGGTTGGTGAATTGAATAGAATTTTTGAGGAGCTGTCAAATATCCCCAACCTAGATTTGTGAAACATGATTGGAAGATGATAGGATTGACTCACTCAAACATACTTCAAGACTCCTATCTAGGCTTCCAAATAAGTTGCTGCAATGAAGTCTTATATTTGACCTCTCTTTAACTCTGTTTATATGTTTGAATCTTGGATCGAACCACCCAAAATATATTCCCATCTTAAATCTTCCCTGAATGCTGGTCTTCATTTTACTCCATAACACTCTTACCCCTAAACAATCTAAAATAAGGGCACTTTTTCCTGATGTACAGCCAAGATTCAGTCTAAAAGGGGCCAACTCCATACTATTTAGAGTCACAAGTGAAGTAGCATTAACAGAGAACAATACCAGGTTTGTGGACTGTTCTACTGAAAAAAAAAGAGCCTACCATGTAAATCAACCAATTCTTTTATTATAAGTTACACAATGCAACTCTGTAAGATCTTTAAACTGGGGAATTGAACTGAATTCTAAGAAATATGAGGCAGATGTTATAAAAAACAAAAAAAATTATAACTAATGAATGCAAAATGAAAATTGGTGATAGTAAAAGAAACCAAATTTTATTGGAAGTTCTCTTCTATTATCACAGTGTCTGGGAAATTTGTAAAGGCCATTGAGGAATTCATCTATGGAATATAATGATTTATTTCAAATCACACTCTAAAATATTCAAAAATAGTGTATTACTTATAACTGACTCAAAAGGAAATCATTCTGTTTAGAATTTGCTTCTACATTCTGATTGCAAATTGGAATGGGAAGGATTTGATCTGGAAACCCTTCTTCAAAATAAATTTACATACAATCTCTGGGTCCTCACATAAGAAATCTTCTCTGGAAAATCAAGTTGGAAAGTGTTGTGTCAAACAGAAGGAGAAAGAGTTAATAAAGAAAATTTATTTTCCTCTTTCATAATGAAAAAAAAAGCTACAGAAGCAGTTGTAGATATAGTTATTATATAGATATGTATACATATACACACCTAATATAATTCCATTGCACTACTTTTTAAAACAAATAAATTCAAAGGAAAAAAAGGCCTTTCAAATCTTTTAGTCTATTCAAATGAAGTAGCCTCAAATGGTTTAGTTAGGAATTAAGTTAATTGGGTTTGGTGTAAGGTTGGTGTACTTCCTGCTGGAAACTTTCCCATGTTTTCCTCAGTATAAGTAGCCACTGGACTCCCATGTCACCCTGTTAGCCCAGACTTTAATTAGATCTGGCATTCTCTTCATAATGATAAATGCTGAGATGATGAATGGAAATGCAAATGAGTGCAAAGTGCCTCAGCCATCAGAGCTGAATATCATTAATACCTTCCTACTGTTAAATCGATCACTGTCATCCTAAGATCCCCGTGTTCAGCGGGTGCAGATGGCTGTCGGCCAGAATGCCTTCCATAATATTGGCAGTCCAAACTTTGTGGGGTTTTCCTCCCCATATGCTTTTATTCATCTTTTGCTGAATATTTGTTTGGCAACTAGAGTTCCAATATATTTCCAGCTGAGATGATAACTATTTAGGGTCAATAAGCAAATAGCTAATTTAGAGAAAAATAAATACCAATATGGAACTGTGCACACAGCACCAACTTGTGAAAGAAATTCAATGGAGTGAATTCATATCTCACTACTTTGAAGGCTGTATGTAACATCAGTTTTAACAAAGAAAATTATGATTAATAATATTTCAAATTGTTTTAGATTGTTTCAAGAGATTTTAAGCGTATTAGTTCTGTTGGCTAAAGCAAGGTATTAATATGGTAATGGTCATGGGTTCAAGAATCATTTAATTTCATGTGGAGAAAATCTCCCTTCTTTAATCACAGATTGGTCAGCTCTATTTCTAATCATGCTTTTGATGATTCCAGACAAAAGCTCAAATTATATCAAATAATCTGTCTCACATAAAGAGGATCATAATTTCAACTGAAAGGACCCACACAGGCTATACAAAAGCATTAGGTACTAATAGATTTGAAAAAAATATTGGTTGTACTCAACTCAATTTAAAAGACACTAATTAAGCAGGTAGAACACTGTGTGCTAGGCACTGGGAGTAAGGGGGTGGATCCGAAGGATAGAGATACAAAATTTAGATGCAACACAGTTGCTGCATCCAGGGTGGACCTCGTTTTCCAGGCTGAAGTATGGACTTTCTCTGCCTTGCACCAGAAATCTTTTCCTCTTGGAAGCCCCCTCCAGCCTTGGCCCCCACACTTCTTATTGCCTGGCTCCTCCCAGAAATTCTATTTAAGTAGTACAGCTAAGCCAGTTGTTCTATTCCTCTCCAAACTCAACTTTGTCAACTATGCATTGAACAGGAACTTTCTTCTCCTTACTTCCTGCCACACAACCCCATCACCTTCTAAGCCCAGATGCCTGACCCACCTTTTTCATATTCCTATTCTTCCTCTATGAGAATGTAAGCTCCTTTAGGTCAAGGACTACCTTTCTTTCAGTTAATTTTTGTAGTCCCAGCAATTATCACAGGGTCTGGCACTTAAGTGATAAGCACTTAACAGATGTTTATTGACTAAATGACTGATTGTTATTTAGAGTTTAGTAAACAAATTAAGATATAAGAAACTATATTGAATGAGAAAACGACAACAACAACAAGCTATCCACTACAGCCTGGGCATCCCTATATCAGGTGATACCACTTAAATGCCCCAAAGTCATTAAGATTGTTGGTTAATAGTCAAAGATTTGAACTCTTTTATCCAACTTTTGTACTCTTTCAGTCAACCAGTCAGTCAATAAACATTTATTAAACATCTACTATGTTTTAAGAGCTGTACCTCACTCTTCCTTTTCTATTATCAATCATTATTATTCATTAGAGAATATAACAGTGCAATCCTTTAATTAAGGGGGTTCAGTGTAATTCTGCTTCTTGGAAGCATGGGGAAAGCATAATTGTAGTCATAGCAGTGACCCAATGAGATTTTTTTAAATTGCTGAAACTATTGAGTTCTATCATGAGCATGAAAATATACCACCTTCCATATTGGAGCTGGGCTTATCTGGTGAAAACTTGAAGCAAAAAGTTGCCAATGCGCCAGTGAAGAAAAAGTTGTTCAAGTCAGCATTTATTAATTATCAACGAAGTACAAGGGTTTGTTTATGGATATACAAAGACATAATTGAAATAATTTGCCTTTCAAGGAATTGAGATTTTATTTTACAGGTTGGCAGTGGTACATGTATGTAGTTGATTTGAGGAGAGACAAATTACTAACAACTGGAGGGATAAAAAAAAGGTTTAATGGATAAAGTACTACCTGAGTCAAGCCTTGAATGCTTGGTGATCTTTATAATCACCTTAGATCAAATGCACAAGTGATTCTATATGTAATATGACATAATCATTAAACTTGCTTGTGGGAAAAAAAGATGAACCCAGGGGCAGCCCAGTAGCCCAACAAGTAAGAGTACCGGCCCCAATGTCAGGATGACCTGGAGATTGAATCCCGGGCTCAGAAACTTAGCACCCACCCAGAAACACCTGGCTGTGTAACCTTGAGCAAGTTACTTAACCCCAATTGCTTAGAGGTGGCCAGGTGGCTCAGCGAGTAAGAGCACTGGCCACAGTGTCGGGATGACCTGGGATCGAATCCAGGCTCAGACACTCAGCACCACACCCAGAAATAACTGGCCGTGTAACCTTGAGCAAGTTACTTAACCCTGATTGGTTAAAAAAAAAAAGATGAATCCAAATTTTTCATATGTTTATGGTTATGAATAAAACTTTGAGCAGGATAATGTTGTTGTTGCTGTTTTCTTTTTTCTACTCAACTCTTTTTCTAAGTAATCAAAATAATACTAGAAAAGAGAAGCCACTATAGCACTGAGAAACCGTAATTATGGAAATTTATGTAAGGTAGCCCAAGAAATGTTTTCAATTTCTTACTGGTCAGGTCTCCCAATGACACAAGCAGTTCAATCTAAATAATTATGTTTTCCAAAACAACTGAAAAGCTTGGGAACAAGGGCAAACGTTGTAGTGGGTTGGAACCACTAACATATTTCTCTCAGTCCCATTTTATGCTATCAGAGTTTAATTTAGGTCCTCTAACTTACTGTGATTGCATCATTTTTTCCCCAAAGAAACTTAACAATTCACTTTGGCAGTATACAATGTTTACAAAGTGAAATCTAAGCAGGAAATTGGGGAAGAGAGGAAGGAAGGAAGGAAGGGAGGAAAGAAGGAAGGAAAGAAGGAAGATGGGAGGGAGGGAAAGAGGGAAAAAGGAAAGGAGAGGGAGGGAGGGAGAAAGGAACAAGAGAGGGAGGGAAGGAGGAAGGAAAGAATGAAAGAAAAAAAGGAAAGAGAGGGAGGGCAGGAAAAGGAAGGAAGGAAGGAAGGAAGGAAGGAAGGAAGGAAGGAAGGAA
>NW_027185712.1:22846919-22864187 GCF_028583685.1 Petaurus breviceps papuanus
GAAGGAAGGAAGGAAGGAAGGAAGGAAGGAAGGAAGGAAGGAAGGAAAGAAGGAAGGAAAATTAAGTTTCAGATTGTTTTTCACAACTTCAATGAAATTTTTCTGGATGTTTGTTTTGTAATGTATAGACACATTAGCACAACTAAACAAGAGAGATAAATGACTCCAGTTTCACTTAAAGTATGGTCCGTGACTGTGAAAACTTAGAATGTATAATATAATTTTATTCAAATTAATGTCACAATATTTGAATTGATAATTTAATAAATTGTTTCTGAAAAAGTTAAGATCTGTTAAAAGTGGGGCGGCCAGGTAGCACAGGAAGTAAGAGCACTGGCCCCAATGTAGGGATAACCTGGGGGATCGAATCCGGGCTCAGACACTTAGCACCCATCCAGAACCATCTGGCCGTGTAACCTTGAGCAAGTTACTTAACCCCAATTGCTTAGCAGAGGCCAGGTGTTTCAGTGACTAAGAGCACCGGCCCCAGAGTCAGAATGACCTGGGATCAAATCTGGGCTCAGATACTTACCACCACACCCAGAAATAACTGGCAGTGTAACCTTGAGCAAGTTACTCAACTCCAATTGCTTAGGGGCAGCCAGGTGGCTCAGCAAGTAAGAGCATTGGCCCCAGTGTCAGGATGACCTGGGATCGAATCCAGGCTCAGATACCTAGCACCACACCCAGAAATAACTGGCAGTGTAACCTTGAGCAAGTTACCTAACCCCAATTGCTTTAAAAAAAATCTGTAAAAAGTAACTTTTTAGTCAGAGAAGTCACATTTCTGTTTCTCTTGCAAAATTATTAGAGGTGGGATTACTCTCCATCTGATTGTAAGTTAAATGTTTTATTGTGTTAGTCTAATGAAAATAGAAAAATAAAAGGAGACAAAATGTTTTGTTACTTTGGTGCCTATTAAGGCTTTGGCATTCATTCTAGAGGAGTGCAAGCCAATTTCAATAACATCAGGAACACAAGGAAATAAATTAGACATTTTAATTGTGAGATTATATCATACTGATTGGAGTGCTGGGGAGAAGCCAAAACAAATTTTAATGACAAAACAATAATTTAAGCAAAGTATATCACACTTAGCTCTGTGGGTTTAAAAGAAATGTGAGAAAGCAAAGTTAATAAACACAAACTATAAAGATCCTGCCCCAACATATGAATTTAATCAACAATTTCACTTTCTCTTAAGCTGCATAAGGCTTGAGTAGAAAACCAGAGTTATTGTTGGGCACAATTATCTGAAGTCTTGAAAATCAATGTCTTGACTAACTGTAAGAGAATTGTATCTTTAAGGGATTTTGGGAATTCTAAAATCAGGAGGATATAGGTATAATGTCATTTGTAACCAAAACTAAAACTGATTGACATAACTTTAAAGTAGTTTAAGTTATAGGTATTATGACCATGACTGATTTGGTCTAGGACTTAAAAAAAAAAAAACCTTCATCAATCTGATTTCCCAGTGTCAGACACCAAACATTTATTAAGTGCTTGCTATGTATAATGCCCTCTGCAAAGAGTTGAGGGTACAAAGAAAAAGAAAAAAAAAGTCCCTGATCTCAAGGAGCATACATTCTAATAGGAGAAACAACATATAGATACCTGGGTACATAATACACACACACACACATATACATACATGTGTATACATCACAACTATATACACACAAATATATATACATTATATGCATATACATACATATGCATATACATGTACACACACACACACATATATATATATACACATACATACAAAAAGTTAACATTAATATGAAAGGATAAGATGGACTGAATGAAGGTGGGTTCTGAAGGAAGCCAGAGAACCTAAATGAAGGAGTCAGGAAGCACAGTCAGTGATGAAGGGCAGAGATTGTTGCCTTTGAGTAATAGTGTAATTCTAGCTGGATCATAGAATATGTAGAAGCAAGGAAGGTGCAAGAAGGCTGAAAAGGTAGGAAGGGACCAAGTTATGAATAACTTTAAAGAGCCAAGCAGAAGAATGCATTTTTGGTGTTGGACATTAAGAGAGGCATAGGAGCTCCTGAAGAAGGTTGGGACTTGTGTGTGTGGGTACGTGGAAGGGGCAACATTTTGACATGGTGAGACCTATGCTTTGGAAAAATAACTTTTGAAGCTGAAGGGTAGATAGATTGAAGCAGTGTAATACATACTTGAAACCAGTTAAAAAGCTATTGCAGTAATCAAGACAAAAGGCATTGATGTCCTGAGCTAAGGTAGAGATAGCTAAATGAGTAGGATGAAGGGGACACACACTTGCAATGTGGGGATTTGGCAGCGGATTAGATGTGTGGAGTGTGTGAGGTTTAGTTGATAATGACATAGGTTTACAATCCACATAAAAAAGTGATGGTGGCCTCCATAATGATAAGGAATTTTGGAATGTGAGAGAGTCTTAGGAAATATATAATGAGTTCTAGTTTACACATGTTAAGTCTGAGATGCATAGGAGACATCCAGAGAGGATTATAGGATGCAAATAATCAGATTAGTGTGTGTCTGTCCCCACTGTGCCACTTGGATATGTAGATGTGCCAAAGAAAAGTGGACCTGACCAAATTTTTCAACTTAATTTGATTTGGCTAATTTACTTAGAGACAGACATAGAATTAACAAACCTGTATGCAGATGTGACTAAGCAATTAACAAAATGACATCACTAATCAGTATATTATTTTCCATGGTCTTTAATTGATTTTATATTATTCATCAGGGAAAGGACCGAGTTTTAACCAAACTTTTATCTGCCCCAGTGCCTAGCACAGTGGTTTGCACAGAGTAGGGTTATAATTCATATTAGAGAGTGAGAAATGTAAAACACAAATAATTATCTTTTATCCAAAATTTACATTTCTTTCAAATATCCTCATTTTTGTTACCAATCTCCCAGTCTCCCAAGTTGGTAAACTCAATGTCATCCTTAACTCCTCACTCCACATTTCCAGTGGGGGGCTAAATTGTGTTACTGGAATCAAGCAGATTTCATTTCAAATATGTCCTCAGACATTTACTAAAAAAAGATCCAGGCCAAGTTACTTAACCTCTGTCTCCTTCAGCATCCTCATGTGTAAAATGAGAATAGCAACTATTTCCCAGGGTTGTTGTGAGGATGATATCTGTAAAGCACTTTATTCACTTTAAAGCAAAAGTAAAGTACTTTATTCACTCTCAAGTGTTATGTGAGAGGAAATTGTTGTTGCTGTTGCTATATTCTATAGTCGAACCAAACTGAACTGTCTCTGCTCCTTTCTCAAGCAACTCATCTTTTCTCTGTGCCTTTTAGTTAGCATATCCCTCTTGGCTGGAATGTACTCACTCTTATATCTATCTTGAAGAATACCTCTTTTCTTTATAGGCACAACTTAAGTAGCACTTTCTAAACAAAGCCTTTACTGATACCCCCAACTCCTAATGCCTTCCCTCCTTAAATACTTTACATTTTACATACACAAACACATATATTTCCTTTTGGCATTTATTCTACATGTTCATTTATTCTTCCTATACTTACATAAGCACATATTGTCTTCTGTGATAGAATGTAAGCCCCTTGAAGGAAGGGATTCTTTCATTCTTTGTAATTGCATCCCTGTATGATACCACACTGACTTGTACCTTAATAGTTGGCACACAATGAATGCCCATTGATTGAAGACAAAATTATTTCATAAAATATCTTGTGATTTTTTCTTCTATAATGTTAGTGATTTTCAGTTTCATAAACAAGTAAATTAAATATGTGAATTTGGAAACAGATCTATAATATCTGATTTAAACCTGCAACAATAGAGTGAAAAGAAAATTTAGCAATTATCCAGTTAATTTAATCAATGCAGATAACCATTTCAGATAATTAAGGTCCCTGAGTTAATGTGTTTGGCTTGAATTAATCAAGTTGCCTGTTTGTTTGATCAAATAACTGGATGTTTGCCAGTCTTCACTTTTCTCCATGTAGAGACAGTCCAAGACAATGTCCAGTCTTTTACATGAAGAATTCATTGTATTTTCTTGCATTGTTTATCTCATTCTTTTCAATTGCTTACCTTTAATCCCATGTTCAGTTAGCCACAATATTTCTTCTCTTGATACAAGATCCTTCCTCTAATTCAACTGGCATTTTATCTTGGTGTAAACCTAAGGCTTGATGTTTGAGCTGACTTTTTTCCCCATATTATTATTGTCAAATTTTAGATCTTATTTAGGGAACATTTTTTTTCCAAATCATTAGTGGAGATTTGATGAAAGACTAGATCCTTTGGTGGAGCTGTTATTAGGACTGAGACTTAGGAATATTTAAGTTTGGATTCTTCCTCTAATATTTATTGACTTTGAGACCCAGCTTTAGTAATCTACCTTCCTTCAGCCTCAATTTCCTGTTCTGTAAAATGGGAATAATAACACTGTCAATTTGTGTAAATAAACTCTTCTTTTAGCATGCAAACATTTCTGGGAGGGATTAAGTTGGTTTTCAGTCATACTAACAGAATAACAACAGATGCAATAGCTGGAATTAATCAGAATACTTGTTTGCTCCCTAAGAGCTATATGAGATCTATTTTTTTTACTGTGGGCAGTGGCTAGGCTAAATGAATAACTATTAATTCAGTCATGAATTCTAATCATATCTATGTAATGTGGCTGCAAGGATATACTCTGGTAAGAGAATTTAAATAAAGAATGGAAACGTTACTATTAGCCAACATATGCATATATATGTACATATATATATATAAACTGATATACTTTTGTTTGCATGTTATATGTTTAGAAGCACATACAGACATACAGATGCATTAACATATAGCTAGAACTTAATCAGAAATACTTTGGAAAGGTAGACTCCCTGGAACACCCCCAAAATGTTTCATTTTGAAAACTTCCTGACCTGCCCTAAGATCTGTCCTACTCATAAGCTCAATATAATTGTTAGAGAGGCTTTTCTTGAGCATCAAATATTATGGAACAGCAACAAATGTCTCTGAATTTCATTTTCTACATCTCCAAAAGGGTGGTTTTAGACCAGATAATCTCTAAGGATTCTTTCAGTTCTGTGATTTTGGTTTTTATGGCAGCACCAGAAGCAAGTAGCATGCATGGCTGCCTGTGGGCACAGCAGAACCTGGCATAAGAACCACTGCATGATCAGAGAAGAGGGAAGATTATTTTCTATTCACTGTGATATGTTTTTAAGGTAACTAACACTGAAGTCATCCATAGGAGAAAAAAAGGAAATGCATTATGCGTGGTCAATTTTATCATGCTAGATTTTTTTTACTCCCTGGAATTTCATTCCAATCTCTATTGTTCTCTACATAGAGGTAGTGTGCTGCAGATGGAGGGCTTGATTTACAGTAAGACTTGAGTTTAAATCCCATTTTGGACACTTAACTAGCTTTATCTGGACACATACCTCAACCTCTCCTTATATGCTGTTGGTAACTACTTAGTTACCTTAGTTATCATCTACTAAGTCATAGATAATGAAAGGAGTTTCCGTACAGGGAAATCTGATAAGATCACAGATCCATTAGATTGTATGCTCCTTGAGGAAAAGGACTATCTTCTGCCTCTTATTTGTATCCCCAGCACTTAACACAGTGCCTGAAATATGATAGTCACATAATAAATGTTGATTGATTGATATGAAACTAAATATACATTGAATATTATAGCATTATTATTATTTGTTTCCCTAATTTGGACAATAATACAAGGTTTAGCAGATTTTAATCCTTTGGGGAGTCTATAACAGTTGGTCCAAATATTTTGCCCTGTTAGAAAATGGGAAACTCTCAAATTGAAAACAAGAATAGTTTATTTTTAAAACAGAACAATGAAATGAATGTGGAAGCCTCTGAAAAATCATTACTTATAAACTTCATCCAGGAAAATGCTCAAGAGCACAGAGCATAGGTTTAGATTTGGATGAAAAGGAGTAGATGAAACAGGCATATTTTGATCAAGGCTTTTGTAAGTGATGAAACATATGCAGATTGAAAGATAACTTTGCTACATACTCATGTACAAGTTTCCAGAGTAGTTTACATCTTGTAATTATTTAACACCAGAGAACATAGGGCTTATTTAAAAAGGTAGAGCAAAGCCCCCCTATACTTTTCCCCCAGTCATAAAAAAGTGGACCCCTGGTATTATGAAAGAAAGACAATCAGCCAACCTAATAGGTCTTTTATTTGCTAATCAAAACTCTCATTAACAATTAATTGGATCAAAAGTTCGTTGGCTATTATTGCTGTGTCAGTGAGATGGTGAGGGCCTCAGAGGATGAAACTAAATGAGCTGGTCAGGTTATAAATAATTTCCAATGGCTACTCCACTTACCTCGGGCTGTTTATGTTGAGGTCACTGTCCTGGCTAGTGCAGACTGAAAAGGCTGCCCTTCTGACAAGCAAAGATAGAGTCTCTTCTTATCTGACATGCTAATTTAAGCTTCGTAATCTAAAACGTGTGAAACACCATCTCACAACAAACAAAGTTCCAGAGAGCTCTGGTTTTACATTTGTCCTACAAAATGTTTAAAACTTTTTGAAGCAAAAGATAAATAAATTAAAATCAGAGAATCAATGACCTTGAAATTTGGTGAATGGACGTGATTATGATGCTGAATGTCTTCATTACCTTTATCTGGTAGGTATTAGGCACCAATAATGTATGATATTTGATTATATTACTGAAATATTATACCAACACATCTTTTTTCAAACTATCACTAATCCCAGCTTCATTCATTCTACTGATTTCCTTTTTCAGGAGTAAGCAAAACCTTAAAGCTAATGTTTAAAGTGTTACAGTGTCTGAAAGATCTCTCTTCCATACCAACCTCATTAGATACTATAACGAGCTACGAAGTTCAAAAACCAAGTGCTAATGGTCTCTGTTAAGAAGATATAGTAAAACCTCAATATTTCAAGCTAAATAGGAAGGAGAATGGGGAAAGAGCAAGGGTTTATCAGTAAATAATCTGTCATAATTTTTAAAAAATATATGGATGGATGGATGGATGGATGGATGGATGGATGGATGGATGGGTGGGTGGATGGATGAAAAAGCATATAAGACACTATGGTTCAGGAATTGTCCTAAACTCTAGGAATAAGTTCAAAAAAAAGATAGTAGGATAACCACTTCCCTCAAGAACAATATGAAAACACATAAAGGAACTGGTAGCTAAAGAGAATTGTTTACCTTAAGGAAGTGGTGAGTGGAGTCACAAGGTAATTAATTGACACATCCTTTCCAAGAATGGCAATGTTGGTTTGACTAATGTTACTAGAGCTAGAGGTGGAAGATGGGGTAGGAAAATACAGTGGGGGAAGATAATTTGAGTAACAGTATGGCATAAAGATAGCTGAGAAGCAACATGGTTAGTCTGGCTTATGCTAGGTATGATGAACATTTATTAATCAAAAGTTTAGGAACCCAGGATGGGAGCTGGAGTTATTGGTCCAGAGGTGGATGCTGGAATATCTAAGACTAGTCATGAAGCTGGCTGGGGAGTATAAATGCAATTTACAACTTTTCCCTAGACAAAATTTCAAGTATATGTGACTTCAATTGCTAATTTCAACACTTCAAGGATTCTTGATCTTGCTTCTGTGGGTATTTTCTTTATTAGTCCATACTATACCCCCTAACATGCACTTGTAACTTAGTGATAGGTGTTTTCATGAGTGACTACTGCCAAAAAGAATCATCATCCATTGGTCACCCACATGTAACTCAATTTATCTTCATCATTCAGAAATACAGCCCATCTATCTTAACAGTGTCTGGCACATAGCAGGTGCTTACTGAAGTGTTTTCAGTTTTATATGATCAGCTAGAAATAATTATTGCTAACATTTCTATAGCACTTACTATGAACTGGGCACTGTGCTAAGCACGATTATTATCTTCTTTGATCCTCACAATAACATTGGGATATATGTGCTCTTATTATCTCTGTTTTATAGATGGAGAAACTGAGGCCAACAGGTTAAGTGACATGCTCAGGATCACATAGCTGGGAAGTATCTGAGGCCAGATTGGAACTCAGATTCTCCTGACTCCAGATTCTGCACTTTATGCGCTGCACTTTATTGTCGTGGCACTTTGCTGCCTCTTTGATGTTCCAGAATGGAACTTTAGAAGAAGGTTGATCAACATTTAATTTATTTGAAAGAGTAGAACAGAACTGGACCAGCACTAAGCTAGACTGACAAACTCCTTAAGCTACAGGGAAAATATTATTTATTCAAAACAGGTTGTAGCCAAATTCAATTTAAATTTATGTTTCAAAGAAAGGTTTGAATCATTTAAAAAGCAATCTCAATTTGTCAAAGAACCCAGACTGAATTCCTGGTAAAACTGCAAGAACAAGATGTCTATAGAGTTATAAGTTAACTATTTCTCACAGCATCTAAAATGAAGAAAAAGGAGAGAACTTTTAACTATGACAAAGCAAAGCAGGGTAGATCTCCACAAAGCGACAAGTGTGAGAGTCACAATCAGTAATCTCTACCTGGAGACTATAGTCCCCTGGGAAAGGTGGCTGCTAAAATGACATTTACCTTTTAGTGTTTTCAATTTTGGAGAAGCAAATAGGCAACAAAGAGAGATTTCTGTTCTCAATGCTACTGTGGGAACACTGAGGCAATGAAGGTAGAATAAGTATAGCCTTGAGAACTCATATTTCCATCCATTCTTGCCTTCCTGATCCCCTACACTCTAAGTAGAGAACCTTGCTTCATATTTTGCAGGAAAAAAATGAGATCATTCTCCCTGAACTTCCTCTTCTCTCTTCTTTATCTTCTTTGAGTGGTTGTGGCCACAAAAGGCCACATTAGTGGCACTCTGGTTTCATCTGCTATTATCTCTTTCTTCATCTTTGTCTCACATGATGAAGAGGTCTTACTCCTTACCATGGCCTTACCTGCTCAAGAAATCCCATTCTATTCTTTTTCCTCGAACAGATTACCTCTGTCATGTCTCTCTCTCAAAATCATCTCTTACTGATTTTCAATCTCTCTCTCTCTCTCTCTCTCTCTCTCTCTCTCTCTCTCTCTCTCTCTCTCTTTCTTTCTCTCTCTCTCTGTCTCCTTGTTCATTTCCTACTGTCTACAAACATGTCTCCACTATACTGAAAAAAAAAACCCACCCAAAACCCTTACTTGACCCTTCCATTCCCTGCTAACTATTGTCCTATTTTTTTTTGCTCTTTATAGCTAAATTCCTTGAAAAGCCTTCTCCATACTAGGTGCCTCCTCTTTCTTTCCTCTCATTCTCTTCTTAACACTGTAATCTGGCTTCAACCTTTACATTCCACAGAAACTGTTCCCTCCAAAGTTACTAATGATCTCTTAGTTGTCAAATCCAAAGACCTTTTCTCATTTCTCAGTTCTCCTGCAATCTTTAACACTCTCTTCTCCTTGATGCTGTCTTCTCTATAAATTTTCAGACCCCAGTCTTGTGATTTTCCTCCTGACTGCTCCTTGTCTGTTTCTTTTGCTGGATCCATCTCCAGATCATATCTTCTGACTGTAGGTATACCTCAGGGTTCTATAGTGGGCCCTCTTCTTTTCTTCCTACATACTACTTCACTTGGTGATTTCATCAGCTCCCAAGGATTTAATCACCATCATTATGTTGATGATTCTCAAATCTTCCTATCCTGCCTCAATCTCTCCGTTGAACTCCAATCTCACATCTCCAATTGAAGTTAAAACATCTTAAACTGGATATCTAGTAGACATCTTAAACATGTCCAAAGCAGAACTCATTATCTTACCCCTTAAACATTCCCTGCCCCCAGTCTTTATGTATTATTGTAGAAGGCAATGCCATTCTTCCAGGCCTTCAGGCTCACAAGCCAGAAGTCATCCTGAATTCCTCACTATCTCTCACTACCCATTACCAAGAAGTTGCCCATCCTGGCAATTTCACCCTTGCAACATCTCTTAAATATATCCCCTTCTCTCCTCTATTACTGCAACCACTCTAATGTAGGCTCTCATCACCTTATCCTTTGATTACTGTAATATCTTAATGATGAGTATACCTGCATCAATTCTCTCCCCATTCCAATAATCCTCCATTCACCCACTAAAGTGATTTTGCTAAAACACATATATGATCAGGTAAACTCCCTTTCCCCTATTCAAACTCTAGTGGCTTCCTATTACTTCCAGGACCAAATGTAAAACTCTGTTTTCATGCAAAGTCCTTCATAACCCACCCCTATCCTACCTTTCCAGTCTTCTTATACCTCATTCCCCCAACATTTGCTCTTCAATCCACTGACACTGGCCTCTTGGCTGTTCTGTAAATAATATACTTCATCTCTGGGCTACAGGCATTTTCTCTCCCTATACCCCATGCCTAGAACTCTCTCCCTCCTCTGCTCTGACTACTGACTTTCTTGGTTTATTTGAAGTCCCAACTAAAATTCCACCTTCTACAGGAAGCCTTCCCTAACACTTCTCAGTTCTAGTGTCTTTCCCTCTCTTATTTCCTATTTATCCTATGTATAGCTTGCTTTCTTTACATGTTTTGTCCCCCATTCGTTTGTAAGCTTTTTGAGGACAGGGACTATTTTTTGCCTCCTTTTGTATCCCCAGGGCTTAGCACAGCTTTGGCACATAGCAGGGTTAGTAGATGTGCTTTCAGCTGTGAAACTAGTAAGTGCTTTAAAATGTCTGTAAAGTTCATAGCGAATTCTGAATGAAATCCAACGTTGAGAGCATATGAAGGCTTAACTTAAATAGCATTGATTAGAAATATGTAGGGGAGAAGAGGGAGAGGAAACAGTTTCTACATGTCTGAATTTCTTTAAATCTTGCTCCTCTTTCTGTTTCTGTCTTTCCTGGAGAATAGTTACATGTCTGGCACTTTTAAGACAAATACAATTTATAATAATTTGAATTTTTTTGAAAAGTGACAAATTAAGGGTAAATTCTAAAATTTCTATTATATACAACTAGGAAGAACATTATCTGCAAGTTTCCTAGTAAGACAATAGCACAATGTAGTGACAGTTATTTCAGTTTGTAAGCACAAAGACCAGAAAGGTATAAGATTAAAAATTCAACCTTCTATGGAGTGATGCAAATGCCACAGGCAGCCTGAGGGTAAGTAGAGATTTCTTCTCTACATGAACAGAGGAATAAAGAGGCGGGAGAGAGAGAGAGAGAGAGAGAGAGAGAGAGAGAGAGAGAGAGAGAGACAGAGAGACAGAGAGACAGAGAGAGAGAGACAGAGAGAGACAGAGACAGAGACAGAGACAGACAGAGACAGAGACAGACAGAGACAGAGACAGAGAGAGAAAGAGAGAGAGACAGAGAGAGAGACAGAGAGACAGAGAGAGAGAGAATAAAGGCTTTAAAAAAAGATACCAATCTATGTCTAGATACTGTATTTTCTTAACACTGCATTTCTAATAGAAACTTCTTTTGATGTCAATATAGAAACTTAAGAATTTATTACTTAAGAGGTTATTTTTATAAAAAGATGCAAAATATGTATATTCGTTTCTTTGTTCTATGTGAAGATAGTATAATCATTGCCGACCATTTTAAATAGGCACTGCCTTGTCATAAAGTCTAGTAAGAAATAGTTACTTCTATGGGGCAAAACCTACAAATTCAATCCTATTATATGAGGATATATTTCAAAGAAAGTTTCAATATTCCCTTTCATCTCTTATTTTCAGTATCTATTCATTTAAAACAGCTTTATTTCCTAACGGTCTGTTATGAGAACAGATGGTACAAAATATCCCCATAAAAGTGTGTGACACATTCTCCCATAAGTATCTATAGATTCCAAGAGAAAATAGGTTCAAACTTAGGGAGTCCATGACCTTTTTTCTCTTTCATGAGGTACTTCAGCTAGGTTTGGTATCTTTTCTTTACTGGGCTCTTTGTTAAGCTAGGAATCTATGTCCAATCTCACTTCAGTTCCCAATGCAGACATTGATGTTAGCTGATCCAAGGATGACCCTAAGACACTACTGGGAACATAAGAAGTCCAAAATCTTCTGTATTCCTTAAAGTTTATAAGATCCTCCTCCAGTCAAAGGGGAATTGGGGTGTAGTTGAGTAGAACCCTAGGCCCTAAAGTGATCCTCCTTAGAAGTTTTTTTTTTTTTTTCTGGAATGCCACACTAGCTCTAATCCCTGGAACAACTCCAATTTTCACCTAGCTTAATGCTTTATGGATGACTGCTGCAATGTGACCCAGTTTGATTAGCCAATATGAACTGGTTTCCTTTGCAACAATAGAATTTAAGTTCTAAGGAGTTTCCATACTTGGTATAAAGCTTATGATCAATTGATTGATTGAAACTAAAGTCTATGATTGAGATTGATTGATTATTTCCACATGGTAAAGGTACAGATATGCTTTAACATTTACTTGAAGTAGAGTGGGGTGTCTTGATTTATATACTCAGTCAACATCCTACTCTTATGCTATAAAGAAAAAAATAGCATTACTTGTCATAGAAAGCTTCAGGAATTAACTATGTACACATTTCTTATTAATGTATTTACAGATCTTTCTCACTCCTACATCTTCCATATCAGTGGAAGAATAACAGTTCTTTTTTTTTCTTTTCCTCATTAAAATAATGAAAGAAGTAGAAGACATTTTCAATAACCAATCTGGTTCCAATAAAATAACTAAAAATAATTTGACCAGAAAAAAGTTAACATTTATGTAATGGTTATTATATACCATGCACCATGCTGAATGCTTTATTTGATCTTCACAACAACATTGAGAAATAGATACCCTTATCATTATTTTGTAAATGAGGAAACTGAGGGAAACAGTGACTACATATCTTGCCCAGAGTCACACAGTTGGCAAGTGTCTGAAGCTAAATTTGAATTCAGGTCTTCCTGATTCCAGCCTGGGAAAACTATACACTGTGACATCTAGTTACCACTTGAAAAAAGATAGGAGACATTTTCAATAGCCAAGTTTTCAACTTGTATAACTCAATTTTCTTCTCTGTGTCTCCATTTCCTCATTAATGAAATAATGTGAATGAAGCACAGCTATGATACTGGCAACTTTTAGGCTCACAAGCCAAAATATGCTTATATTTATTACGCTTGAATGAAAACCTTAAAATAGTGGAGATATGCTAATTTTTGTCAATTAATCTAATAGCCCCTAAATTAAGGTCCAGGGACTGAACCTGCCATTTCATTAGTACAGAGAACTCTCAAGAGACAAGTCTCTCTTCCAATTCAAATCAGCACCTTCTTTGAAATTCATAATTGTAGAGAGTTTCCTTGAATAAAGGTGATAAAAAGGGAGAGGAATAAAGGAGTATGGAAGTCACAAACAGGTTAAAATATAATGGGGAAATATATGACAAAACAAATAAACATAGATAATATTAATATATAGTTTTCTAAGTCAACAAGCAGCCCACAGGAATTCTTATGTGGTCCCTGTTTCTATTTGAGTTATAAAACACTGACCTAGAACAATGAAAGGTGACTTTACTAGAGTCACACATTCAGAATGTGTCAGAGGCAAGATTTGAATCCAAGTTTTGTGGGCTTTGAGGTCAGTTGTATATAAACTGCTTGTCCAAAAATGCATGTCTTACTCTGTATTTTAAGTACTCTTCCCCACTTTTAGGGGGTGAAATGTACACTTCAACATCAGACCTTGGAACTGTCATTGCTCCTCCATTAACACCTTCTCTTAAGATGACATAATTTGTAAGCACTCTTGGTATTCAAAATATAGCCTAAAAACCTTTTCACTTTACAGAAGATTTGCAATAAGATTCCTTTTAATGGAAAACCAATCTTTTCTTACCCATCTGAAGTCTTTGAAGTCAAATTCTATTTATAAAACTTAGATGGATTCATATTTCAAAAACACATCTATTACCTAAATCAGGGTTCATCTACATGTTAAACCTGGTTTGACATATATTTTAAACCTGATAATTGATTATGACACAGCATCAATGACTGTGCTCAAATCCAGCCAGGCCCCATCACATCAAGTCACTATTCCTCCCTGGTATCTCTTATTGGTGTGGTAGGCACTTTTCCTATTTCTAATATTCTCTTTTTTAATTTGTACAAATTTGAAAGCAAATATAAGCAAATAGCAGTTCATCTAGAGTTGAAAAACTCCTAATCAACCCTAATAATTGAATTATGGTTAATAAATGACTATCTAGAATTTTGGTTTCTAACAACAGGTCCCTTGTTCTGCCAGTATCTGAATTTCATGCATGTAGGAATTCCTCCTTGAGACAGCTACATAAGTATACTTTGATTACCTAGCCAATGACTTCAGGACTCAGGAACTTAGTGCCTTGTTTCATTGCAATTTTGGCCCAAATCATGGTTTAGGGGAGAGTAAAGGGGGTCTAAAATTAAAAGATTATTCATATTTTGAACAACTCCATAATTAGACAAAGTGACTGGAAGAACATCATTATTTTTTTTAATGAGACTTTTTCCAGAGAGAAGCTTAAGGTCATTAAAAGGACTAACAATCCCCTAAAGGCATTCCAGCCCACTCATTTCCTTCTGCTGAATTCTGGGCCTAACTCATTGTCTATTTGTAGTACACATCTACCATACATGTACTAATAAACCAACAGAATCAGTGGTCTATCCACCCACATATCACTGTCTGGACAATGAGCATTCTTAATCCACTTTGTTTTTATTTAGTTTTTTTTCTACATAGATATTTAAGCAATACTCTCTGACACTTTAATATATCAAAATAAAAAATATTAATACCCTACCAATCAATGAGTATCTTTTAGCCTTACTTTGTCATTTAATCATTTCAATAACAAATTTAATCATAACACTCCCATTATTTTAAAGCAAGAAATCACACTTATTTTTACTCTGAAAAATCATAGACTTTTATAATAAATTTGAAATGCACAAAAATTAGAAAAAAATAAGTAGTTTGCCCAGAATCACATAACTAGTTTCAGAAAAAAGAAGGTTACATAAAATCTCTCATCTCCACATTCAGTGTCCTTTCTGCTGTACCAGACTACCTCTGGTAGTAAATTTTGTCTAAATTGCTAAATAGATCTGACCTAACTATTCCTTCACCCTCGTGATTATCACATGATCATGAAAGACAGCATGGAATACTGGTTAAAAGAATAGCATTGGAGTCAGGAAAACTTCGTCTCAAACCCCATTTCTGAAACATGATGTCTGTATAACCAGAGGCAATTCACTAAGTCTTAGTTCCCCAGGGAACTCCCTACAACTGAGAGTTATAGACAAAGTTTCATAGTGAAGGAGTTCCTCACTGGATATCCCTCACATCAACAAATTCACAGATCCAGAACTCTCCCTGATAAAAACATTATAATTGCATATTTCTCCCAAGTACTTGGAAGTTAAATGACTGGACAGAGCAGTTGAAAAAGGAAAATGCAATTTGTTATTTGAGTACAAGGTACAAGACTATATTTTTACATACACAAGTGTTTATTATACGTATCATACATACATCTGCAATCAGAACTTGGGAATTATTGTCACCAGTTTCTCACTGACTCCTCAATCCTCTGCTTTGCAAATTAGACTTAGCTTTAAAACATTTTTCTGATCTACATTTGACTCTATGCTAATGTGCAAGTGCAAATCACCTAACATGGCAACACCCATGTGGAAAAGGTCTAGCAGCACCCACATGGAAAATGCTAGGGAGAAGACCTTCTACCTTCCCCTACCATGGGCTAAGAACTCCTTTGCTAAAAGAAAGAGAGGGCAACATTGCTCAATACTTTCAAGGTAATTAGGAGAGGGCATTTTATAAATAGTGATAGAGAATCAATCATAGAGATAGAATTCTTTCCCTTGCATGTCTTATGAATCACTTTGACATTATGGTGAATTCTATGTAATTTTTCTAAAAATAATGTTTTTAAATGCATAAAATAAAATATATAGGATCACAAAGGAAATCACTGTACTTGTGAAATAAAGCAACTTTTCTTTTTCATATTCAACTTCACAGACTCCCTGTAAGCATGGTTTTTGGACACTAGGTTAAGATCCCTGTTTTATGCAAAATACACAATTGGAAACATGAAGGAAAACTGGTCATTGTTACTGTTGTTGTTTCCCCAATTTTAGAATAGCTATGTAATCATCAAAGTCTTTCTAACTCCTAGCCCGTAGTTGAGAAAGATTGACAATAACTAGATAGTCTTATTTTATTATATCTTCTTGAGTTATTAGCTGGAATGCCTCTAAAATTTAGGGTAAAAGCATGGAATCTGGGCTGGAGAAACTTGTTTTCACTGTTGGATTTTTAAATTTAAAAATGAATGAAGATTTTCTTTACACAGACTCAAGATGTAAGAGCATGCCTAGTATTTTTTGATAGAGGTTTAGGGAAAAAAAAAAACTATGTGGCTTTCAAGAGAAGGTCATATTGTTTGAATGGCATTTGCTGTTAAAAATAATAATGAATGAACTGAGAAAAACCTTCATTTTCTGCCTTCAAATCTAAACAGCTCCTCAATATAAGCTAAGACATTTAACTTCACGTGAAAATTAAGCTATCAAGTGCCTACTTTCTAGTCTTCAGGACTGCAATTTAGACCTTCTGGGTGAATCCTCACTTTGTTCACAGTGTCAAGATGCAAGTTTCCAAATTTCAATCATGCCAACAATTATCTCTAATGTTCCTACTGGCATTCCAAGCAGAGACATCTGCTTGGGCATGAGCACAGCTGATGAGAGCAGTGGAGTAAACTGCAGTGGTGCACGTTGGACCCACTGATTTTGGTGATGCATAATTAAACCCACAATCTTCTTACCTTTACAGGGAATAGGACATGACATGTCAAAACTACATGTTACTATTCCCAATGGTTTATAACCTGATGGTCATGCATCCATATCTCTGTTAAAACAAATTTCACAGTCAGGAGTATGCCTGAAAATGTTTGAATCTGAACTTAAAAAAAATAACATTTGATCCTTATAATATTTGTTGAGCAATAAAGGAATGAATGAATGAACAAATAAATCAATAGAAGAATGAAATGAATGAACAAATAAAGAAATAAGTAGATAGAGAGAGAGAGGTAGATATGTAGATACATAGAGATGGGTAGATAGAGAGATAGGTAGGTAAGTAGATGGAGATTAGATAGAGAGAGAGAGAGAGAGAGAGAGAGAGAGAGAGAGAGAGAGAGAGAGAGAGAGAGAGAGA
>NW_027185712.1:22864197-22883446 GCF_028583685.1 Petaurus breviceps papuanus
AGAGAGAGAGAGAGAGAGAGAGAGAGAGAGAGAGAGAGAGAGAGAGATGGATGGATAGATGGATAACACACCTCTCCAGACCCTCTGCAAATCACAGGCTATTTTGAATATATTTAAATTCATAGAGGTAGAGAAGAGATGGAGACAGTGGACAGGTACTGACTCTGTTGTTTGCCCTCTACCTTCTTTTCAATTTTATTTTATTTTTTCTTTTGCATCTTTCCTATTTAAACAAGAGCCCTAAGAATAATTGTAGCTTCAAATTTTATTTATACTCAACAAATGGACAGCTAGAAAGTTTCAGAAGATTTAATTAGATATTTTTAATGGAAAGAAATGTAGTACTTTTAAATTGTCTCAAAATTCTACAAATAATCTTATTCAATGAGAAAATTATATTGTTTCTATGATTTAGTTTTGTTTATTGAGATTCCTTCAACCTCTGGACCATTAATTGTTTAAGATCTATTTTGATGACAGGATGGTCATATTTTTGACAGGAGTCACATTTTTGTTTTGTATTGAATGTAAGTATTCTATTATTTTTTCATCAGACTATAGGATAAGGACTTTTAAAATAAATACAATTACCAAATTGTTATGTCATTCAATCAATAACATTTATTTAACACCCACCAAAGCCAGATACTGTGTTAGACACTTGGAATCATAAGACAACATTGAAATATTCCCTGCCTTGAAGAAACTTGTAACCCAACCATGGGAGACATGTACATATATTGTTATATACAAAATAGATACAAGGCAATTAAGAGGGAAAGGCTCTGGCAGCTAGCAGATCAGGAAAGAATTCATATAGAAGGTCATAATTAAACTGAGTTTTAAAGTAAACTAGGGATTCTAAAAGACAAAGGTGAGCAGAGAAAGCTTTAAAGGAGTATCCCAGGATTGTAAGAAGGACAAGTTAGCTTTGCTAGGATGTATTTGAAGGACAATGAAGTGCAATAAATCTGTAAAGGTAGGTTGTAGCGAGACAGAGGCTTTAAATGCCAGAGTTTATAATTGGTCATTAAGTCATAGGGAATACACTAGAATTTGTTGAGTAAGAGAATGGTAGGGACAGACCTGTGTTTGGAAAGATCATTTTGGCATTTGTGTGAAGAAGGATGGAACAGAGTAGAAAAAGATGTGAAGAAGGGAGAAAAATTAAGAGTATATCACAGTAGCTTAACTGAAAGATGATGATGGTCTGAACTAGAACTTCAAATGTTTGGCAGATTTGCTAACTGGAAACTAAGACTCAAATATGTGTTTGCTTTAAGACTTCTAAGAATTTTTTTTTGGTAAGGGAGGAGTAGACCTACCCTCAGGGTCAGACTCATTGACATAGAATTTTTTGAACATCAAATAATATTGTTTTAACCAATGTGTCTTAAATGTCTTCTCCTAACTACTTTAGATGGTAAGTTAAAGGAAACAACAGGGACCACTTGAATAAGACAGTGAAAGTAGCAGCAGTGACAGCTGTGAGGAAGGTGACAGAACAAATTTGTTGTTGAGTCATTTCAACCATGTCCAAATCTCTGCAACCCTATTTGGGGTTTACTTGGCAGTGGTTTTGTTATTTCCTTCTCCAGATCATTTTATTGATGAGGAACTGAGGCAAACAGACTTTAGCAACTTGCCCAGGATCACACAGCTAGTAAGTGTCTGAGGCCAGATTTAAACTCATGAAGATCAGTCTTCCTGACTCCAGGCTGGGTGCTCTATCCTCTATGTCACTTCACTGCTCCAAAGAAGAGTATTTGGAAGGGCTTGTGAAATCTAAAGGGTTGCAGCTGTGATAAAGTGATAGAGGCTATGGGAATTAAGGAGGTTGATCATGCATATAGCACTACAAGAGTCATTGGTGTGAATATTAAAGCCATCAAAAATTAAGGCATGAGTTGGGATGGAGATGGATTGTGTGAACCATTGTTGCATTTTTACCTTCACACACAGAGCACCCCTCGCATAATCTCACATTTAATAGACATGCAACAAAAATTGATTTCTCTACTAGACAGAAGATTATGAAAATATCCTGCAGGATGGTAGATTGTTGTTGTTCAGTCATTTCAGTCATATCCAACACTTCATGACCCCATTCAGGATTTTATTGGCACCAATGCTAGGATGGTTTGCAATTTCCTTCTCCATTTTCTTTTACAATTGAAAAAACTAAGGCAGAGTTAAGTGACTTGCTCAAGGTCACATAGCTAGTGAGTGCCTGAAGCTAGATCTGAACTCATGAAGAGGAATCTTCCTTATTTCAAGCCTAGTGTTCTATCCATGGTGCCACCTAGGTTTTCTGGACAGAATAAAGTCAACAGCAACAAAGTCAGTGAAAATTTCCTTATAAGGAACAAATTTCTAGAAGAAGAGTTTTGAGGAGTGAAATCAAAAGATCTTTTCAAAATTCCATTTCATTAAAATATAGATTGATAACATTGGCCCTTTCTCTCTCTTAATTGATTTAATTTAATGTTTCATCTTCCAAATGGGGGAGGGGTGGAGCAGAAGATATACTACAGCCTCTTAGAAAATAGCTTACAATTTGGGTAGGCTGCCACTGGGTGGTGGTACGGTTCCAAGGCCAAGTGATCTAAACGATAAAACAAAAACTAGCTGTGTTTATAAAAGGAATTAGCTTTCTTTTGAAAATAATAATTTAAAAATAGATCTAAGTATTAAAAAAGCTACATATTTTTCATAATATTGAAGCTCTAATGAAAACTAATGATAATGATGCAAAAGTATTTTAAGGAACCATATCTTACTTGGTACAAAAGCCCTAAAAGGCCACTTCCTTCACTTGTCTATGGCTTTATTTCATCAATCACTCAATCACCAAGTACTTATTTAGTGCTTACTATGTTCCTGGCACCAAATCTCGAAGATAAAAAATTGAAAGTCCTGATCATAGAAGAGATTTTTTTTATCCAATTAAAAAAATCCAGAGATGTTACATTGGTAACATTCACCTAGTTTCCTTGCCCAACCAAGAATTTTTAACTCTTTTTCTCTAGTAGACATCTTCTCAAATGTGTGACCAGTTAGGCACATTCCCTAGCATTTTGAAATTGCAAGTCACTCAAATTTTGCATGTAATTCTTTAAATAATTCTAAAAGTCATCTCTTCCTTTGTGAAGGAAGTTGTGAATTATTTTCATTTTCCTCTTTTTGAAATGAAGTCAGTCCCCTTTACCATCTCTCTTTAGTGGTTGTCATTATACAGTTGTTTCAGTCGTGTGGGACTTTCCTTGACCCCATTTGGAGTTTTCTTGGCAAAGATACTGCAATGGTTTGTCATTTTGTTCTCCAGCTCATTTTACAGATGAGCAAACTGAGGTAAACAGGGTTAAATGACATGGCCAGGGATACCCAGCTCGTAAGTGTCTCAGGTCAGATTTGAACTCACAAAGATAAGTCTTCTTGACTTCAGGCCTGGCATAAGATTTGCTACATCACTAGTTACTTTATTCTCTCATCATTGTTATGGTATAAACTAAAAACCCAGTATCAATCACTGTACAATCAATCAAAGTCCAAATAGGACTTTAATAGAGGTTCATCACACTACCAAATTTTTATTTCATTGAAAATCAAATATGCAAAATGTAAAAAATGTTTTCCTCACTTCACTATCAGTATTAAGTGTACCACCATTCCCCCACTCACACAGTTTCCTCATCATCTCACTCCTAAACTGTTGCAATTGCTTTCTGGTTGGTCTCCCTAACACCAATTTCTACCCATTTGGGTCCATCCTATATGTTTAGTCCTGGAAAAGATAGGGAGCCATAAGAGTTTATCAAATACAAAATGATTAGACCTGCATTTTAGGAAGTTCTCTTTGACAGCTAAGTAGAAGATCTTTGACTTCTCATTCTCTCATCTCCTATATCCAATCTGTTGTCAAGGCCTGTTGATTTCACCTTTGTAATATCTCTGGCACATGCCACTTCTTTCCTTGGACATTGCTGTCACCCTGGTGAAATTCCTCATCATTCTGTTTGGTGTTCAAAGCTCTTCGAAAACTCTCTCTACTTCTCCATTCCCAGTCTTCTTACACATTATACTCTCTGCCTCACCACCCTGTTCTCTCATCTCATCTTAGCATGATCTAGTAACATTGGCCTTCTTGAATTGTTTCAGTCAGTCAGTCAATAAACCTTTATTAAATGCTTACTATGGGGCAGGCCTAGAACAAGACACTCCATTTCCCATCTCCGACCATTTTCACTGACTTTCTTCAGTAATTGGGATATTTTACCTCCTCTGCTCTGATTACCAACCTTTCTGGCTTCAAGTCCCAACCAAATTCTTACCTTTTATAGTAAGCCTTTCCAGATTCCCCTTAATTCTATTGCCTTGCCTCTGTTGCTTATTTCTGATTTATCCTATATATAGCTTGCTTGTATATAATTTTTATATCATATAGACTATAGTAGGACTATATTTTTTGTCTTTCTTTGTATTCTCAGGGCTTAGCACCATGCCTGGTACATATCAGACACTTAATATTTATTGACTGACTGAAAAAAGCATGTTATTTTATGCAGTCTTGCATTCATATTTTATTTTCCTGGTTCTACTTTTTTCACTTTACATTCGTTCACATAAGCCTTAATATATTTCTTCATTTCAGCATTTCTTACAGCAATATCCCAATTACATACATACCCATAATTTGTTTACCTATTCCCCAAACTATGGGTATCTATCTTTTTCAAATTCTTTGTTATTATGAAAAGTGCTGTTATGTGTTTTTTTTTTGTTCATATGGAGATTTTCTTGGTCATTGATGACCTCCTTGGGGCCTAGCAGTATTATCTCTGGTTTAGAGAGTATTAACTTTTTTGTCGTTTTTTAAAAAACATAATTCTGGATTGTTTTTCAGAATGGCTGCATCAATTCACAGCTCTAACAACAATGCAGTACTGTTGCCTATCTTTCCACAATTCTTACAATATGCTCACCTTTTGCCAAGATTCTTTGTTAGAGGTGAAATCTCATTATTGTTTTGATTTAAATTTCTCTTATAATTGGTGATTTTAAGCATCCTTCCAAAAAATTAGTAATTCTTTTGAGAATTGATTCTTCATGCCCTTTGACCAGTTATCCAATGGGGAATGTCTTTTGGTCATATATTTCTGTTAGTTGTCTACATATTTTTGATACCAAACCTTTATCAGAAACATCTGATACAAAGCTTTTCTCCCTACTCTATTGCTTACCTTTTTATCCTAGTTACAGTAATTTTATTCATGCAAAAGCTCTTCAATTTCATGTCATTTAATGTATTTTATCTTTTCTAATTGTTCTCTATCCTTTATTTGCATGACTAGTTCTTAATGCATTTTTGTTAGCTCATAGAAGTTACCCCTTAATAGGCCACTTCAATATTGTTAGGGATCAATAGTAAACTTACAGATGTAAAACTTCAAGGAGGGATCAGTTTCTTTGCAATTGTTAACCATCCTGCATTTGCTCACCTCCAGTCCTACAGTGTTTCTTCCTCTGAAGTATTTTTCAAAGATCATTGATAGTAGTTCAGCAATCACATCTGCAAATTGCTTCTGTACCCTGGCATAGAATTCATCTGGTCCATGTGACTTGAACTCATTTAGAGCACATAGGTCCTCTCTTACTACTTCTCTTATCTTAGGTTTCAATTACTTCTTAACTTTTTTTTTTCTATCCATTTCAGCTGCAAGACCATTATCCCGGGAGTGGGGAGTGGAAAGAAGCAAAAAAAGAATTTGAGTTGGTCTGCTTGTTCTTTCTTATCCTTGACCACTTATCCCATCAACCCCTGGCCAAGGAACTAAGCTTTTCTTGTTCTCTTCCTTGGCTCCAACATAGCAATAGCCTGTCTTTTCTTAACATTTTAGCCCAACCTTCAACTCAATCTGTATGTTAGCCTTTTCAATACGCTTCTTACAAAACCTTATGTTTATCTTTGGTTATTTGGCCTTGCTTCTATCTTTTGTGCATGTACCTTTAAACTTGAAACTTGTTGGGAAACCTTATGTGTCTAAACAGACACAATTTTACTAGCCTAGTTGAATTACAACATGAAGCCAAGTGATAAAATTTAACTGTTTTTCAAATCTTTATTCAGACTTTATAACTCATATTTCTCCCTTGCCTTTAACTGAATTGGTGAGATGTTACTATATAACCTCTGTTATTCTTCCAAATTCAAAGAAATATATGTGTGTATATATCTATATGTTTGTGTGTGTGTGAAATAAAAATATTTTTAAAGAAATATCCATTTAATACTGAGACATTGAGAAGTCAATCAAGAAAAAGCAAATGGTAATAGTTAAGCATTCCAGGAGTATTCTTCCTGAATTTCTCTACCCAAGCTTAATTTATGCCTATGGACAGAAATTGTTGGATTTTCTTCCCTCATTTTTCTCTTGTAAGCAGCCTGGAAAAAGCAGTGCTGTATAAATGCAATAACTTAACTGCATCACCCATTTAGAGAGGGAGTTCCAAATATACACACTAGGGTTCTGGTATCCTTAGGCTAACTTTAGGCAAATGTAGTATTCATTACTTGGTAATCACACAGCTTCTGTGTGCTCAGTCAAATCAAGAGAGAGACTCTGTGTATATTTGACAAATATTGTTGTATTATTTACAACAACATTGCTATAGTGCTTTAATGTTCACAGAGTACTTTATATATGTAATTTCATTCGATGTTCCCAACAATCTTGAGATGTAGGTGCTATTATATCTCCATTTTACAGATGAAGACACTGAGACTCAGAGAGGTCAAAGGACTTGCTCAGAGTCTCAGAGACTCTTGTAAGTAGATGAGGAAGAATTTGATCTTAGGTCTTCCTGACTCCAGGCCCAGCATTTAATCCATTTCACTATTGCCAGGTTTATCAGGAGTTGGACACAAATGGATACAAAGGAAAATTTTTAACTGATAAATTTGGCTAGTTTTCTAACATGTTCTCTCCTTCATAGAGAGGTATTTTTTTTTTCTGAAGCATTTCAATCTAATGCTATGTATGCAACAACAAAAAATCTTTTAACAATTAATACATAGTCACTTTAAAATGTGGACTACCTGTCAAACGCTGCACTAAAAGGACAAAAAATGGTGCAGATTTTGCCCAGGAGAAGTTTACAGTCTATCGGGAGAAGCAACATATGCACGCTGCAATACAAAGTGATGGGATTGGGGTGTACTAGCAGTCAGAGGGATTGGGAAAACCTTTCATAGGAGGTAAGGAATGAACTGAATGTTGAGAGAAGGCGGGAATTCTTAGAAATTTGAGATATTTAATGTCCCATCTCTAGGGTATGGGAAGGAAGAAAGGAGAGAAAAAAAGAAATTTACATGATAACTTTTTAAATGTATTTAAAAGGAATTCCAAGTTGTACATAATAGAGTTGCATAATCATTTTTATTGTACTATATTATGGAAATTCTTGTGTTATCCCATAAATTAAAAAAAAAAGAAAAGTTTAAAAAAATTGAGGCTATGTTAAGTCAATTGATACAGGTAGGAGTGATGCTATATTGAGTTGTACCTGAAAGAGGTATATTTTACAAATCATACTTTAAATTTTTTTATGACTTTCATTTCCCAACATATCATCATATTCCACAAATTCACCCCCTCATAATGAAGAATAACACAGGAAAAAATGAAGTTTATCAAAATATAATCGGTATGTCAATTATGTCTTACAATGTGTATTTTGTTCCATTGTTATAGCCCCCTACCTTTGCAAAGAAAGAATGGAGGCACATTCTCCTATCTATTCTTTGGAATCAAGCTTAGTCATTACAATCACAGTTTCAATTTTTTGTTGTCATCTTTGTTCTTATCACTTCTACTGTTGTAGTTACTATGTATGTGTTTCTTCCTGCTTCTTGCTTTCTTTACCTTGCATCAGTCCCTGTATATTCTTCACATTCATTCTTTCTAACAGTATAGAAATAAGCCATTATTTCATGCTTCACAGTTTATTTAACTATTCTACAAATGATGGGTGTCAATTTTGTTTCCAGCTCTTTGTTACAATTGTTACAAATAATTTGGTGTATATGGGACCTTTCAAGGTAAACAGCTAATGGCTGAATTGCTAGAAAGGGTATGGGTAAGTATAGTTACTCTCATAGATTTCTATATCACCTTTCAGAATTGTTGCACTAATTCAAAACTCACCTTCACCAACAGTTTGTTAGTTTGTCTACCTTTGTACAATCTCCAAGTTTTACTACTGCCATTTATATCCATTTTGACAATTTGCTGAGTATAAGATGAAATCTCAGAGTTGTGTTGATTTGAATTCCTCTTATTACTAGTCATTTAATCTTTTGTGTGTTTTTCATAGTTTGCAATACTTGAGAGATGTTTGTTCATATCTCTTGGCCAGATATCCAAAGTAGATGGATATTTGATATTGTATATCTGTTATTTATCTCTCTATATAGTACATCAGATCCTTATCAGACTTATTTATCAGAAAGGGTTTTTTTGAGGGTGCCTTCACTTCTTGTCTTCATCTTTTTCTATTTGACATTACCCATGCAGTACCATAAAGAGGGTCTATACAAGTACTTTTATACAAGGCCTTCCTCTTATACTTGTGGTATTTCAGGATGACCAATGAAGAAGATTTTAACATGTCACCTATCATTCTTATTCAATAAATGATTCAACGCTTTCTATGATCACATATACTCTTGACTGTGCCTTTAACTCTTGTTCTCATATGAAAGTTACTTTGGATAACATACAACAGTTCTCCTAAGACCACCATGCATTTTTCCATTGGCATTCTGGGTTATGTATAATTGAAATTTTTCCAAAAGGTAATGCTGTATTAGTCACAGTTACATAGCACCACTGATAATGTTAGATATTGTTAGGGGTACTTTCTCCCCTCCCCACCACTTTACAGAATGCAAGGATCATTATTGAAAGCACTGTATGGATTCCTGAAAGTAAAACCCCTTGATCTCTTTATTCTATTCACTAACAAGACTACTTTATTTTCCAGGTTAAACATACTGGCAGACTCACTTTATGGGCTTCCCCTTAAACTCTATGTCATAATTTGAAAAATATGGGACTGTGTTTTAAATCTACTTTGTTTTCCCAGTGTACTCAGTTAAATCAGTTTTATTGGAATTGTTGTGAATTTCGTTGAGGGGATTTTGTAGTGTTATTAGGGTCTGATGACATTATTGCAAGGTCATCCATGAAGAAATACATTCATAGATCTTTCCCACCCATACAGAATCCTTGTATGTTGATATATATGTTTGGACATCTGCCATGGTGGATTATCTCCCCCCATTTTATGCCTCACTTGATATAAATACTTAGGTCATCATTGAGCAGCCATCTCCATAATTTCATCTGTAATAGTTATTATAATTTTAATGTACATATGACATATCTTTTTACTTGAGGAGAGCTTTGAAAACTGCGATTACCTTTACCAAGTCCAAATCATTCTTAAAATGGATAAATAATAAACATAGCAGGATATTATGTTCACTTGCACAATGATGTGTCTACTGTTTTGGAATTGCCTATAAAAACTTACCTGTTCTCTTATGTTTCCATCAAGGATTCTCCTGATGCTTGAATAGACCATTGAGCTCATGGATTGTCCTTTGCTGATGTCTGTTATTTGCCTTTTGGGGGAAATGAAGCTAAGCACCCTTTGCACTTTTGTTCAATTCTTTTTTATTTTATTCTAGCAAAACAATTTTGGACAATCAATCAAAAATATTTATTAAATGCTTACTATATGCCAAGCATTACACACATGAAAGAAAGAAAGAAGGAAGGAAGGAAGGAAGGAAGGAAGGAAGGAAGGAAGGAAGGAAGGAAGGAAGGAAGGAAGGAAAGAAGGAAGGAAGGAAGGAAGGAAACAAGGAAACAAGGAAGCAAGGAAGGAAGAAACATGGTCTCATGAACCTATGAAAAATTAACCATAATTTGAGATCCCTATTTGTGGGTTACTATCTGAGACACTCTAACCTGAAAAGCAAAAGAGGTGTTTTTCCTTAAAAACAATCTGTTGTCTGCAAAGAAGATATCAACTTGAGACAGAAAATCATAGGTTAATGGATTTAGAGAACCATGAAAATCACCTAGTCCACTCTGTAAATTTACTAATGGGGAAACTAAAATGACTTCCCTGAGGTTACATGGGGAGTAAGGTGCAAAGGCAGAAATCTACACATGCTTGCCAGCTCCAAATTCATTGCTTTTCTATCAAAGCATTCTCTAAATGATAACCCCCATCCCAGCTTCCAAAAGAGTCTGCTACCAAGATAGGAAGTTGGAATTCCATTGAGACAATAAGTTACCTATAAAATTGAGTATCAGAGAAATGATTCTGAAAACCATAAGACCTAGCAGGGATGCCATTGCACTGCTTCCTTAAAATGGACTTCTTGTGGTTCACTAGGACAAATCTACTCCTTAGCCTTCTCCAATGATATAACTGTATCCCCTCGCTGTCTAGAGGGTTGATGAGAAGCATAGTTTTACCCCACTAGCAGGAAGGACTGACATTATAGGAGGCAGAAACTGCCTGAGATAGGGGAAGCCCAGGATTTTTTTTTTTTTGTGCTCTTTGAGGTGGAAGATAGAGAAAGAGTGTAGATAGATATTCAGGAATAGTGAACCTTTTCAAAGGAGGGTGATAGTACCATGCACTGAATATAATCATGATCATTTAGAATCTTTTATGGCTCACTCACCTAATTAAGAAATGACCTGCATGCATAAAATTTGCTGGAGGTCTATTCCCCCACCCGGATTATAAAGTTGTGGGGCATGGTGAAATTGTTCCCTTCTCATCCTTCATCCCTCCCTGTCTTATCACTGTCTAGTCGGGTGGCATATGTACTCTCAGGAGTTTCCAATTCTATTTAAATATTGTTCATTTGCTTGTCTATACTTCTATCAGGGGTTGTATCTCCAGATGACGATAAACTGATTTTTGTAGCATTCTGAATTAAAATTTGCTGCATAGGAATGAACTACACAAAGGTGGGAAGATCAGACGGGGAGATGAGATGAATTGCTTTGGGTTTAACCATAACTGCATTAAGCTGCTTTACTGACTGAATGAAGAGGGGCTTCACAGTTATTTCCTCAAAGCAAACTTTTTGACTAGTAGCCCCTGGTCTGTTTTCATTGATTTTTATTTCTGCTAAAGTCAACTAGCAGGAATAATAAACTACTGAGAGAAACGTGGCCCCAGTTTAAACTTTCTCTATCTTTCAGACTTTGTTTAAAAACACTATTCTTATGATTAACTCTCAAGCATCTATCTGTAATAAACAATGACAACACAAATATCATAAAAGGTACAACTTAGTTAAATGACTTCATTCCCATTAATTGTTGTGGCTGTTTCGTCATTTCAGTTGTGTCCAGCTCTTTGTGACCCCATTTCGGTTTTTCTTGGCAAAGATACTAGAGTAATTTACCATTCCCTTCTCCAGTTCCTTTTATAGATAAGAAACTGAGGCAAACAGGGTTAAGTGACTTACCCAGGGTCACACAGCTAGTAAGTATCTGAGATTGGATTTGAACCTCAGGAAGATTAATCTTCTTTATTCTAGGCCCAACATTTGATCCACTGCACCACCTAGCTGTCCCCTGGATGCAGATTACTTTGAAGATATTGTTTGCATGTTATCTCCACCATTAGATTGTAACATCTTTGAAGGCAGGGACAGACTTTTGCTTTTTTGTATCTCAAGCATTTAGCAAAGTACCTGGCATGTTGTTGTTCAGTTGTTCACTCATGTCTGACTTTTGGTGACCCTACAGACCAAGACAAACCTACATTGTCCATGTGGTTTCCTTTGCAAAGATACCAGAGTGGTTTGCCATTTCCTTCTCCAGTGGATTAAGGGAAACAGAGGTTAAGTTCCTTGCCCAGGGGCACATAGCTAATACATGTCTGAGGTTGGATTTGAACTCAGGTTTTCCTGACTCCAGGCCCAGTGTTCTATCCACTCACCGTACTACCTAACTGTCCCAAGAAGTTCATTTAATTTTGGGATTATGCTGTCTCAAACAACACAGGCTAAATACTACCTGAATTATGATCTTATTGGCCAGTAAAAAAAAAAAAAGTATGGTCCCTATTCTTGCCATGTAAGGAGAATAGATTCCTAGAATGCCACATGTTCTCCCAGAGGCTGGAATTTCACCATGACCACTGTTCTTGATACTAGATTTCCTAGTCCCTTGGCTCTGGGATACATAATTATCTGATATCTTACAATTTACACTGAGCTGGACCACCAGACCTAGAGTTGGAAAGATCTGAAATTAAGTCTGGTCTCAGACTCTTATAAGCTATGTGACTCTGGACAACTAGAGGTATAGTGAGAATCAAACGAAATAATAATTGAAAAGTACTTAGTACATACATAGTTATGAGTCCTCCTTTCTACACAAAATAGCATTTTCTCTCCAAAAGTATCTGAAATCCTATCTGAAATCTGTTTGTTCATAAACATATTTTAGGTACATAGAAAGATCTATATAAATGTTGGCTATTATTTTTACTGGCCTAGCACCTCAGCTGACCTCAGAAAGGAGATGACCATGTCTAAGCCCTTAATTTTCCTTCCTGATTTGGGGTTTTAACTTTCCATTGGACTAACCAGGTTTCTCCAGAGAGTCAGTCTTACTCAGTTTCATCTTTCTCCTTCACTGCAAACATCTAAACATTCAAAAGTATCAGATTTTGTGACCAGTCAATATACCAGACAAACTAATCATTTCTCTTTAAAACTATGGGAAACATTGCTCTATCATTTCTATCGATTAACAGTGTTATTGGATATGACACATTAATAGTCAGACAAGAGTCATTTTTCTTCTAAGCAAGGCAGACTGTCTCTTTATGGTTCATTTCATAAGGAGCAGTTAATGATGAAAATTATAGAAGCAGCATTTTTATGTAAAAGAATTTCTATTAATTGTCAAAGGAAGTAGTATATTGCCACTATAGTGGATGAACATTTTGAAACTTAATGTTAGTAGAAAAAGAACTTTCTTTTAAAATGCATTGTTAAAGGATGTTTATGGAGAAACAGAATTTCAGACAGTATTTTGGACACTTTGGGAGAGAATATTATGTGTAGAAATGAGAACACGTAATATATCAACAATATGGAGTGATGTCTCAGTTGTGTAAAAAGAGTTTAGGAGTATAAAGAGGCATGGGGAAAAGATCCTTTATTGATTAAAAACTTGAGAAAGGTGAGTGTGAAGAAAGACAGCTTCAAAGGCCTCAGAGTGACATGATGAGGAGTTGAGAACTTCATAGAATTGTAAAGGATGATATATTATTTAATTTGTATACACTTTTTTATGACAAGAAGATAAAACTAAATGAGGAATTATATAATCATTTAGAGGCTGAGTTACGATTTTTAAAAAGTCAATTTAAAAAGAGAAATTTTTAGGAGTTGTGATAAGTCACTTAGGGTCAAGGGCACCCTTTTAACTCATTGAATTAACTCATGAATGTAATCACAGGAAAGATAATAAGTATCACACAAGACAATAGTAGGAGGGGAACCTGAAAAGATTTGAATAAACAGCAGGGGAAGAAGAAAGTTGCCATTTGGTGCTATGGTAGTTGGAAGCAGTCAGCTGAAAGAAATCTTCAGCTGATCAATTCCTATATGGTCAGAGAGAATTGATTTCATTGACCAAGAGTTACAGTGATGGGTTATTGTCTTTCAGCACCACTTAGAGTTAGTGAGAGGTATAACAGGTAAGTTGCCCTCTCTTCTGCCACCTCTGGCTTGAGAAGGAGAAAAAGCAGAGTAAAACAAGGGTGTTTTGCTTCTCTGTTACTCTGGTGAAGTAACTTAAAAGAGTGAACCTAACCTATGTTGCACCAAGTTCTGCTCTTATTGCACAAGGGACAAAGATGGCAGAGAGAAGAACACAGTAGAGTTCAGCTCCCTTCTTCCCCCACCTCCATTAAACAACAAACTGTTTCCTGATTGTCATAAAATTCCACTTCCACCCCCCACTCCCAACACTACCCTCAACAAAAGGTAGAAAATATCCAGTTCCCCTTGAGCAATATAAATGAAAGGTAAAGACTTAAGCTTTTAAGGCATGAAGCCTCAGCATCAAAAAATCCTTGATGGGCAAAGCATCCTGATGAGTGAATAACTCGCTGAACTAGTTTGTATAGCCATTTTGATATGAAATACTCATTTTGATGGAATAGAAAATTGTCTCACTTGAAGTGAACACTTGTAGAGCTAACACTTTTAAAGATTTTTTTTTTTGCTTTTTGGAGGGCAATTGGGGTTAAGTGACTTGCCCAAGATCACATGGCTAGGTTTTGTGTCAAGTGTCCGAGGCCAGATCAGAACCCAGGTCCTCCTGACTCCAGGGCCAGTGCTCTATTCACTGCCCCCTAGCTAACACTTTTAAAACATACTTTTTAAGGTTGAAAAAATTTATAAAAAACTGAAGAGAATTTCCCCAGCTGAAGAATAGTAAAAATAAATAATTAAGCAATGAACTGAAAAGTATGTTAGATATTCCTAAAAGAACCAGGTAACATTGAAGTCTGCAGTTTAGAGATGGGAGTTACCCTAATCTGTTTGACTCAACTCTCTTCCCACTCTAATTCATCTTCTCTTTAGCCAAAAAAATTATTTTCCTAAAGCACAGGTCCAATCATGTCAATTCCCACCCCACCCCTACTCAATAAATTTTAATGACTCCCTACCATCTCCAGGATCAAATACAAAATATTATGTTGGTCATTCAAAGTTCTTCATAACCAAGTCCCCTGATAGCTTCCTAATCTTCTCACACCTTCTTCTTCTTCTTCTTCACATGTTTTTGATCCAGTATCACTGGCCTCCTGGCTGTTCACCAAATAAGACACTTCACATCTAGGCTCCAGGAATCTTCTCTGGATGTTCCCTATAACTGGAACACTCTCCATCCTGGGCTACAACTACTCACTTTCATCATTTCCTTTAAATTCCAACTAAAATTCCATCTTTTACTAGAAGTCTTCCCTAAACCTTCTTAATTATAGTGTCTTCCCTCTCTTAATTATTTCCTACTTATCATATAGATATATATATATATAGAAGATATCTATGTATGTATGCATATATGTAAGTGTATGCATATACATACATATATATATTAATTAAAAAATTACTTTGTATATATTTGCTTGCCTATTGTCTTCCCCAATAAGTTATCAGATTCCTGAAGTCAGGAGTTGTCTTTTGCCTCTTTTAGTATCTCACACACACACACTTAAAACATTGCCTAGCACATACTAGGTGCTTTAAAGAATGTGTATTGATTGACTGATTGATAGACAACATATCACATGGAGGTTCAAGAGCTAATAGGACAAGTGCATTTCCCCTTAACAGAGTTACTTCTAGGTCCCTGAGAGCATTTGAATGTAAAAATGGTAATGCTTGATCTCCATTTTAGATCTATCAATGTAAGAAAAAATTGGGTGAAAGAAGTCTAACTCCAAGAATAAGTAGGGCTTTCAGCAAATCTAGGTATTAGGTGGAAACACCATCAGATGAGACCATTCATGTTTATGCCTATTACATAATCTATCCTCCATGACTACGATTCTAGTTGTTTAGAAACTCATATACTACTACATTGTCTATGTTTATGACATATATCTGTACACATATGTATCTATATGAACATATATACATACATGTATACATTTCATAATGTTCTAAACTGGGATCTTCCACATAATGAGTAGCTTGACAGACATAAGCCTTTTAATTGGTTGTTGATGTGCCACACTCAATAAAGTTGTTGACTGAGACAAGTAGTAGAGCCAGCATTTTTAAAGATCTTAAGGAGGAAAATAATTATGTATGCCCCCTCAAATGTACACCAAATAAAACCCTTTTGCTTTTGAATATTTATACATTGAGATTGAAAGAGTACTATGGACCTCAAACAAGCTTTACTCTCAGTAAAAAAAAAAGTCTCATTACACTTGTCTTGACTATCTGGGTTTTCCTCTTCATCTGTCTTTTTGGTGTACTAAAGTACCAGAAAAGTGATTAGATAAGCATTTACTGTGCTTGTGTTTTCCAGTGTATTGGGTGTCTTTTATTCTATAGCTGTAATTGATCCATGGCACCAGAGATATAGTTTCAGCACTGGTGAAACTGTGTCCAGAAAATTTTTTAAGCACCCAAACTTCTATTTATCATCATATGGAGATAGCTCTTTTATGTTAGCTGATCATTTTTCATCATGTATTTAATTAAAACAGTTGAGATTCATTGAAATTATTTTGTTCACCTAGTAAAAATAGGGTGAATGAAACCAACCTAAATGTCAACTCAAAAATAGTTTCTTGGAATTTTCTTATTTTTCATTTGTGTATATATGTTTAAAATGTTATGACATACTGCACTCTCCATTTATTTCCTTCAACTAGTATTGTTCCATATACTTGATCCAATTTCAGTAAGAAATAAATTACCCTTTCAATTCGCTCCTTATGTGAGGCCAAAGCCAGGTACCATCACAACAAAAAATAAAAACCTGAGCTCTTTCCAGCTACTCTGCTCAGCAGGCTTCAAGTCTTTTTTTTTTCCCACCTTTTCTTGTGGCCCATAGAAAGGTCAAAATAAGTTTAAAGGTCCACCCCCCTAAAGCCCTCAGACAGCAAATTATATTCTATATAAAAGTAGAAAATTAGTATTAGTTAATTTCTGAAATTCTCATTTCCAAAATAAAGTTGTGTTTTTCAAAAATATTTTATTGATCTTTTTTCACATACACACATATACACACACATGTATGTATAAATAATATGTGTGTTTGTTCTACATTTTCCACTATACCCCTCTTCCCAATCCAAGAGATGCATTTCTTATAATAAAAAATAAAGAAGGTGAAGAAAAACAATTAGCAAAACTAATATGTCAAAAAATTCTGATGTTATATATCATATATGTGTGTGTACATATACATACATACACAGATGTATATATTCTTTTTACTCAACAGTAGTACAGATTATGCTTACTGGTAAGTTTCTAGTCATAGAGTTGGATTGGACCTTAGAAATCTTAAAATTCAAGGGTGATCAAACTACAGACTGCAGGGTAAATCCATGCTAGGGGTTAAAAATGATTTTTACTTTTTCATAAAAATTTTTCTTAGCTGTTGTTTTGTACAATAACAAGTGGCTGAGGCTCATAGATTGCTTTTATTTTATAAATGAGATAAAAGAAAACCCTGGGAAACCAAGTTATTTGCCCAAGATTATTTAATTGGTAAATAGCAGAGGAAGGACTAAAACCCAGCTTTTCTGAGCCTACTACACCAGTGTCTTCAAAAAGTTGTTAATAAAATAAATGCAAATGTACTTCATAATTGGGACAAGCATTAACTGGCTTTAGGAGATATCTGGATGTGTATATACTTTATTTACACATTTGGTATCCCCACCTCCCCACCCCCTACTCCCCAGGTAGTGTAGTGAATAGACCTCTGGGAGTGAGTTCAAACCCAGGCTCAGACAACAACTAGCCATGTGACTCTGTATCTGTATGTCTCAGTTATGTCAACTGCAAAAGTGATACAATAATAATAGCACATAACAACCTCCCAAGGTTGTTATGAAGATCAAATGAGATAATGCTTGTAAAGAGGTTAGCAGCTAGCACCTAGTAGGCACTTAATAAATACTTAATGCTTATTCCCTCCCCCTTTCTCTCCCTCCCTTTCTTTCTCTTTTTACATATATTCATATATTTGTATGCATATCTATATGCTTATGTGTGTATGATATATGTTTATATATTATATGTATGTATATGTATATATATATACATATACAGAGAGAGATTATTACATATACAAAAAGAGTATGGAAGACACTTTATTTCAAAAAAGACAAACATGAATGCCCAGATTTTTAATCCCATTATTTTGAAACAGTGAGCATTGATTTTTCATCTATGTGATTAAATAATTCTAGACAGGAAAAATGTTATGGGAAAAAAGTATTTTATTGGTTAATATTTTACTTACCAAATTATTTGGCCTACAACTTATTTGCATATTGCTATGGGCTACTGAGCCACTGAATCATCACTAGCAGGGTTTGAGCAACATATTTGCCTCCAGAATATTTGAAATGATCACAATATTTTACCACATATGAAGGTCTGGCCATTTCAAATAGTTAAGCAGTACATAGCCTTATGAACCTTCTTTCAGCAGATGATTCACTGGCCTATAAAAGTATGCAGATCAATTACATCCCAAATAATTTGGAAAGTAAAATATTAAACAATAAATTTATAGCAGGTTGAGTTTATGTTTGGTGGTAATTTATTGTATCTGCTATCTTTAAATCAGAATATCAATGTGTAGAAAATAATTTAGCAAAGAAAATGTAATAAGCTTTTGGTGATAAAAGAAACTCTTTAAAAAAAAGATTCTTTGACATAAGGGAATGACTTATACTCCTTTTGTCCCCGATCAGTCTAAATGGGATAATAAAAATCCAGTTGTCCTTTGCTCAATTTCCCCTTAGATATTTACTGTATTTTGTGCAATGCACCACTGGTGGGCAGCAGCTAAGTATGGTCTGGGTGAAACCAGGGCAAAGGAGAGTGCCATGGAGCTGTAGGTGAAAATCAAGTGGACCATAGATACCATGCAATGTAGAAGGATTTTCATCCTCCCTGATGTCCATGTTTAAAAATTTGGAACATTTCCCTTTTAAAAGTTAAACATGGTATCTTCTAGTAGTAAAAATAAAACAAACAAAAGTGCTATTACATGTATCAGAACAAAGTCAAGATTGAAGTAAAGAGTCTAAGTCTGAGCCACACTCTGATACCTTACAATATTGCTTAAGAAATCCAATTCTTTATAGAGTCTTCCTTATGAGCAGTATTGTCCAACATATCAATATGGGCATGGATCGATTCCATTCTTACCTCTCATGGATAGCTCATGGGGACATTCATCCTGTCCTTTGCACACAAAGATATTTTAATGAACAAACTGTCTGGGAGCCTTCTTCTTCTCCTTCTTCTCCTTCTCCTTCTCCTTCTCCTTCTCCTTCTCCTTCTCCTTCTCCTTCTTCTTCTTCTTCTTCTTCTTCTTCTTCTTCTTCTTCTTCTTCTTCTTCTTCTTCTTCTTCTTCTTCTTCTTCT
>NW_027185712.1:22883456-22974057 GCF_028583685.1 Petaurus breviceps papuanus
CTTCTTCTTCTTCTTCTTCTTCTTCTTCTTCTTCTTCTTCTTCTTCTCCTCCTCCTTCTTCTTCTCCTTCTTCTTCTTCTTCCTCTCCTCCTCTTTCTTTCTTCTTTTTCCCCCAGCAGCAGTAATAGGTTGGTGCATACTTTCTAACACAGTCCCCCTTATGACTGTAATCATTCATTTGCAAACCAGCTAAGTATGGTTTATAGCCATAAAACAGACCAAATCTAACTGACTGACATATGGGATTAAACCTATGCCTTTGAACTCATTACTAATACTTTGTAACCAACTGAGATTACCAGGACAGGAATGATATATAAATGATATCTCCAAGGGTGTGGTAGAGCTAACTTATACCAGCTCAGGAGAGTTCATGTTTAAATTTTACTGTGAACATTTACACATTGGTAATAAGCAAATACTAAAAATTGGGACTCAGTTCATTGTTTTATTGATTTTAGACTTAAGAAAATTATGACTGAAACATTAATAGTGCAGTTAAACTTAAAAGTTTATCATACACACATTTTTGAGACCAAGTTGTTAAACATTTATCAGTGTGCCCCCTGGACATTTCCATAACTATTATATATGTAATAGTGAGAGAAAGACAAATAGGGACAGAGACTGAGACCTAGAGAAAGAGGGGGTGGGGTGGAAGTTTTAGGAGACTTGGGTGCAAATTTCTGTTCTGCTGATTATTTCCTATGTAATCTTGAGCAAGTTAAATAAACTCCCTAGGCCTTAGTTTTGTCATTTATAAAATAAATGATCACTAAAATCTCTTCTAGATCTAAATTGATAATGCTATGAAGTATATATATATTCATATCTAAAGCTACTTGTCACTTTCTGCTTTATAGATTTCTGTTTCAATAAATGATTTAGAACTGAAAGGGTCCTCAGAAATCACTAGTTTAACTCTTTCTTTTTTACAAGTAAAGGGGCATGGTGTTCTGTCTGTCTGTCTGTCTGTATCTCTCTCTCTCTCTGTCACACACACACACACACACACACACACACTTGCTCTCTCTCATACCCAGACATCCATAAATATATTCCATTCAGCGCAGACCCTAAGTTTTTCAAGTTTTCTACCCTTTCTTCTCTCTAGAATTACTCTTAAAACTTTCAGAATGACAAAAATTGCTCCCAAGTAGGAATATTTTCTGTGAGGAGGACTTTACTGATATGATACAGGGACATATGGCATAGTAGATAAAGGATTGAATATGGATGGAGTAAGGAAGAGCTGAATTTGAAACTTCCATCAGACGTTTATTAGCCATGAGATCAGGGGCAAGTCATTAACCTTGTTGAGTCTGTTTCCTCATTCTTGATATGTTATAATAACAACCATAATACCTATAGTACACATACTTCACTGAATTGTAAGATGCAAATGAGATAATGGACATAAAGTACTCTGTAAATATTAGTTATTCTAATAGTGATTTCCCAATATACTCTTCTGCAGGAAAGCAGTCATGAAACAAAAAGGCAGTGAACAAAGAGCACAAAACCAAACCAAATATTTATGTAGAATCCCCCAGAATCTTTAGGGATATTTTGGGAATTCAGACCCAGGAATTATTTGTAATGGCTTAGATGTCTTGGTAAATTCAAAACCCTTATATGAGCAAATTCATTTTGACTCATTCTTGTTCTCCTTAGAAAGAGAGTTCTCTTCTCCATGGGATGATGCAGGTTTACAACTCATAGCTTTTATGTGCTTTTTTTTCTTTGAATAAAACACTATAAAAGAATTGTCTTCTACTTGTGAATCTGTCTTCCAGATTTTAATAGAGTCAAATTAGCCAAAAGGTCTTTGAATTTTGGTAGTCTCAGCAAAGAGGCCAGTGTAAGTACTTATTAGTTCTAATTAAGCTGAAGTTTAAATGATGTTAGAACATTGATTATTCTAGACCAAATCTTTGACTTATGTAAAGTTTAGGCATGGCCGCATGTATGTAAAGGGTTTGATATCTGTGAATGAGTAGGACTGATAGTTACTTACACATAATCAGTCTTCTCCACTTCTCCTTTTCTTAATCCTTCCACAATGCAACAATTAACTGATGTCATAGAATATCAGTTCATAATCACATCCATACTCTTGCACATACTCACCCTAAACAATATGCATAATGCATGCAAGCATCAATATATCCAAGTTAATGCCACTGAAATTTTGAGATACAAATATACAAATATTCATTCATGTAAATGTAGACAGAAGCACATGCATATGAACATTGATATACAAATGCATTAATAAGTTCACCCAATACACACACACACACACACAAATGATGAAGTGTTTATATACAAGGTTTCTCAGAAGACTTAGTATGTAGTACTTTACAACTGCAATAAGATTTTTATTATGCCTAACAAGCAATATACTACATGTATATATGTATGTGTATACACTGATATACATATAAACATATGTGTTTATATACATGTGTATAAATCTGTATATTCAAAAGTATTACTATTTATGTGGGTTAGAGATGCAGAGCTTGGTATGTGGAGAAAGGGTAAATCAATGTGTTGGGAAAATATTAGTAAAATGGACAGACTGGTGATAAAAACATTGGGGGGTATAAGAGGCCTTATCATATAACATATGGAGAGCTGAACTTGGGGTGAAGAAATGAGTGGAAATTCTCTCTCAGATATCTACCAGTTCTGTGATGCTTGCAAGTCTATTAGCCTTCCTGAATCTATTTCTTCTGAAAACTGGGACAATAATGGAACCTGCTTCAGAGTCTCATTGTGAGAATCAAATGAGAGGATTTATGTAACCAGCTTTGTAAATCATTTCATTATGAATATGTAACAGATGATGATAATGATGATGATGGTGATAAGTATGTTATTAACTTGTGAAGCCAGCATGTTTTTCCTACTTCTTTTTGCATAATAATTAATATCAATTTCTACATATACAATTAAAAACTTTTAAAAAAAGGGAGGAGTTGGCTAGATGGTGCAGTGAATAGAGCACTGGCCCTGGAGTCAGGAGGACCTGAGTTCAAATTCGGCCTCAGACACTTGACACTTACTAGCTGTGTGACCTTGGGCAAATCATTTACCCCAATTGCCCCTCCAAAAAAAAAAAGAAAAAATAGGTCTCTGATTTTGTCTATGTATTTGTACTTGTGTATGTTATAACAAAGCATAAAATCTTTGTCATTGCCCAGAAGAGAAAAAAAATGTAAAAGTAATTATTTTTACTTTTGCTTATATTTGCATTAAAGATGTTTATGATATCCTTATTTTTTTAGACTTTCTTCCTTGATAAAAATATAACTCCCATGGTCTGTTTGATTGAAATGCAAGATTTATGAAATCCTTATGCTTAAAAAATAACCTCCTCTTCAAGATAGGACCTATTAATTAAGTGATCAATTATCTTTGATAATAAAAGAGTAACCAAAAATACCATTCATTTGCTAATATCTTTCCCTTCATTGTGAACATGATTTGGCATCCACTTAGTCACTATGAGTCATATAGAGACCTATGTACATGTAAATTGAGGGTCTATACATTTTATGAATTGGGGTTATCTTTGGATCTTTTGATGTGCCTCAGATTTACAAAATAAGTTTTGGAATACCTGCAACTATCTTCATTATTCAAAAAATAATTGCACCTTAAAGCCTCTTAATTGGCCTGTGACTCTTGAGTGTGTACACTTTTTATTTGTAGATATATCCTTGGATGAAAGAATAGGAATGTAAAAAAAAAGATCGTGGTAGACTAGAATCATGCACTAAATCTAATAAGATGAATTTATTATGCAGAAATATAAATTGCTGCATTTATACTTCCCAAGTATTAGCTAAAAGTAGTCCTGCTAAACTGAAATTCAAATAGCAGTGGTCTAGAAGGAGGGATTGAAGTATACTGAAAAGACTACTGAATTTTGATCAAGAGGTCATGTGTTCAAATCCTGAAATTTCCTGCATAGCCTTGACCAAGTCACCCTCTGTTTCCACAACTACAAAATAAGGGAATTGTATTAGATGAACACCAAGGTCCCTCTAAATCAATAATGATTTAAACTGAAATCTCGCTGATGACCCTAGTTGCTGGTGATCTCTCCCTCCTCAAATACCTTGAGTAATATTTATCAGTGTACATTTTTGCATGCCCCACAGTGTGATACAAAACATTAGGTTTATAGAATTACAAAGACTTGGCATACATTGTCCATTTGATCCTCACAAAAACACTATGAGGTAGGGGTGAGTACTGTTCCCATTTTACAGATGAGAAAGTGAGGCTCAAAGAGGTTAAAAGACTTGCTCAAAATCATACAAGTATTAAATGACAAAGTCAGGATTTGAACCTTGGTCAGTGTCACAGAACTAGTCAATGGCTGAAGTTGTACTGGAGCCCACATCTTCCTAACTCAAAATCCAAGGCTTTAGCTATTATTAAACATTCCTTTGAGATCAGGGACTCTTATTTTCTTTTTTATCATTGTGTCCCCAATTTCTCTACTATACTTTCCATGTAGTGGGGACTTAGAACCATGTGATGAAATATATATGAATTATATATAAATATACATGATCACCAAAAAATAGTTAATGTTACCTTAGGCTGAATTGAGAGGCCTAATGAATGAGGATGTAGCCCACATATCCCCATCACTGCTGGAATTATCCCAAAGCTGCATTTTGCCCTGACCCTTGTACCTATTAAAACCATATGTCCTTCTATTGCTGCATTAAGAACCTGACTGAGAAGGTAGAGCAACTCTGGAGTTCAAGTAAAGGGTGCATAATTTCATGATTATTTTGGAGGGGATTCTTGCTTAGATATATATTAGGTCTGAGGGTATCTGATGTCTCTACTAAATCTGAGGTTCTGATCCCACACATGTACATGTACCCTTGTGACACACTCAGGTCAGACTCACACAGCTAAGTGTGGTTGATGTATTTCATCCATGAATGATCTGGTCTAAAAGTTTAGATGGTTTTATTCTCAGTGATATTTGGTTGAAGCAATTATCAGACTAATGTATTAGATGATAGAGAGTAGTGGTGATATGGAAACATGATTAGATAGGGAGTCAAAAGAAGTCTAAGTTCAAATCCCAGCACTCAAATCCCTAGATATTATTTGTGCGATAATTCATTTAATAGTTGTTTAATAAAAGACTATTATGTGCTGGAAATGTTGCTAAGTGTTGGGATCTATGTACAAAAAGCAAAAGTCCCTCTTTTCGAAAAGTCACATTAGAAATGGAGGGTTTGAAGCATAACAGAAAGATCAGCTGCAGTGTCAATGGAAAGGCCTAGACATGTTAAGGGTGTAGTGGTGGTATGGATGTCAAGGGTGAGATGATTGTGCCCAGGAGTTGGAAAGGCATGGTGGCAGGTACTAAAGGAAGGCTTGGAGGACCTTATGATGCAGGAGCAAGGCAGATAGTAAAACATGTCAGTCCTCAGTATCATTGGAAGAATTACAGTTGGTGACTTACAAACTCATCTATGCAATGTGTGCACCTATGACTCAATGAAAACTTGCATGACTGGAAGCACAGTGGTGCCTTCAACAAAAATAAGAAAGCAAGAAAGAAGAGTAGGCTTGGAGAGTGGACAAAGACAATTAGTTCTGCATTGCACATATTGGCTGTTAGATGCTTGTGGCTTAGATACTTGATAATGTCCCACAGGCAATTAATGATGCAGAATAAGAGCTTAGGAAAAGCTAGATATGTAGCTCTGGAAGCCAACTATACAGAGATAGAGATGGTGGGGATGATGATGATGATAGATACACACATATATTATATATATACATATATGTATAGTGCATGTGTGTGTGTGAGAGAGAGAGAGAGAGAGAGAGAGAGAGAGAGAGAGAGAGAGAGAGAGAGAGAGAGAGAGAGAGAAATCTTTGGTTCAGGTGGATTATAGTTTATGACCAAGCAAAAGAGATACCGTGTTTCCCCGATAATAAGACCTATCCCGAAAATAAGCCCTCCCCTTACTGTGTAAGATTCCTCTAAAATAAGCCCTCTCCCGAAAATAAGCCCTATTGAGATTGCTACTGTAGTGAAGGGGATCCCCTGCGCTACACGCTACATTACCCTCTTTATGCACCGTCCCCCACCCCGTGAAACGCATGCCGCGCTCTGAGCTGCATCCAATCAGAGCTACAGCAGTGAGCACGTCATCCTGTTCTTTATTGAATTCATTATTGAATAAAGGTACATTTTTTTGTTCACATTTACCTGTTTATTAAAATTGCTGTCAATGTTCTTTAAAATAAGCCCTCCCCTGAAAATAAGCCCTCTGGTGTTTTTCTGTCCAAAAAAATTAATAAGACAGTGTCTTATTATCAGGGAAACACTGTAGTTAGGTAGGAAGAAACCAGGAAATACCATTGTCAAACAAACAAACAAACGAACAGGGAGGAGAGAGTGAGTATTCAGGAGCAGGAGATGGTCAGCAGTAACCAAATGCTGCAGAAATGTCTATAAGGCTAAAGAATGAGAAAAGCTCTTCTTTGAGTTTAGCAAATAAGAAGTCCTCGGTAATGTTGGAAAGAACAATTTAGATAGAGTTTAGAAAGGAAGAGGAAATGAGGACAAATATATACAGTGTTTTCTAAAAGTTTCTGGAAAAGTCACTTAACTAACCTCTTCATAGACATATGTAAAATGAAAATGATAATATTTTGACTACTTGTGTCACAGGATTTTGTATAAAGAACGTGCTTTAAAAGCTTTTTTGCAAGGTGCTCTTTGAATATAAACTAACATGACAGAAAAGGAAATGCTGGAGGGTTGTGGAAAATTAGATACATTAATGCATTACTGGTGGAGTTGTGAACTGCTTCAATCATTCTGAAGAACAATTTGGAACTATGCCCAAAAGGCTATAAAACTATGCATACTCTCTGACCCAGCAATACCAGTGCTAAATATGCATCCTAAAAAGATCAAAGAAAAAGGGAAAGGCCCATAGGTACAAAAATATTTATAGAGGCCCTTTCTATGGTGACCAAGAATTAGAAAATGAGGGGATGCCCATTAGTTGAAGAATGGTTGAACAAATTGTGCAGATGATTGTGATAGAATATTATCTTGCTGAAATAAATGTTGAAGGGGATGACTTCAGAAAAGTCTGGGAAGATTTCTATGAGATGATGAACAGTAAAGGGAATAAAACTAGGAGAACATCGTACAAAGCAATATTGCAATGACAATGAACTGTTAAAGAGTTAGCTACTCTGATCAATATGCTGAACCACAATGATTCTAAAGGACACATGAAGAAAAAATCCTATCCATCTCCCGAGAGAGAATTGATGAACTCTGAGTGAAGAATGAAACATATTTGTTTTAACATTCTTTATTTTTCTTGCTTTTTTGGCAACACAGCTAAACATGGAAATATATTTTCTATGAATTCACTTGCATAATGGGTATTATATAGCTTGCTTTCTCAATGAGTGGGGGAGAAGTTGGAGGGAGAAAGAGAATTTGGAACTAAAAAGTCTGCAAAAAAAATGCAAAAAGTAATTAATTACTTTTAAATGAGACAAATATGTGTGTGTATTTGCAAGGAATGTGAGTTACTAGAATTGATTGCCAATACTCACTGCCATTGTTAACATGGCACACTCCATGGACTCGAATGGATTCCTCAGCAGCTGGGAACACAGTTTCAAGTTTCCCAAACCATTGACTTGTGAGACTCCATAAAACCACAGAATGATGTCAGGGACCCCATCCATTTCTGCTGTCCTGAACTGTGGGACTCTCTCCTCCTGTAATTGCTCTATGTAATTTCACCAGGCATTTACAGGTTTCTCTCATATATTAGTTCCATTCTTGAATCAAGTGATCCTCTAGATAGAGTGTCCTTTAGAATTGCCAGATTCCCCAGAGGAGAAGTAGTGTGCTATAGTGGAAAACAAACAAACAAACAGGCTGAACTTGAAGTCAGAAGACATGGGTTCAAATTTGGGCTCTCCCACTTACTCTCTATGTGATTCTGGGGAAATCTTTTAACAACTTTCTCCTCAGTTTGTTTACACATTAAATGAGGGGATGGGACTATATGATGTGTAAAATCCCTTCTAACTCTAGATCAATGAACCTATGACCCAAGGAAATCAGCAGGTTTCTGATGATCTGGAATTGAAATGGGGTTGTCTTTAATTGATGCCTCAAACTTACAAAGGCAGCTTTAAGATTTTTGTAGCTATAATCATTTGGAGGACAATAAGAATAGAATTAGGCTTATGAATATAAGGAACTCAAATGTAGAGGTTCACCATTCATTCCCCTTCCATATGGGCTTTCTCCCATTGTTCCTGATCCTGGAATTTCATAAGTTAAGACTACCTCAGTTCACTTTGACTGAGCTCAGAGTGGCTCTGATTCAATGTATCCTTGCACAACTCTCTCGTTCCCTTTGGCTGTGTAGACACCACTTAAAAGGAGAAAGTATCATTCCCTTTAAAGGGCAAGGGAATTTGATTCTGTAACAAGTGCTTTGAAGATTCCAATGCCAATAAAAACTTCCCAGCTTTAAAAACAAAATGCTACAGTTGCCTCACTGGTTAGTTAATATATTTAATATAAGTTTTGACCACTTAAAGAGTCTTCCCCTGTTCCTGTACAACCACTGGAAGAAGATAAATTGCCCCACAACATATTATGAGTTAAAGTGAAACAAATCAATTTCAAGCTCCCTCTATGCTCTCTCAGGAACTTTATGTAGCAATTATAATAATAACACTTAGCATCTTCAAAGCATTTTAAAAACATTAGCTAATTAATCCTCACAACACCGCTGTGAGGTAGATGAATTATGTATTATTATCACCCCCAATTTACACAAGGAGAAACTAAGGCAAAGAGGTTAAGCCACTTGCCAAAGCCCACAGAGAGGAGTCAGAGGCAGGGCTAGGGAATCGGAACCATTTGTTGGTAGCTCCTGGTCCTGTGCAAAGACCACCTAATGACATTAATGACCTAGATGTTTCATAATGTTCTTTTTCAGTTTATGAATTCAACATACTTGGAACATCTGGCTATAGCGTCCCCAATTCTATCTGACATTCCAGGCCAACAGATCATGGTTGTTACTCTACATTTACATTTCCCTATACCCAAGTGGTTTCAGTGGCTGACTCTACATTTGCATGTCTTCTCAAATCAGTTAGTCTAATCATCTTTTGAACTAGCAAATAACAATCCATCTGCTTTGGAAATCTTCTTTCTGCTTTCAAATACTGTCTGGTCTAATATTGTTTTCTTATCTCGGGGCTGTCATACTACCTTTGTTCTGTGATCCCATCAGCTGCTTTAAGTCCAAAGAGCAAGGCAGGGTCCTGGGTAGGCGTTCTCCAAGGAGCAACAATAGGGGATGCCAGAAAGAATATTAGTGATTCAGTAGATGGCACTCTTCCCTCTAAATCTGCTTTATAGCAGTCTTCCCAATTCAGGTGCTTTGGCAAGAGGCACCGAGCTTTTTGGAATCTGAATTTATAGGAGCTGGCATTTGAAAAAGCACATGATAAGCTTCAATGTGTTAAAAATCCCTAATGCCCTTAGAAGAGACCTACTGTAACCTTCTTGGATTTCTTCACCTTCAACAAAAGTATAATTTTAAAAAGGACATAAGGGATCAGTGACTTGCAGAGAGAAGGGATCTTGGTGATTATCTGTTACAAGCCCATCATTTTACACATGAGGAAACTGAAGACAAGAGAAGTTAAATGACTAGCCCAAGTTCATCCGGGCAATAAGTAGAAAAATCAGGATTTGAACTTAAAACCTGACTCAAAAATCCAGAGTTCTTTCTTCCATACCATGCTTGACTATTCTGATTGTGAATCTGTCACAACAATGGCTGCTCTGTTTCATTTACTGTCCTTGAATCAAAACCCGCAGGCTTTTCAGTGTGTTCACTGAAATGATCTCTCCACAAAGCAAGTGCTGCTCATTCGACAACTCTGAGGAGCAAACGTCTCATCATTTTTAGAGCAGATTGTCCTCAGGCCTGCCACATCCATTGAAGCTGTTATTTAGATAGCATTTTTCTCAGGTGAATGCATCTATCCTACTTAGTACTAATATTTTTGGTCTGCTACCAGACAGTCATTACAGTCAATTCAATCAATGGTACAAGATCTAAATTAGAGATCAAATGTGTTCTGTGCCCTTGAAATCTTGACTATTTCCTCGACTTTGTCTTTCTTTTGAAAATCTCTTTTGTTTCTCTGACATAGATCTTGTTCTTGTATGGTTATTTCCTTTTCTCAAAGCACTGGAACAAGTTCCTATGATTAACACATTTATACTACTGGGAGAGTGAGGCCAATTAAGTAGCTTAGATTAAGAAAACATCACTAGAGGAGTTTCTTCGATCATGGAACATTTCTTCATCCTTCATTTGATAAGTGTTTAGTGCACACCTGATAACAAACAGAACTATCTTTCATCTGCATTGCCTAAACTCTACTTGAGAAAGTGCTTGGGCATGAACTATGCTCATCCAGGATAACATGCCAGAACTCATCAGACAGTGAAGATCCCTCCCACCATCTTTCCACCTCCACCCCCTCTTCCAAATACCAATTAATTGGCTTACTATGTCCGTGACAGAGATTTTGAAATTTTTTTCTCTCTGACACTGCTTATGTCAACCAATTGAAAACATAGATAGATTTTTTGATAATCCTACACAGTTAGATAGAATTGATACTAACACTTTTGCTTTCCCTATTGCCATCTGGGAAAAATTTCTTTTAAAAGTGATTCTAATAATACATAGTTGTAGTCTTATGCCCAAATGTCTTCTCATTCATTAATCAATCCACTCAATTTATACCATATCAATTCTCACTTTAATGTTTTGCTTTAAAAGAAAAGAAAATTCTAGTAGCTTTCTGCTTGTGACCTGTCTTCTGTAGATTTTAATCTCATTGTGGTCAGGAACAGTCCCTGGTCTTTCTGGGCTCTAGATCACCACCCCCATAAATGCTCAGTATACAATAGCAACACCACAGTATATCTTGTATAATCATTGACTAATTTATTCATTGAAACAAAGATCACTTTAAAAAAAACAAGACAGATAACATAAATTCAGAATCCAGGCAGTTTAAAATTGGGGAAACTCAGAACACATCAAAACTATCTTCAGGCAGATAACTAAACAAGAAAATCAGGAAGTCATAATTCATTTGGAAGCCTCTGTCAAATGTCATAGGAGATAGAGCTGATATGCATAAGAAGACTGCACATCGAGGAGGATGGGGCTTATTCAATAAAGTTTGGCAAAAAAAAAGGAAGAGAGAAGCTATTACATTGCACCCTGAACATTTTCATAGACCATAAAGTATGGAAAGAAGATTGAAAAAGACAATGACTTTTCAGTGCAGTTTCTAGGGAACTACTTCATAAAATCAATCCCTTGAGTATGACTTCACTAGCTATGAGTACATAAATGGAAAACAGAAGTAATACTGGCTGTAAATCAAGGCCACCAAATTATGGCATATTAAAAGGATTAAATGACACCCCTACCAAAATATAAACACACACACACACACACACACACGCACACACACACACACACACACACACACACACACACCATCTAGGCTTAGTAATAAAGACTTGACACTGTTTACCATGAAGACAGAGAAAAGACACAACTCTCCACTGGACCCTGTCCCAAACCAGTTTGTAATAGAAGTTCTGAATTCAATAACTGTCTTTTTATGGAAATAAACAAATATTGATTTAATGAAACAATGAAGTTTTTCTATGCCCTTCAGACTAACCTTGATGCTTCATTTTCTTGGGAAAAATAGCTCAATTTTAGTAAATTTTGTTGAAAACAATGCACAATAGAGGGACTTTTTATGGAAGAGAGAAACTTGTATAATTTGTGTTTGTATATTGACAACAGCTGCACAAGTTCACACAGAAAGTTCAGGGTCTTCAGTACTAATGTTGATTGATTGTAGGTCAAATATTAAATAGAAAAGAAACCACCAAAAATAAGGCTTGTATAAAACACTTTCAAAAATGGACTATTAATATTTCATTTTAATAACCAAAAGGACTTACAGGTAAAAGACATAAGAAATGAAATTATAGAGTGCCTCTTTTAGTCTTGGTAGGCAGATAGTGGGTAGAGTGCTACACCTGGAATCAAGAAGATGCAAGATCTAGTCTTGCCCTTAACTCTTTCTAGATCAGTGATCCTGGGCAAGTCACAACTTCCTCAAGCTTCTATTTCCCCAGCTGTAAATAATGATAATAGCAGTACCCACCTCACAGGATTGCTGTGAGAATTGAATGAGATAACATGTGTTAAGTAACTTTCAAACCTAAAAGTTCTATATCTGGTGTTATTAATGCTATTGTTATCATTGCTGTTTTCCATCCATATATGAGAAAAAAATGCAAAAGGAAGTAATGTAGGGCCACAATCCAGAAATATTATGGTAAATACTAATAGGCACTTTAATAAATGGAGATAATTGTGAAACTCTTCATTTTGCAGATATCATTATCTATACACATCTCTTCCTGGGTTAGTCCTGTAAATGGATTTGAAGGAATTTAATTCTAATGAGATCATAGTTAAAGGTAAACTTGAATTTCAGCCCTAAAGGCAAATGCCCAGAGTGATTAAATACATGTATTTGTAGCTATGAATACTTACACAAAATCATAATATAATCTTATGTTAATAATATCTTGTGCATTTTACTTAAGCATCTCAAAGCATTTAACAAACATGAATCCATTAATCCTTACAAGCTATGTTCCATTAAATTTTAAAATGATGAGTCACATAAAAATTAAAACAGCTAATGTCATGCAACTTTACACTGTTACTTTCAGACAATTACATTTCAAAGAAAAGCTGACTTCATTATACTGTGGCAAGACTCTCACTAGATTATATAAAGTCTTTAAACATTACAGAAAAGAAGAGTTTTGTCAGCAAAAGATTTGAGGGCAAGCTTTAATAAATATTACTTGGAATTAGCCAGGCACCATTACCTGTGGATCTGTCCATTTCTTTCTCTCTATATCTGCCTCTGTCTCGCCTGTGTGTGTATGTGTGTGTGTGTATACACTTGTATATGTGATAAAATATCAATTTCATTGAAATAGTTTCCCCATTTACTGGTGATGCTATCCATCCACCAAAAGTCACTTAGTACCATTCCTATGACTTTCACTAATTTAAGGAGGGCAGTCTGCTAGCTTTTCTTACCTCACTTTCCCCCACTTATTTTGTAGATAGATTTCAAAATCTGTTTTTATACTTGGGGCAAACAATAACTAAAAGTTCTTATACTTCTCTGCTATTTCTTGACTTGCGCTAAGAATTAAAAAAGAGTCTTCATTATGTAGTTCTTTAATGTTAGCAGAGCACTATATAAAAGTTTCCTTACGACAATCCTGTGCGGTAGGTAGTAAAAGTTTCATTATCATCATCCACCATTTCACAGATGAGGAAACTCAGGTTCTGAGAAGTTAATTGGTGTGTCTATGAACACTCAGCTTATTAGTGTCTGAAACAGAATTTAAACTTAGCTAAGCTTGCTGGGTCAAACTTCAGCACCTTAGTCAATGTACTATGCTGTTTTTCTAACAAGTTATCTAATTTCCTAACTCTCAGATGTCATTTTAGGTCTGATCAAGAGGATAAAGGGTGTGAGGGCAAAGTAGGCTTTAGTTCACAATGGTTGCTAGTGGCTCAGCCTAACTGTAGGATTCTCTCATCAGAAAGTCTTTTAGGAGGTAAGGGTCAGATTTTGAATCTACTTTAAAACTCATAATGGCCTCAAGTATTTATGACTAAATGAACCATGATAGGTTTGATCTGGAATAAATAATCTTTAGATTTACCATGGCTTCAGCCCAATCTCTCAGAGGATTTCTTCACCAGATCTTTGAGAGGATCGATCACAAAAGGATTCCTCTAAACATCCTATTTAGTGACATTCTCAGTGCTAGATTAGAACCAAATCAGCTTTTCATATTCACTCATCTACATTTCAGATAGATTAAAGAGAGTAGGAATAGAGAAGGGAAAGAGAAGGGGAAAAAGCAGATCCATATTTCACTTTGGTGGGATCCAGAAATGAAGGACTACAGAAAGAGCTGGTAGAGAGGAACTGGAGAAATATCCAGAACATATAAAGATTCATGCTCTAGCAGCAGGAATAGTAAAGTAGTGGAAAAGTTGTATCAAAGCTAGTGAGTTTGCTAGTCATGTAGACTAGAAATATGATATTCTTTTGAATCTTCTTTTTTCCTCTCACCCAAGTATAGTTATACTGAATATCTTGGATATTTCATTACATAAACATTTGGAACAGATTTATTTGACACTCCTTGTGTGGTCCACCATGGTAATGAGTCAATGAATGCTCAAAACACAACTTGATTGTGTTGATCCATCCAAGGGCCCATAAAACATTGAACTCTGTACCCAAAGATTGGCAAACACCCCCCATCCTTTCCTTCACTTCAAGAACAGTCCCAGATAATGTATAAGCTTTATTCTGCTGAGCATGTATGATTAACTATGAAAGCACGAACTGCCTTTGGGTGTGGAAATCCCCTGTATTGGGAAATCCAACATGTTTGTAGAAATCCTTACCACTTTACTGCACTTAAAATTTGAAATTTGCTTTCTAGGCAATGAGGAACCTTTATACATTTTTGAGAAAGCAAGTGAAATTATGGAAACAGTATTTTAGGAGGTGAATATAATGATGGACAGGAAAATAGTGTGACTTAGTGAAAGAGGCTGATGCATATGGAATTCAATTATCTGGCTTAATATCATTTTTATCTCACTGAGCCTCAATTACTTCATCTTAAAATCAGGATCAGATGATTTCTAAGTTTTAAGTAGAGAGAGATTAGACAGAGAAAACCAGCTAGTTTATGTAGTGCAGGCATAAGTGGTTGGAATAGTCCACTACTCAAAATGGAAAGAAAGGAATGGATACAAATGAAGGAGAGTAGGAAGGAACAATCAACAAGACTTAGTGACTGATAGGATATAGTAGATACAAATAAGGAAAAGTTCAAGATTAATCTGAAATGGTTGTGGGTCACAGTCCCAGGGAAGGGAGGAGCACTTGAGGTCAGTTGCAAGAAAAGAGGAAAGTTACCTATGTATAGGTTACAGTTCCAGGGAAGAGAGAAATTGTGGTCACCATACCACAGGAGCCCTACCTGGGTAGGGAACAAAGCATAAACCAGAAGAGCAGTAATCATACTTCTCTTCCAGTCACATCACCTTGGAAGCACTGAAAACTCAGAGACCCTGAGAACTAGCTATAAAAACAGCAAAGTGAAAAAGTCTGAAGCTTGGGACAATGACCTCTCTGTCCCCTGCCTCCTCTAGAAGAGGAGAGCCCAACCCTAGCATGAAGTTCAGAGTCAAGAAATAGGCTGGAAAAAATGAGTAAACAATAACAAAAGAAGAACCTGCTCATAAAAATTTATTATGGCTGCATGGAAGTTCAAGACACAAACTCAGAAGAAGATACAGATGTGAAAAGCTTTATAATGCAACGGCTCAAAGAAAAATGCATATTGGACACAAGCCCAACAAGAATTCCTAGAAGAGCTAAAGAAAGAATTTTTAAAACGTGTGTGTGTGTGTGTGTGTGTGTGTGTGAAAATGTGAAACATATCACTAGAAAAACAACTAACCTAGAAAATAGATCAAGGAGAGAAAATTTAAGGATTTTTAGACTACTTCAAAGCCATGATCAAAAAAGACTCTAGAGGATATATTTTGAGAAATTATCAAGCAAAATTATGCAGATATCTTATAACCAGATGGCAAAATGGAAATTGAAAAACATCTGCCAGTTACCTCCTGAATGAAATACCAAAATGAAAACTCCCAGGGGTAAGAGCCAAATTCCAGAATTCCCAGGTTAGGGAGAAAATACTGCAAGACCCAGAAAAAATACAGTTCAAATACCATTAAGTAATTCTCTGGATCACACAAGATTTAGTCTTTGCTAATATAAAAGAGTGAAGGGCTTGGAAAACAATATTCCAGAAAACAAAGGAGCTACAATTATAAACAAGAATGACCTACCCAGCAAAACTGAGTATAATCCTACCAGGGGAAAATGGGTATCTAATGAAATAGGGGGTGGGGAAAGACATCTAATAAAATAGACAACTCCTAGAAATTCCTGACAAAAAATCAGAGCTGAATAGAAACTTAACACAAAAACTAGCCATGTGACCTTAGGCAAGTCACTTAACCCCAATTGCCCTCCCCACCCCCCACCCCCACAAAGAGCAAAACGAAACAAAATAAAACCTTTGACTTGATAATACATTCATGGAATTTAGTTCCATGACGGGCACACAGGAGGTATTCAATAAATAGTTCCTTAATTAGTAGAAAGAGATTTTTATCATTTATTCAGGAAAAATCTCACCTCTATACCTATTCTTTTGCTGGTGTTATTCAGTTGTTTTTCAGTCATGTCTAACTCTTCATGACCTGATTTGGGGTTTTCTTGGCAAAGGTACTAAAGTAGTTTGCCATTTTCTTCTCCAATTCATTTTACAGATGAGGAACTGAAGCAAATGGGGTTAAGTGACATGCTCAGAGTCACATAGCTATGAAGTTTCTGAGACCAGATTTGAATTCAGGTCTTCCTGACTCAGGCCTAGCACTGTATATAGTGTACCATGTAGCCGCCCTTCTGCCTATGTGAAGATATCTATACGTAGTCAGAGACATGAATATAGACACCAATGACAATGACATAGGCACAGAAAGGAAGAGACCAAGATATACAGCACAATAATAAGGCTCCAATGTATTACTACATAAAGTTTCAATTACCTTCACTTTTTTCATAGGACCACCGTAGAGGTAGTTTAATCTCATACCACACACGCACACACACGCACACACCCACACATACTCACACACACTAACACACACACTCACACAAGCAAAGTAGTTGATATGATTTTCTCCAAATACCATCAACTCTATGAAGTAGCCATCATTCTCAATGTGGTGTGTCTATGTGTGTATACACACAAACATATGTCCATATATTTTGCATGCATGCACACATACAGTTTAAAGATGGTTATTGAACATATCCTTGATCTTCTTCCTTAAATTAATCCATGATGATGATGATGATGATGACCACAGTCTTTCATTCTTCCTCTGTAATCAGTGCCATTAGCAGTGAGTCCTGAATTTGGAATCTGAAAACCTGTCTTAATCCTTTTTCTACTACTTGATCTTGGTTATTTCAATTTCTGGGTCTTAATTTTTTTGTCTGTAAAATCTAGAAGAATAACTAGATTATTGACAAGGTCTCTGCCAGTTCAAAATTCTATGATCCTCTAGATTATATACTCCAAACAAACTTTGATCATTGCTTCCCCCAAATACAGTCTGTACTTGATTACTTCTCTATCTTTTCTAAGTGGCCAAAGATTCCACAAGAAAGTATATGAGCTTCAGTGGGAAAAGGAGAAATTAGGTGGGCAATTAGTTTTAATTAGCTAGGGCCTTTCTGACAATTGAATCCTTACTTGAGAAACCACTGAGGACAAACAAAAACAGCTTCTATTTTCACTTGGACTTTTCCAAGAAACTGCTAATGGCTGATCAAAGGTAGCTGAATAAAAATAGCATTGTCCTATCAGGAGAAAAAGCAGAAAACCCATGGTAAATAGAATCCAGTACATTTAGGGTTCCTCACCCCCCCAACCCCAACAATTGAATTTCCAGCTCAGTGAAAAGACATTGCAAACTGGAAGTTAGCCACAAATGTCAGCCACAAGAGCTAGAAAGAATGACAAAGGGCTGAAGACCTTGCTTCAACTATGTTTAGAAGACAAGTGGAATTTTTCTTTTTTCTAGAAAGAGAGGTTAAAGGATTAGAAGGATATGACCCTGTTCTTTGTGTCATCAGGAAAAATTTAATCTTTGTATGAAAAAAAGTTCAGAGAAACAAAGAAAAAACTGAAAAGTGATTCAACTAGTTGCAAAAATCTGGAGAACAAAACAATATGACAGTAAAAATAAAAGTGAAGAAAGCAAAAGGAAGAGCAATAAGCGTTTATCAATTCCTTACTACTTTCTCCCAGGCACTGTGCTGTGTGCTGGGAATAAAAATACAAGCAAAAAGAGAGTGCTTTTCCTCAAGATGTTTATAATCAAATAAGTGTAGATAGTTCAAAAAAGTGAACTGAAAAATATATGTGAGGGATTGTAAGGTATCCATTCTGGAGAATGGTGAGGAAAATGTCCAGAAAGTCTGGAGCAGAGTCCAGAGAAAAATGAAAGAGTGAACATGGTACTTTCTTGAAATGGACCTTTGTTGGGAAAACTACTTAATTAGAGAAAGGAGAGCATGGATAGAGAAATCTGCTAGGGCAAGAAAGCTGCTCTGAATATCTGCAGTTAAGGATTAGCATGAAAGTTTTCCTGGAGAAGAGGAGCTCAACTACCTCTGCAGAAATCAACTTCTCATGCACTTAAATATATTAGGGAACCATAATTTCGACTCACTGGCACCAAAAGGATAGAGAGAATTCCGCAATGGTCAGGGAGAAAGGTAATGAGTAGTGGAAGTGGGTGAATCTCTGATGAGGGCTCCTGGGGCAGTTATATATCATCCTTGTCTTCCTGACCAAAACAATAGAAAAGTTTGCTGTCTTTCCAGGAGATGTATCTGGAAAGTGACAGAAAAAAACCTTAAGGAGACTTTACTGACCACCACTCACTGCTGAAGATTCACATGGAGGAAAATGATAACACCAGGAAGGACCCAAATTATCAAGTTCTGGTCAAGAAAGTAACATCATGGGGTGGCCAGGTAGCACAGTGAGTAAGAGCACCGGCTCCAGTGTCGGGATGACCTGGATCAAATCCGGGCTCAGATACTTAGCACCACACCCAGAAATAACTGGCCATGTAACCTTGAGCAAGTTACTTAACCCCAATTGCTTTAAAAAAAAAGAAAGAAAGAAAGAAACATCATTTCTTTTTTATTTATTTCCTTGTTTTAATTATAGACTGGTAAATCAAGGTAATGTTGGAATAATAATAAAATCATCTTTATATAGTTCATTAAGCTCTTTCAAAATTTTTGCTCACAACAATCTTATGAAAGAGTTATTCCAAACATTAGCTACATTTTACAAATGAGGAAACTGATCCCTAAGAAGACTTAAGACTTTTTCAAGGTCACAAAATTGGCACGAAGGCAGAGGTTTGAGTCCAAACTTCTTCTGACTCTTATAGAACTGTTCTTTCTGTTTGACCACACTGACTCTTGCCACATCTTAAACAGATATAATATACTTGAATTTCAGCAAAACATGACAGTTCCTTTATGCTATCCGTGTAAAAAGGCCAGAGAGATATGAGCTAAATTGAAGGTCCAATTATATGAATTTCTGAACCAGAGCTACCATAATGCTCAGTGCCAACTTGGAGGGAGCTCACCATAAGAGTGTCAAAGACACCTGGCTGTCCCTTGTGCCATCCAATATTTTTAACAATAATTTCTATGAAGGAATAGACAGCATGATTATGAACGTAAGAGATGTCACTGAATGCAGGACAGCTGATATTTTGAATGACATAAGATCTAAAAAATAATGCATACAAGTTAGAATAAAGGGTCACATCAAATGAGGAGGATGATAGCTAGTTTTCATATTTTAAGTGCTGTTTTGGAGAAAAGGAACTAGTCTTGTCCTGTTTATCTAATCCAATCCCATTCAACAACCACTTATGTGCCAAGCACTATGATGAGTTCCAGATATATAAAAACAAAGCAGAAAAAGAAAGAAACAAAAAAACTAGTCCTTGCTTTCAAGGGGTTTATAGTCTACCAGGAAAATACAATGTACACAGGTAATTATATCCCCAATAACTTGAAGGGGATAAAAAGAGTAACAAGAACCAAGAAATGAGAGAAAGTTTCCTATAGGAGAGGGCCCATAATCTTAATCTTGAAAGATGCCATAGGGATCATAAGAGGTTATAGTGAAGAATGAGTACATTCAATGCATTGGGCACAGCTTACACAAAAATATGGAGGTGGGAGCTGAAGTACAGGCAAAACCAAATACATATTCCATTTGGATGGAATAAATTGTAGAGTGTGGGAAGGGAGAAGGCTTTCCCTTCTCACTCTGCTTTTTTGAATCTCTGTTTAGCTGCAAGACTTAGATCAAAGCCTATCTTCTTAAAAAAGGGCTTTCCCAGTCCTTGCAGTTACTCTTGCCTCCCTCTATAAGATTACCTTGCATCTGTTCTGTTTGTATCTTATACATACCTATTTACAACATGTTGTCTTGCCATTAGAATGTAAAATCTTTGAGATAAAGTACTTTTTTTTTCCTTTGCTTTGTTTTGCTTTTTCGTTCTATACCCAGTGCTTAACACAATGTATGGCTGCTTAATAAAAGCTTGGGTATTGATTGAAGAAAAAAAAAAAGCCTGGGGATGTTGGCCACAACCAGATCACAAAGTACTTTAAATACAAAGCTGAGTTTTTATTTTAGAGTAGAGAAAATGGTAATTTGGAGTAACAGATAGATATACAAAATGACACATTTTGGGGGGATGTGGCCAATATGGGAATTTGTTTTGCTTGACTATATGTATTTGTTATAACGGTTTTCATTTTCCTTTTTTTTTTTTTTGGTTTTTGTTTTGCTTTGTTTTTGAGAAGGCAGAGGTAGCTAGAGAACACTGCATGAAGGTTTTTTTTTTTAATGCATAGGTAGAGACAGAGACAGAGCAACAAGAGAGAGACTGGGACAGACAGAGATAGGAGGCAACAAATGCAGAGAGATGAGAGAAATGGAGACAGAATTAACAGAATATTTACATTGTACAAATGATCCAGTCATCCATTTGATAGGTGAGAAAAATGACACTTAAATTTCCAAAATCAAATAGATAACAAATGGCTGGACATAGATATGTGATGAAAATTGAAAAGGCCCTTGGATTTACCAATTATGAATCTTTTTTAAATTACCAGAAAATGAAAAGGTAAGATAACACGGTGGGCAAAGAAGTGACCTCAGACCAAGGTTTTACCTCTAACCCACACTGACTGTGTGACTTGGGCAAGTGCCCACTGACAACTCTCTTAAGACTTAAGTAATAGAAAAGGTGCTAGTCTGCATTGACAGAATTTCCCCATCAGAAGCTACTTTTACCCATGAAATTACTGATTAAAAAAATATTCTTGACTTTCAAGAGAGTAGGTGGGGTGGAACAATGGGGACAGAAGCTGATAAAAATAGTTTGAAGAGAGAGTGGTAAGGACACAGGAAAGTAAGTATTGTTCTCAGCATCCTAAAGACATATTTGAAAGCCCTAGAAATAATACTAAAGCAGGTTTATCTTCAAGGCCAGGCTCTATGATTTAATGAGTAACAAGGGAGTTCCTCTGATCTCAAAAACCTTATTCTTATCCTGATGATTAAAATGTATTAAATAGTAGACAAATTGTTTCATTCTAAGTTACAAGTGTTTAAAATGCAAATACCCCAGGTAGAATCCACTCATTACTATTGATGGGCTTCAGTAAAAGTTCAAGGAACTGACATCAGATCTTTCTTCTTTTAAAGGGAGGAGGATTGCTGGGGGAGGGGGCAAATAAAAGAACAATGGATATTAAGTCCAAGGAATGTGGTTCAAATCTTGTCTGTATTTTTTTTGAAGGGGGGAAGGCAAGGGAGTTAAGTGACTTTTCCAAGGTCACACAGCTAGTGTCAAGTGTCTGAGGTCACATTTGAACTCAGGTCCTCCTGGCTCCAGGGTCTGTGCTCCTTTCCTTGCACCACCTACCTGCCCCAAATCTTGCCTCTTATTGTGACCTTTGGCAAGTGGATTAATCTCTGAGGGCTATAGAGGAGGAATGAGCTTGGGGTGGGGTGGATAGGGATGCAACAGGGATGAAGGAGGCTTAGTGTAACTAGGGTTCAAATTTTATTACCAAACAGAGGCTATTGAAATTATCTGCACAATCAGATAGATAGATAGACAGACAGACAGACAGATAGATCGATAGATAAAAAATAAATAGATGAATAAAGTGGATCAGTGGAATAATTTAGATAAACTAAATAGAAAAACAAATGGATAGGTCGGAGTAATATCCAAAAAAGGTAAATACGAATATACAGTTATGAAAAACTACCTAGAGAGAGAGACTGAGTTTTATATAAATTAGAATTTGCATGCTGGAAAAACTTGAAAGCACTTCTTCCACAAATACACCAGAGTCTTAATCAGAGACTTACACCATAGACACAATAGATTCCAAGTGGATATATTTTTGAATGACAAAAACTACAGTGTCTCATTGTAATAGTAATGAAATATAAAGATCCCCCTATATTGGCTTGGTTTTTGGTTTGATTGTGTTAAAACCCAGAGTTTGTTAATCCCACCGTGGGATGGACTTGTTGACATGAAAAGAGAGGGCTGAACTGGGAGGAGCTGGTGACGTAGATTTGGAGAGACACAAGAGAGAAGCAGAAGAACATTTTGGAAGCAGCACCTCGTGGAGGCAGAGAGAGACAGAGAGGATTGCTGAGGGCCACTTTGAATTGCCCTGGACTTTTGAGACCTGCCACCCAGAGCTGCCAAGGACTGAGGAGACATGGCTGTTATGCTGGTACTTTGTCTGTCTGTTTTGATGTTGTTTTGCCAGATTTGTCCATTGGTGAAAGACAGTCCTGTTGTTGCAGTGGCCTTAGAACGTTGCTGTTGGTTCAGAGCTACTGAGACTGTTCTGCAGACAGAGAGTGAATGCTGTCCACTGGAGAAGGACAGTGCTGTTGTTTCAGAAGTCTTTGAACCTTGCTGTTGGTTCAGAAGCCCTGAAGAAGGATTTTCTTGTTGTATGTTTACAGAAACCCTGGAAGAGGGTTTTGATAATGTTTTCAGGGGGTCCTAGGACTGTTCTGCAGACAGAGAATGAATTAATGAAGAGACTGGCAATGTATCTTGTGGCCTTGCTAAGCTTTGTCTCCCCAGGAACAAAGATTGCTGAGAACTTGCCTCAGGTCAAGATGAAGAAAAGACCTCCATTTGGTTATTAAGTGCTGTGCTTAAACTTGTTATAACTCTGGGGTACATTGAATTGTGATCCAGGGGTGGGGAACTTTTAACCCTTTTGTGTTCTATGATTGAACAAATGAATGTACTTTACTTATGATTGAAAACTAATCACCATTTGAGAAGAGGGGCTTTGTGAGGACTAAATGAAGGTACAGCCTAGGAGTGGAGTAGTAGATAGAACAGGGAGTTTGTAATTGATTAAATGAATATAATGTCCTGGGGTGGGGAAGTACTTGATTAAATCAGGTAGTACTTGGAGATTATTGAATCACACTTAGTAAATGCTGTATTTTGAATGATGTCATATTTTGATCTTCTCTGTTCTTAATTTTTCACTGAATAAAATGGAGAGCACCTATACTGGTATTTTGAACCTTGGGAAGTTACCTTTGCTTGGCATTACATTACACTCATTTAATATCACAAAATTCAGGACTTTGGTGGATCTATGATTTCTTCTATATGGGTACTCTTTCCAATGTTCCATTTTTATTTAAATTGATTTTCAGTCACATATGACTCTCTGTGACATTTAAGGTTTTCTTAATAGAGATACTGGAGTGGTTTGCCATTAACTTCTCCAGCTCATTTTACAGATGAGGAAACTGAGGCAAACAGGGTTAAGTCACTTGCCCAGGGTCACACAGCTAGTAAATGTCTGAGGCCAGATTTGAACTTAGGTCTTCCTGACTTCAGGTCTGGCTCTCTATCCACTGTGCCACTAGCTGCTCAGTGTTCCATACAGCCACTAATATAATGACTCATAAATGCTGACTAGGTTCAAGGCACGGGTGATAGAGAGGCAAACTGAAAAGCAGTTTGTTTCTCTTTTCCATAAGGAGCTCACATTCTATTGTGAGAAGCCATGATATGCTAATAGGCAAGGGTACAGAAAATAACTGAGAAGTGAGATAATGATCATTAACTGCTAGAGGGAATGGGCAAACTTTCCACCAGGAAATGGTACTGGAGCTGAACCTTGAAGGAGGCAAGCACTTGGAAAAGTGAGGATTCAAGAAGGAGTGTATATCAAGAATGGGGGCCAGCTTTCAATTCATCAAAGGAATGGTGACAAGAGAGACCTAATACAGGCCACAGAAGTGGGGGAGATCTGCTAGGACAGAGAATAGGTAAAGAAGAGTCATGTGTTTTAAACCCTGGAAGGTAGGTTAGAGCCAGACTTTAAAGGCCAAGAAGAGGAACTTGTATTTTGTTTCCCCCACAAGCAAAAATGAACACTTCTGAAACTGGAGTGACTTGGTCAGGCTTGTCCTTCAGCAGTAACATCTGGCAGCTTTGTGGCAAGTAGATTGCACAGGGGAGAGGATAGAAGTGAGGAGACCAATTAAGAACCTATGGCAACAAGCGATAGAGGTAATAGGAATCTGAGTTATGGTGGTGGGTAACTACGAGAGTTAAGGAAACATGTAACAGGTGTTGTGGAGGCAAAACTGACAAGCTGTAGTAACATGGTATACAAGGGAAGAGAGGGAAGAGTCAAGGAAGATCCTGAGGTTGCAAAGCTGAACTGCTGGAAGGATGGTGATGTCCTCAATGCCAGATGTTTGGAGCAGGGGTGGGTTTGAGTTGAGGAGAAAGAGAAAAACTTGTGTTTTAGACATGTAAGTTTGCAATTCCTATGGGACCTTGAGTAGAGGATGTTCAACAGTGTGACATGAAATCTGAAATATCTGAGGAAACAAAGATTTAAGCTTTTAAGCATATTGGTTTATTAAACAATGCATGCCAATTGCATACCAGATTGAGAACAGGCCTCTGCAGCTTTGGCAGTGAACCCTGGATACAGAATTTTATGCATTAAAAGATAACAATAAACAGGATACAAAATAGGATGTATAATTAGGTAATCTGATTTCTAATTGGAGGAAAGATCAGCGGCTTTCCTCCTTAGGAGGGGGAGAGTGAGCAGGTGCAATTCCTTGAAAATAATAAAAAAAAAAAGTATACCACTCTCTGCAAAGTGTCCATATTCGATCAAAGGAACATGGAAACAATAACTGATTGACCAGTATGGGGCCAATTTTCAGATAAGATATAGGAGTTCCTTGTGATATATATCTCTTTACTCTGTATGTATGTTTGTACTCTGATATGTAACTCTTTACCTCTGACTAGGTTTCTGGGCAGCCTAACCTAGGTCCTTAGTTAAGGGTCTCTAAGCAACAGATAGAGGTGGTCTGGCTATGCACTCACACAGAGCTAGGTTCAAACAAGGCAATAAATTTTTTTTCTTGATTCTTGTTACTGAATAAAGTATTCTCACTAGACAGAAATTGTACTAGACCCACAATTAAATAGAAAGGAAACTGAACTAGATCCAGAATTGAGTCTCAATATGAAGTCAGTGTGATTTACTCAAATCCCACAACTACCTTATCAAGTAGTTGTCAATATAGGACTAGAGCTCAGGAGAATGAATAGGTCTGGAAGTCATGAGTAGGGAGATATTTGAAATCGTGGAAGGTGATAAAATTGTCAAGAAAGAGGTTTTAGAGAGAGTTTTTGGGTACCCATGGATAGGGAATAGGACCTAGATTATGATCTAGAAAATTATACTGAGAAGGAAATGTCACATAGGTGGGAGGAGAGCTGAGAGAGCAGGGTCATGAAAACCCAGAGGAATGTGAATGTATGTATGTTTGTATGCATATTTGTGTATAAGTATGTATAGGAGGAGAAAGTGATTAATGGCTTTAAAAGCTACAGAAAGATAAAGAAAGATAGACACTGGGAACAGGTCATTGGATTTCACAATTAAAAGATGATTTCTAACTTTGTAGACAGTGGTTTTAGTAGAATGACAAGGTTAAAGGCAAGACTGCAAGGAGTTGAGAAAAAAAGTAGAATATAAGGAAACAAGACTAATGTGTAGTGATTTTTTTCTAGGAGTGTAGCTATGAAAGGGAGAAGAAATATAGGATAATGGTTTGGAGTTAACCTGGCTTTAAAGGCAGAAGGGAAGGAACCAGAAAGAAGATGTTAAACACTGGAAGGTGAGAAGGAGTGATGTAAGGGAGAGGGAGAAGGCATTGGAGGAGATAGGTCTTGGCAAGATCCATTTCTTTGTCAGACGAGTGCAAAGAGGAGAGAATGGGGATAATATTGAGAAGCTTTGAGTCCTAGAATAGAGAGGAAAAGGGAACTTAGAACAGATGGCTTTAATTTTCCTAGTAAAAGTGTAGCCCATATAAACTCTGAGGATCCTTATCCCAGCTCCCACTCTCACTAAAGATTCAGTTCCTCAATGCTTGGGTACATCTACTTCTCAGGATTCCAGGGGTATTCCTGAAGTCTGGGGTTATTCCATCCAGTCAAGACCCAATTACTGAGTTTTACCCCCAACTCTATCAATTATGAATCATTTACATGAAAATACTTTTCTTTTTATAGAGAGGGATAGTTGCAGTAATAACAGTTTATATAAAAACATTCCCCCCGAAGCCTGGGATTTTCAAGATCTCCTTGAGTATGATGAATCTACCTCCACTCTGCCCTTGGCTCCCATTGCAGACAAAGTCACCAGCTGATCCAGGAATACCAGTTAAGACAGTGATGGGAGGAAGTGTGATATCTTCCACACCTTTTATATCTGGAAAGATCCCTCGTTGAAGGGAGGTGAGGGAGTGGGGAAGGAAACCTGGGCAAGGCAGCTGCTAAAGTCTTACCTCCTCCCCTCCCCCCCAAAAAATGGTTCCTCCTAAGGGTATGCTGGAAAATCAAACTAGCTTAGATTTCTGGAATGAATCCCTCAATTCATTTGATAATCTATAGATGATCCTTGACTACTTGTGTAGTCAAATTTCCTCACTCTATCAGATAGTTGAAAGGTCTTTTCACCCTTAGTCAAAGACCTATGAATAAATTGATTAATAAGTGGCTTATCACTTTCTTGAAGTGGAGTTGTTGTCCAATCCTACTCTGTGTGATCCCATTTGGTGTTTTCTTGGAAAAGATATTAGAGTTGTTTCACATTTTCTTGAGGCAACCAGGGTTAAGTGACTTGCCCAGAGTCACATAGCTAGTAAGTGTCCAGGGAAAGATTTGAACTTAGGTTTTACTGACTCCAGGTGCAACACTATCCACTGAATTACCTAGCTGCCCCCTTTAAGAGGGGTGGGGTTGAGTGCCTCTATTATCCATTCATATAAAAGGAGTGAGTTAGGGAGTGAAGTAGAGGGTCTTGGGAGGTGAGACAACATTTGGAATAGTTGTGAGGAGTGTAATAGATTGGGCAGGAATAAAGCCTTCTTTGCAACCATGGGGACCCAGTTGAGATTAGTTAACATAAATTTGAAATAGATTCAATTGGCATAGCTGCTGAGGAGTATTGCTAATAATAACACCTACCTTATAATGTTGTTGTGAGGGTCAAATGAGATGTCTTATATAAAGTGCTTTGCCCCACATAAATAGTCATCATCATCACAATAATTACTATTATTTTCCAAGAACAAGAGAAGTCATGGAGATAGAAAAGTAGATCATTAACCAGCCATTAACGTTTTGAAAATGAAGGAAAAATTATCTGGGAGCAGGTAGACAATTGTCACAAATTGTTCTATCTGGATTCATGCCTTTTCATATTGAACAGCTTTTGTCCATATTCTCCCATCAATTCTGCTCAAGAAGATCTGCTCCAGAGATGCAAGACTTTCTTCAAAAACTATTGACATTAAATGAGCAACAGTGGAGTTCGCAGAGTTCATCTACTATATGCCTTTCTAACTACTTGACTGACCTGCATCTCTCTTCAGTTTTATATCAATGTGATGATGTTTTAAAAGCTGTTTCTTATGCATCATTCTTTAGTGATACTATTCTAGCATCTAATTATGCCTACTATGTCCTTTGGGTGACCTGCAACGTCAATTATTCAGAGACACTTTTATTACATGGTTCACAGCAAACAAAACCGGTAAGTTGGGGGAGATTCTTTATATTAAACAGTTGATGAAAGTCTGATATCTAATGACCTATAAAAAATTGAAATGAATCTATGGAATTGAGAATTTTCTTAATAAATACATGGACTATGAAGAGGAAAACCTTTTTTTTTTAAGTTATCTATAATCAGAGCAGGTAGGTGTTATAGTGGATAAAGCATTGGCTTGGAATCAGAAGACTCATCTTTATGAGTTCAAATCTGGCCTCAAACATTTACTAATTTTGTAAACCTGTGCAAGCCACTTAACTCTGTTTGCCTCAGTTTCCTCATCTATAAAATGAATGAGAAGGAAATGTCAAACCAGCTGTTCCAGTATCATTGCCAAGAAAACCCCCAAATAGGATCTATCCACTACATCATGGACATGACTGTATATAATTGAAACAACTGAACAACAACAAAATTTATAATCCTTTGGAAAAAAAACCGTACAGTCCCATCTAAAAATCTCACCTGCACAAGTCTTTTTGCATTCTCCCTTAATTCATGTGCTTAAAATCTATGGATTATTCCCAGTTTGTCCCGTATATAGCTTGTTTATATGTAGTTGTTTGTATATTGTCTCCTCCATTAGAGTGTGAGCTTCTTGAGAGCAGGGAATATCTTTGGCCTTCCTTTGTAACTTTAGGGCTTACCACAATGCCAGACAATTAGTGGGAACTTAATAAATGTTTACTGACTGAAAATCTTTAGTAATCAGAGAAACATAAATTCCAAAACTTTAAGATTTTAGCAACTCAAATTACCAAAGATGGGAAAATAAATGTTAGAGTGGTTATGGGGAAAAAAACAGGCACAATAATTGATTGCTGATGAAATAATGAATTGGTCTCGCCACTCTAAAAACAGTTTAGAATTATACAAAAATATTAATTTACTCACACTTTTATTACAACAACTAAAAAGTGAAGTCTACATACTTTTCAAACTATATTAATTCCTCTTCTAGATACTAGTAGTTATATAGAAACTAATACAAACAGTACAAATTTGAATGACTTATAACTCTATAGGTTAATCCCCCAAAGATGTTAATTCTAGCCAAAAGCAAATACCCATAGCTGGAAATACACACACATAGATATACATATATCTATATATATCTTGATATTATTATGTGTAATAACAAAAAGATAAAAAAAATAGGTACCTAATGACTGACAATTGATTGAATTGGTGAGATGTGAATAGAGTAAAATATTATTGCACTACAAGATTGAAGAATATGAAGAATTCTGGACCTTTTTAACACCTTTTGAATTTGTTTCCTCTTGAGAATACATGTTCAGTGGACCACTCCAATAGAAGCTTTTATCATCTCTTTTCTGTATTACTGCCATAGCCCACTGGTGCATCTACCTACCTCAAGTCTGTGCTTCGATGTATTCTCTATTCAGCCACTAAAGTGATTTTTCTAAAGCTCAGGCCCTATCATGTCATCCCACAGCCCAAAAACTCTAATGGTTCTCTATAACCTTCAGGAGACCTATCACAAACAAAATGCTTTGTTTCGCATTCAAAGCCCTTCGTAACCTAGCCCCCTTCTGCCTTTCCAGTCTTCTTACATCTTACTCCTTGACATACTGTTCAATCTAGTGATACTGGCCTCCTATTTGTTCTATGAACAACACTCCAATTTTCATTTCCAGGCATTTTCTCTGGCTGTTTCCCATGCCTGGAATGCTCTCCCTTCTTTGTTGTGACTACTGACCTCCCTGGTTTCCTTTACATCTCAATTAAAATACCACCTTCTATAGGGAGTCTTCTGCACTTCTCAATTCTAATGTCTTCTTTCAATTAATTATTTCCTATCTAACCTTTATATGGCTTGTTTTGTGCATATTTGTTTGCAGATTGTCTTTCCCATTAGAATATAAATCCATGAGGTCAGGGACTATTCTGCTTTTTTTTTGTATCCTCAACAACACCTGGTACATAGTAGATGATTAATAAATGTTCAAGGATTGAATGATTGTTGATTGATTGGACCATATGGGAAAAAATGTACAAAACAATATACCCAATGATCACAAAAAATATAAGTAAAAATAGCACTAAAAGAGTAAAACTCAGGTCAAAGATAATAGACATTTTGCACATCAAATTATCATATGTAAGTAATATGTCCTTGCTTTCTTGGTAACCTTGGTAACTGCAAAAGTCTAAGGTGGTATACTAGGTGCTATTCACAATGCTGGGTGATTTTACTTATGTATAGGTCAAGAAATGCTCTTTGGGAGAGGGGAGAGAGTGGCTTTGGTGTTTGCTGGGAAATATCAGAATATAGATATCCTAGACAAGGTACAGCTCAGCTCCCCATTGATGATTGGTTGGAAAGCACATACTATTCTATAACTTTGACTTTCAAATAAAAAATAATTATAATTAAAAAAAGTAAATCTAGACAATGTCAAATAACCTTGAGAATTCTACTGAAGCATTCTTGCCTTTGGGGCATTATGTAAACAAGATACCAACTGATTTTTGTCTCTTTTCAACCAGTTGTTTTCGCTTCTTTGAGACCTATCACAAGTTGCCATATGATCTCAGCTATACCAGCTGCTTGTACTTTCACTACTTATCCTTTTGGAAGCCATTCAGGAAAGTGCTCTAACGTGACCGGTAATAAAACCCCTGTACTCTGCAAAGGAAATCAGTTTGGAGACATGATCTTGGGCTATCACAAGGGAAACTCATTGCACTGGCTATAGCTTATTGATAACGTACAAATAGATAAAGAAACTTGTGTTCCTCACTCACTGGATCCCTTCAAACATGTCCCTTCTAATGAGGTCAAACTCTGCATTATAATTACATGGGCAAGGGGAAAAATGGCACAACCCGAGGAGCATGTAGGTAGGTATCTTCATTGTGCTCATTAGCTGGCTGTTTAAGCTAGATCATGTAACAGCAAGTTTACCATGCTCAGGTGGTACAGTCTGTGCCCTCAGAGCTGGCAAACAGTGAGGACTTTTGGCAAGATTCTGTATCTCTCATCATGAAAGCTAATTTAGGCTACTATTCCTAGACCATTTTTCTTAGGGAACAGTACATGGAGACCCAAGTTAAGTTATTTGGTGGTCTACGTTGGAATTTGAATTATTGTAGATCCTGGATTTCTTCAGAGTTCTGAGCAAGCAAACAAGCAATCATTGATTATAGATTAAGTACCTAATATGTGGTGGGCACTGTTAGAACCTGGAGATATAAGTACAAAGAATAAAACAATCCCTATTTTCAAGGAGCTTACATTCTAAATGGGAGATACAAGAGCATAAAAAAAAAACAAAATATAAAATGAATGAATGCAAATAGAAAGAAAGTATGTAAAGTAGTTTGGAAGGGAGAATAGTATTATTAGAGGGCATTAAGAAAGGTTTCATGTAGAAAATAGTGCTCAAGCTGTATCTTAAAGGAAAAAGATTCTCTGAGGTGGAAGAAAGTGAGGAGGGGATGTATTGTAGATCCATGGGATGTATAGTGACGGAGCATAGAGATGGAAGGAGTCATTTGAATAAGAACCATAAAAAGGTAGCATGGCTAGATCACAACATACGAGGGAAAGTAATGTCCAGTGAGGTTAGAAAGTAGGTGAGGGTCACCTCTTATGGGGATTTAAAAGCTAAACAAAGGAATTTATATTTTATCCTAGAGGCAATAGAAAACTATTGGAGTTGATTGAGTAAGGGAGTGAGATGATAGGATCTAAACAAAGAAAATTACTTTGGCAGCAGTGTAGAGGATGAATTGGAGTGGTGAGAGATTTGACTCAAGGAAACCAATTAGAAGACTGTTGTAATAATCTATGTGAGAGGTGATGAGGGCCTGAACTAAGGCAGTGCTGTATGAGTGGAGAGAAGGGGTTCAATTCAAGAGGTATGACAGTAGAAATAGCAAGCTTTGGTAATTGATTGGATATGTTGAGTGAAGGTTAGCAAGGAACTAAGGATGATGCCAAGGTTTCAAGCCTGGGAGATGAAAAAGATGGTGGGGCCTTGGCTAGAAATAGGGAAGTTTGGAAGATGAGTGCATTGTGAGGGAAAAAAAATGGTTTCAGTTTTGCACAAATTGAGTTCAAGATGTCTCTGATATTGGAGGCAGCTAGGTGGTTCAGTGAATAGAGCACTGGCTCTGGAGTCAGGAGGACTGGAGTTCCAATCCGGCCTCAGACACTTAACATAAGAATTAGCCGTGTGACTTTGGGCAAGTCACTTAACCCCAATTGCCCTCCCCCCCAAAAAAAAAAGCTGTCTCTGATACATCCAGTTTGAAATATCTATTAAGTTATTGCTGATGACTTGCCACTGAAGCACAGAGGGAGACTGGGGTTAGGCTTGCATGAGTGCATACACACCCTCTCACATATGTGTTATGTATAGGTACAAAGTATCCCAAAAGTCTAAGTGTATGTGTGTATATCTACATATGCGTGTATAGATACATATACCGTGTTTCCCTGATAATAAGACACTGTCTTATTTTTTTGGACAGAAAAACACCAGAGGGCTTATTTTCAGGGGAGGGCTTATTTTAATGAACATTGACAGTAATTTTAATAAACAGGTAAATGTGAACAAAAAATGGACCTTTATTCAATAAGCAAATCACTGGGGAAGAACAGGAAGACGCGCTCACTGCTGCAGCTCTGATTGGATGCAGCTCGGAGCACGGCGTGCGTTTCACCCGGGGGGGATGGGGGACAGTGCATACAGAGGGTACCGTAATGTAGCGTGTAGCTCAGGGGATCACCTTCACTACAGTAGCAATCTCAATAGGGCTTATTTTTTGGGGAGGGCTTATTTTAGAGGAATCTTACACAGTAAGGGGAGGGCTTATTTTCGGGATAGGTCTTATTATCGGGGAAACATGGTATGTGTATGTATGTATATATATAGTGTTCGTGCACATGTACATGTGTTTGTGATCTTCATGGGAATGACAGTTAAACCAATAGGATTGGGTAAATTTAATAAGAATCAAAAAAGAGAGTGAAAGAGAAGAGAGACTAGGACAGAGCCTTGGAGAATACCCACATTATATGGATAATGAGCCAACAAGTATTGTAAAAAAAAAAAAAAAAAAACAGAGAGGAGAAAGATTCCAGAAGCAGAGGGATGTCAATAGTGAGAAATGAAACAGAATTAAATCTCAAAGCCTGGATCTGAGTAGCCCTTCTCAGAGGCCCTCAGAGGCCCCCAAGGTCAGGTTAAATGCCCGCTGAGTCCCCTAAGGCCCAAGAAGCATTTACTTTTTATAGGGTGGGTCCTGAACTCTTCTTGTTGTTGTCAATTTTTTTCCATGATTAAAATCATAGTTTCATAAGGCTATTTAACATCATAGCACTAGTACAATCCTTAACAGGAATCAAAATGTTTATATGCACCAAGCATCTGTGACTAATAATTTAGGAACATGACAGTTAATGTTGGCATTTCCACATGGGACACACAATTTAAGTCCAGGAGTGTCTCTGGGACTGACCCTGTCCCCAACTACAGTATAAAGACTTGTTTTTATTTCAGGTCAGTTCTAGATACCCTAAGCACATGAATCTAAATCCAAATTCTGCCACAAAATCTGTTCTAAGACCCTTTTAGTTGGAACTTTCAATTGAAAGATGGGTTGCTGCTACATTTATCCCAGGAATAAGGATTAGTTCAAAGAGGGTATTCTGTGAGGGACTGGTCAAAAGTATGACCTGCTGCACTACTGGGCCAAACTGACAGGATTCTTCTTTCTCAAGTCGTATCTAGAATGCTATTCCCTTATCTCCCCAGTCATCTAAGATGAAGTCTTCATGAACTCAGATCTAAACTTCATAGAAGTGTGAAGGATGATTTCTTAGAAGTGAAGGCTTTTCAAAAGGGTTCCCACCTTTTCTTTGCTGGGGAAGATTTCACATGAATAAATTGTACCCCCTGAAGTCCAGCCAACAGGATAAGGGGAAAGGGGTAGGGGTGGGGACACATGTTAGATTATAAAAGGACCTTGCTTTCTGGAATCAGTTTGTACTCCCCTGGCCAGTGCCATTAGAGCAAGGAGCAGTGGTAGCCTTTCTCATGAGAAAGCAATAAACTCATTTCTTCTTTCAGGTATCTAAGTCCTTGTATTGATTTTTTTGGTAATGGTTTCTGTCCCACATAGAAGTGACTCCATGGGTCACCAAAATTCTGATGGATTCTAGTGAATTGATCCAAGGAGAAAACAAGAGAAAAAGGGGTTCTCCATAGAAAAAACAACTATCATTATAAAGTTTACATTTAAGATTCAAGGGGCAACATCAAAAAAGGTTTATTGTCCTCTAAAAGAACAGTGAATGTAGAAAAGCAAGGGGAGACAAACTGATGCAAAGCAAAATTAGCAGAATCATGAAAAGAATATACACAGGGACTACAACAATGTTTGCTGAAACAATAATGAAATCATTGAAGTTGAATGATGGGAAATTATAGTAAACAAATTTGGCCCCAAAGAAGAGGGAAAAGGTACCTTTGCCTAGGGGTGTGCTGGAAATAGCTTGAACAGTTCTAGAACCATCTGTTAAATCTTCTGAGCATTGATGCCTTGAAAATAGGCAAGCCATACAAATCAGAGTTTATTCCTGATGTTGATTGTCTGAAAGCTCCTTGAGGGCAAAGATTATCTTTCTTCTCTTTTTGTAACCCCAGTCCTTAGCACAATGCCTGCTACACAGCTGGCTTGATAAATGTTTATTGATAGACTGATGGATGAGAAAAAAAATGTTTAGTAATGGCGATTTTTTTTGAGCAGTTATTAAACTTTTATCAGCATATCCCTATCTTTACCTATCCTTTTCAGAGGTAGAGGACTACAGCTCTGAAACTCACATGTAATGGCAATTGACAGTAGTTAGTTTAACTAGACTGTTTCTTCTTGTACTTTTTTTTTTTATTACTAGTTGTAAGAGATGACTCCCTGGGAGGGGAGAGGAAAAGGCTATTATTTTAAAAATCGGACTGATAGAAATGTATTTGTGTTTTTTAAAATATACACATATATGTACATATACAGATATGTATGTACATGTCTATGTATATATATATATATATACATGTGTGTTTTTAAAAATAGATATACATACACACAAACACAAAGTGTTATTGTTGTTGCTTGTTCATTTCAGAGATATTGAAAATGTTGCACAGTTTCCCAAATGCAATCCAGCCTGCTCTGTTCTTCCCTTTTCATTATGGGCCCAGCTGATTGCCCATCTGCTATGTCTGCCCAAGATATTTGTACTGATAGACTTGTTAGAACAAGATCATAATCATTTTCATTTGGGGATGGTCTGGGTTGTTGGAAATGCCACTAGCTTTGTAAAGAGTCATTTCCTGTCAAGAAATAGTCAATTTCATTTTATTGTGATTTTATTCAGTGATCATCAAATCTAGGACCTTCTGACTCTGTTCTTAAAAAAAAGAATTCTTGATATATGGTTGTGTCTTCTATGTAGCTTACAAGCCTTTAGCCTCTTTCACTTCTTAATCCTCACCCATATTTCCCAATTTATTTTTTTGCCTCTCTCCCCATGTACAATATTGTTTTTGAAATAATGTCTTATAAAATTATCTTTTATTTTTATTCCAAAACATTGTTTAGCTGCTTTTAAAAGTTTATATAAATTATTAAATAGGACAGAATCTGTTCCATATTCTTAATAGCTACAAATTATTTAATTTTAATGAATAAAAATATCAGATCACTCCTCATTTCTCCATCATGGTTTTTTTCTCCATTTATTCTAATTTATTTTAGAATAAATAGCGTGTAATATGTCCTTCTGATTCTGCTTATTCCTTCCCCCCTTCCATTTGTAGCATTTCATTAAGGTATTTCCAGATTTCTTAGTATTCTTCCTATTTGTCTGTATTAATTATGTAAATATGTTAAATTAACATTCTATAATGTATTTGTTCTATTTTGGGACATTTAGGTCAATTCTAGATGTTTATAAGCAAAAAAAAATATCCTTTATGAAAATCTTTTTTTTCAAAGCATAAAGAGATTTTTTTTTAATTTCCTAATTTTCCAAGTGGTGAACAACCTAATTACAATTTTATTAAAATACTGTTTTTCAGTAAATGAAAGGCACTTCATTATGTTTTGTTGTATGATAATCCTGAGTAAAGTATATCATTCCATGTTATAATATGGGTGATCTTTCAATGTCAAATATTCAAGAAACCTAGACTACTAGAGTACACAAATGAGTTCAGCTAGAAAGAATGGCATCCTGTTGCTCTATTTTATATCTGGTTTAAAACAAGTTTTACCTTAGGATTGACTTTTTTTTATTATGAAAATCTTTGAAAAAGATTTCCTTTTATGTTTGTTTTCCGCAACACTTTCTTATGTTCTAAACAGCACAATTATTGGCTTATAGTGGATTTATTTTTGCTACTTCTTGATTGCTCTTCAAAGAGGTTTTATAACTTCATAATTCTACTAAAATAGATGTTTTTGTTTATCTGTTTCTCCACACTTTAGCCAACATTTTTATTGTTTTTATGATTTTTTCTTTTTAGATGCATGTAAATTGGTACTTCAAAGTAGTTTTAATTAATTTTAGGGAGTTTTAATAATTTAAGGAATTTTAATTTAATGAATTTTAGAGAAATTTTGAATTATTTCAAGTAATTAAGAAGTTTCTATTTTCTTTGTCTTCCTTTACACTGAGGTGACTGAGTATTAAAATATCCTTTCTCAAGATCATTTTAGAATTAATGAATGCTAGTTTTTGCATAAATGCACACATATCTGTCAGTCAATAAACATTTATTAAGCACCTATTATGTGTCAAGTGTTATGCTAAATACTAAAGAAAGGCAAAAGAAAGTTCATGCCCTCAAGGAGCTCATAATCTTAAAGTCAACATGGAAATATCTATGTGTAAGAAAAAAAGGAGAATAACCATTGTACTGTACAAGGATCCTACCTAGTGGAATTCCCTCCGTCCCACCCCCACACCCTTACCCTGACTTTTAGGGCAAGCTCTACCAACATTCTAGCCAAACCCATGAACTTCCTTCTTTGCCCTTTCTCTCACTTTAGAGCCTATACCTTCTTCTTCCTATGTACAATTTGACATTGTGATGAATTCCTGATCCCACTCCTACCTGCTTGACTGATGAACCAGAAAAGCTGACAAGTCAGAAGATCATACTTTGTAGAAGAGGAGACTCTGGCTAATGACTTTGTTAGGAACAGTTTCTGGGAAGACAAGATATGACTACAATGGGGTTGTAGTGGTGGTAGGGAAAAAATAACATATTTGACTGGGATGCTATATTAACTCTTTAGCGAGTGTCCTGGGATGTTATACAGCAGAAAAGACTAGAACATAAAATATAATAGAGAGCTGAAACTTAAGACAAGTGGATGTGATTGCTGAGTGACTTGGTATCTTTGAAGGAGTATAGAAAATAGGAGAAGTGTTTCATGACCTGTGATAGTAAACTTTCCCAATTTTCAGGAAAAATAAAGTTTGGAGTGGGGGGGAGCTGGGTCTGTAAACTGCAGACCAGTGAATTTTGGCTGAATGCCTAGCAAATTTCTACAACATATTTCAAAAGTGAAGGTTACTGAACATCTAGAAACAAAACAGCAAACACAAACAGCCAACATGACTTCATCAATAATAGAACATGCCAGACTGAATGAATGAATGAAAAAATATTAAGTACTTGCTAGGTTCTGAGCACTGCTCTAAATTTGAGAAATATAAAAACAAGGAGGTAAGACTGTGTCTGCCTCAGACAGCTTATATTATAATGAAAGAAAATATATAGAGGAGAGCTAAAAAGGAGGTTTTGGGAGAGGCCTGGTTCCAGGCAAGAAAAGGCAAAAAAGCTCACCTTTCAGAGCTCAGAGTCCTAGTGACAAGAGTTACAGTGTTGAAGGGAGGAGGAAGAGGAAGATCTCATTTCTTTTATTGAGATTACTAGACTTTTATAACAAGATAGTGCTATAGATAGGGTTACCTAGATTTAACAGAGCATTTAACAGTCTTTCATGGAATTCTCATATAAAAGACTGAAAAATGTGAGCTAAACAATAGACATTCAATAATATTTATCAAGTGCATACTATGTGCCAGGTACAGATAAATGACTTCAAAATGCATTGTATGGCTAAACTCTAAATATAGTTATTGGTTGTTGTCCTTAGTTCTCAAAGAAGACCAAAAGGACATCGCTATGTTGCAGTTAAGGTACAGTGTGTCCTACTATGGCTGATCAGACCAATAGGAGCTTGGAAGGCTACACCACAGATAAGACATGAATATTCCATATAAAGATTTGGATCACACATGTCTCTAAATTTAAACACCTCACGTCTATTTTGAGTTATTGCAATTCTGCTTTGCTCATAGAGCACATGATCTTCTTTAATGCAGGCACACCATACTGGACAGTCCTATGCCAGTATCTCTCATGTCTCAAATTAATTCCAAAGTCCTTCAGAGAGAGCTTGAGAGTGTCCTGATAGAGTTTCTTCTGACTACGATGTGAGCACTTGCCTCATGTAAGTTCTCTATAGCATAGTCTTTTAGGCAAACATACTTTTGGGATTCAAATAATATGGCCAGTCCTTCAGAGTTACACTCTCTGCGGTACATATTTGAATGCTTGGCAGTTAAGCTCCAGACAGGACCTAAGTGCCTGGTACCTCATCCTGCCAGGTGATATTCAGAATCTTCCTAAGATAATTCAAATGGAAGCAATTCAGTTTCCTGGCATGGGGCTGATAGACTGTCCAGGTTTCACAGGCATGCAACAATGAGGTCAGCACAATGGCTCTATAGACCTTCAGTTTGGTAGGCAGTCTAATACCTCTTCTTTTCCACACTTTCCTTTGGAGTCTCCCAAACACTGAGCCAGCTCTAGCAATGCTCATCTATGTGCACATCCCTGTAAAGTCCACTGCCAAGGTAAGTGAAGCACTGACAGAAACCTGGAAAGAAAAGGTGAAAGGTCACCTTTCAGAACTATTGGTGGTTGCTTTAGTCTACCCCTGTTTGAGATTCTCCCACATGAAATCAGGTCAATGAACTGGGGATATTTGAACTGGAGAAGAGACTAATCGTTTATTGAAGATGAGGCGGTGTGATAGTAATGGAACATAAAGATTCCCCTGTATTGGCTTGGTTTTCAAATTGATTGTGTTAAAACCCAGAGCTTGTTAATCCCACCTGTGGGATGGACTTGTTGATGTGAAAAGAGAGTCCTGAACTGGGAGGAGCTGGTGACGTAGATTTGGAGAGACAAGAGAGAGGCGGAAGACCTTTTTTTGGAAGCAGCACCTCAGTGGAGGGAGAGAGAGAGACTGAGAAGGATTGCTGGGGCCACTTTGAATCGCCCTCGACTTTTGAGACCTGCCCCCTGGGCTTCCAAGGACTGAGGAGACATGACTGTTTTGCTGGTACTTTGTCTGTCTGTTTTGATGTTGTTTTGCCAGATTTGTCCACTGGTGAAAGACAGTCCTGTTGTTGAAGAAGTCCTGGAACCTGGCTTTTGGCTAAGAAGCCCTGAGACTGTCCTGCAGACAGAGAGTGAATACTGTCCACTGGTGAAGGACAGTGCTGTTGTTGCAGGGGTCTGGAGACTGTCCTGCAGACAGAGTGAATACTGTCCACTGGTGAAGGACAGTGCTGTTGTTGCAGGGGTCTGGGAACCTTTCTGTTGATTCAGAAGCCCTGAAGAAGGATTTTCTGGTTGTATGTTTACAGAAATCCTGGGAGAGGGTTTTGCTAATGTTTTCAGGGGTTCTAGGACTGTTCTACAGACAGAGGATGAACTGATGAAGGGACTGGCAATGTATCTTGTGGCCTTGCTGAGCCTTGTCTCCCCAGGAACTAAGATTGCTGAGAACTTGCCTCCTGTCAAGATGAAGAAAAGACCTCCATTTGGGTATTAAGTGCTGTGTTTAAACTTGATGTAACTCTGGGGTAGATTCAATTGAGATCCAGGGGTGGGGAACTTTTGACCTTTTGGTGCTCTGTGATTGACAAATGAAGGTACTTTACTTATGTTTGGAAACTAATCTCCATTTGAGAAGAGGGGCTTTGTGGTGGACTAAATGAAGGTATAGCCTAGGGGTGGAGAAGTATTTAGACCAGGAACTTTGTAATTGATTGAATTATTGGAAGGTCCTGGGGTAGGGTAGTCCTTGGAGATTATTTAATCACATTTAGTAAATGCTGTATTTGGAATGATGTCATGTTTTGATCTTCTCTGTTCTTAATTGGTCACTGAATAAAATGGAGAGCACCTATGCTGGTATTTTGAACCTTGGGAATTTGCCTTTCCTTGGCAATTACATTACAGGCGGGAAAGGGAACACAAGAGGTATTCTCTAGTATTTGAAATACAATGTAGAAGGATTAGATGTTTTTTACCTCAAAGGGAAGAAGTAGGAGCAATGAGTAGAAAAAGGACAGTTTAGCCTTCATGTAAAACAAACCAAACTCTTAACCATTATTGCTATTCATAAATGGAATAGACTGATTCAGCGTGTCCTCCCCCTGACCTACAATGGAAGTCTTCAGTCACTGATTGAGTGAATACTTGTTTGGTATGGTATAGAAGGTGTTTCTATAATTCTGCTTTCTGGAATTAAGTTGATATCCCCACTTTATTTTGTATATTTATTAATTGAGAATTGCATCTAATCACTGGAATCAATACTTATGGATCACATTTAGATTTGATTGTATAGGCTTTAGTAGTATAGTTTGCAAGAGTTCAACTTCCCTATTCTTGTGGGCCTGTATTTAAACCTGTCTCAGTCCAGAAGGGGAGAGGGCGAGGGAGGATAAACTGATGTGGTAATAAGTTGTTCTGCCTGGTAATAAGCCTTGTACTGGATATTTCTAGTGATGGGGCGTTGCCTAACAAAGGACTTTCCAAAGGATGTTGATCAACTATGTATCTTCCCCATTGCATTGGGTCCTGGAGATCCCTTTGAATGAGTCAAACCAAGCGTAAGGCCACCTTTATTTATACAGCAACCAATTGAACTCTTAGTTTTCTTTTTAGCACAGAACTATTTCTGGCACCTCACATGCACTCTTATTTTTCCATTGTATAAAAAATTAAAAAAAAAACCTCTCTGGCTGACAAGGGCACCCTTGGGGTTTAGAGGGATCAAGGATGCCATTTATTGGCAATTACTAGCCTTGCTAATAAATTGATCATGCTCAGAACTTTGTGCCTCAGGTTCTCTTTTTTGCAGTTTTTAACCACAGCAACTATCACTCTCAAACATTATCATCTTAGTTCCTCCAAATGCTATCTTTAAGACAAACTGGTGATATACTGTAAATGACATGTACATGACAGGTAAGTGGGATGGATTCTAAATCATACAGTTTTGACATAGGATTTGGATGATCCATTTGTGATTTTTTTTCTTCAAAAATATTTAAAACGATGAGTATATTGTTGAGGAACTAGAGAATAAGGGAAAGGAGGAAGGTATTCAATAAATCTACAAGAAAGAGAAACAAATGAAAAAATGAATATGTAAAGTTAAGCCACATGTTTGTCATAGGATGCTTATTTATCACAGGGAATGAGGGTTTTCTGAATGAAAAAATATTCAGAATGAGGAATTTATAAAGAAAATTTAGCTACTTAAGCTTTTCACAAACAAGTGTCTACTTAGATCTTACCAAAGTTTTTTATACATTTATCTCCTTTAATATGTTGATTATTCCATATTTGATTATGAAAAATCTTATTAAATATTTATCTCATTTCCATTTATCATTATTAATAATTTATAACTTTTGGTCTTCTTGAAATAAAAGTTTAAGCTTAATTATTTTGCAATTTGATGTTTAAATAACACATAGATATTTCTTAGACTGTTAGTTGAAGGGGCCTTATTTTTGAACTATTGAAACTGTTTAGACAGAGTACTTAATTAAGTAATATAGATGGGAAGAGGCTTTGCATAATAAAAGCTTGTTATTTATATTTAAAGGCAAATTTGGATCCTAGGGGAAATTTTAGAATGAAAATACACATTCCATTACTTTTTATTTATTTATTTTTTCCTCATCAAATGTATTTCTTATCATAAAAGTGTTTTTAAATAAAAGGTATTCATTTTTCACATGTTTCTAAGTCACATTTGGTCCAGCAATTAAGCAGCAATGAGAACTGGACAAACAAGCTCAGGTAGTTTAAGAACAGACCTAAATCTTCTCTAAGGCAAAAAAGAAAATGACTGTTGGATTTCTATTTGTTGTTCATGGGAACTGAGAACAGGACAAATGATGTTATGAGAATATTTAAGTAGAAAGAAAATTTTAAGCCATGGTGGAGAATTAAACCATGCAGAAGGTAGGGGAGTATGAACACAGCCTTGGAAGCAGTATTTTGGAGGAACAGTTGGAGATGCCAAAGAACCAAGTAGTTTTTGTCAATTCATCAACAATTCTAATATCATCTCCACTCACATTTCAAGGACAGAAATAAAATAAAAGTGGCCATTCTATAAAGTTTCTATTTCAGTGTTTTAGGAGTTAATATCTTTCCCCAAGTTAATATTACCACCATGTGGTAATAAAGAATTCAGCTCTTATGGACTCAAGCAGAGCAAGATTAGGTTTTTTGAATTTTTTTTTTAAATCACAAACTCCAGTTCCATAACTCACAGAGAAAAGTATTTAAAAGTACCTAATGTAAATAATTATTAAACTAATACCAAACTTTAAATATGATTCACTTCAGAGCTACTACAGGTATGCAATAGGGTGCTAATGTGATTTATCTCCAAACAAAGGCCCAGGAAACCTGCTTTGCAAAGGCATGATGACTTACCATGAAAATGCCTTAGAAAATTTTGGAGCATGTATAGACTTTCATTAACTGGTTCTGGTCTGCTAAGCACATGGTGAGGAAAAGACTCTTTGATTATAAAGCCTAGACTGGGGTGTATTTTAAAAGGCAGTAGTTAATCAGAGCCAGTACTACTGTTAAGGGTCTGGGTTTTTTTGTTTGTTTGTTTCTGTGTAACATGAGTTCCAAAATCCATTGATATTGAATTATCTTCTCATGGATAGAGATTCATTGCAAGTTAGCAAGTGTAGAAGAAAAATGAGGACCAGTCTCTTTAGTTCTCTTCAGTCTCTTGTAATTTCTGTCTCTGAAGTCACTTTAGGGACTTTTAGCTTTCAGCTTGGAGAGGGATGATGAACAATGACAACCCCACTTTCAATTGCTGAAGGAAGGATAAAACTCTGGGTAGAAACTAACATGAGAATAAGTGACTGTCTCCTTCATGATCCTATCCCTAGTTTGCTATACTATAGATGTCAGAGAGTTTCTCTTTCTGTGAAACCTGGGAGTCTGTCTTGATTGAACCAAATTACCTTGCTCCCAATGGGAAAGCTCCTTCACTCTGTAGTGTCTGGTATACATTCATACACACACACACACACACACACACACACACACACACACACACATATATTCTCTGGTTTTGTTTTGCTATTGACTTACATAAATTGTTTTTTTTTTTTGCTACTTCCTATGTGTGTTCATTTTGAAACTGTTCTTTTCTAGGAAAGGAGACAAATCTTAGATGTAAAGAATATGTGTGTCTCTGTGTGAATAAGTGGGTCCATTAATAAATAGCGATTAGAAGTCTAACTTGAACATAAAAACCAAATCCCTTAGCATAACAATATTTAAAGGAATAGATAAATAAAATTCCAGCCCAGTATACCATTTCTCTGAGGAGAGGAGAATAACTTAGTTGCTGACTCTAAACCTTTTGCTTCCTTTCCCCAAAAGAATTCATCTCTCTTTAGAGAAGGGTAGAGGGAAAAGAAGCTAAAGGTGACTATTCTGCCTTCTTTTGAGCCATCCAATGATACCTCCTACATAGGGAGGATGGCCTCACACCATCTAGACTTGCTGGCATTGGTGAAGGGGGAAGAACTGCCAATGGCCTCGGGTTGAGGTGGGGAACCTTGGTGTCTTTCTACCTAGCACCAGCATGAAACCAAAAGTACTTGACCTTGCAATCACTTCTGCCTCTGTTCTGTCTGTTTATTCCTGTTTCAAAGTGAAGGAGATTGAAGATGCCTATAACCCTATGAGGTTCAAAAGGTCAAGAGATTGAGCCATCTTGCCTTTGTCAGATTTAGTTTCTTAAAGAAGAGCTACCAAAGAAAATGCCCAGCATCATATATTAGAGCAGAAAAGAACCTTTGATGCCATCAAATTTAATTCCAAAATTTTATTTTTTATTTGTGGAATAAAATACATATTTCAATAACATAGTATAATAAAAAGATAATTGCAAAAGAAACTACACATCTATTATATACAACTTGTTATTCTTTTTAAATATATAATAAAGTTATTATGTAAATTTCTATTTTTTGCTTATTTTTTTCTTTCCTCCCCCTCCCTTGCCCTAGTTATGACTACCATTAGACATACACACAGACATACATATACATACACATACATATATATGCAATGCATTGCTCATGATCAAACAATCTCTGAATATCTGAGGAGTTGTGATTTGAACCAATCTTTCTGACTCCAAGTTTAGCCAGCACTCTCTCCCTTACACCCAGGTGCCTCTCAAAGTTTACTAAAGCCCGAGAATACTATTATTTTAATATATAAGGAAGAGTTCGCTAGTTCACTCTTTTCTTCCCTAAATGGAGAACCAGAACTGACTAGAAGCTTTCTAAATGAAATCACAACCCAAGGATTCTATTTGGGCATGAGAGAAGATTCTCCCTAACACTTCCATTGGGCTACTGAGCATTTTTTTAAGCAATTGGGGTTAAGTAACTTGCTCAAGGTTACATGGCCAGTTATTTCTGGGTGTGGTGCTAAGTATCTGAGCCCGGATTCTATCCCCCAGGTCATCCCAACACTGGGGCCTGTGCTCTTATTCACTGTGCTACCTGGCAGCCCCAGCTCCTGAGCATTTTTAAGACCCACTTCCACGTTAAATGGATTTATGGGACTGATTGTAAGATATCATATCCCATGAAGATCCTCTTCTATTCCTTCATGATTCAATTAAATTCCACTTGATTCTATAAGAATTTATTAAATGCCTACTATGTGTCAGGCACTCTGCTAAGTTGCAGGACTTCAAAACCAAAATTAAACAGTACCTATCCTCAAGGAGCTTACATTCTATTGGAGATTAAAAAAAACTTCAGTACATATGTACATAAATATAAAAAATATTTGATTTGGGGACAAGGCTAATCTAATACTTATAGTTTTTTGTTAACATTGGAACTGATGTTCTAATATTCTAAAGAATTGGAGGAAGGATAGGCAGAGTGAGAAAGGGACAAGGGAGTGATGAAGACCAAATAAATGGTTATAGGGGATCAAAGAGTGGTGATCAAAGGATAGAGCCTAGGCAAGCTGTAACTCAGAAACACAGACTATTGAGTAGAGCCAGAAGGCAGTGGACTGCCAAAGTTGGCACAAAAGCAAAGATAGTGTTGAATTAATTGAGTACCTCTGAGTAGAAAGCAGGAAATGCAGTCCTGAAATTCAAGGCAAGAGTCCTTGGGCCAGGCTGGTTATAGAGTACTATTTTAATCTTTCCCACACAAGGCTTTCAATTGACTCTCATCCCTGAAGACTCTTTAAGAACAGGACTGAAAGCCATATTGATGATTCAGTTACTATGTTACCTAGAGGCAGAGCAATGAGCTAGATTATTCTTTCCTGAGATGCTATCCAGACCTAAATTTCTATGATTCAGCAATCTAATCAGAATTGTAGAGCAAATTAATGAAGCTAGTTGGTTGGTCTATTCTTAGGTGTAATGTCAAGTATCTCCAGGATGATTTGCTCCATAGGTACCTCATAGCAACACAGGGGACTATGTGCAGACATTGTATGACTTCTGGCTTTGATAAGTAGGCATTGTCTGTACATGAAGTTTTTGCTCCAGGCAGGCTAGGATCTAGGATTGGAGAATATGTAGAATATTTATGTATAAAGATAGAACACACAGATAAACTACAAATAGAGCATTATACATCTTGTCTGGTTATTTCTTATAGTGTAGAGACTCCACTCATTCATTCATTCTTAGCCTTACAGGTGACTTCAGCAATAAGTAACATAGATTGTTGCCCAGGGCCCTGCACCTGCAGAGGCTTCGTGCATTGGGTGTGGTGGGATCCCATAATCCCCTGCCTTTCATCTGTCAGCAATAATAATGCTGTCACTGGTTCTGATGCCTGGCCCACCATAGATTTCAGCTTTGTGTCCCAGCCCCTAAATTTCAGTCATAAGGGTCTGATGAGCTTGATTAGGCAAATTAATATGGCCCCTTTGGGAAGCTCATGAGGTTTAAAGGCTGTGGGGATTGGGGGCTTATTCTCATTCTAAATGGCTATTTCTAGTTTGTTTTAGAACTAGAAGTACTTATGACACTTTAAACTATGTTCATCTGAGAAGTTCAAAGCATTTCACAAAAATTAGCTAATCAAGGCTTTCCATTTCCCCCAGAGCAGGATTATGAATGATGACAACATTGTGCTAAACTATGACATTTTACCATCACGTGTTGTAAATTGGGAGTTTTTATAGTAAAAAAAAAAAAACAATTCCAGGTCATTGTTTTCCAGACATGGTAACTTCTTGATTTCATTTAGTCTGCACCACATAGGAGAGAGAGACAGAGAGACAGACACAGAGACACAGAGAGAGACAGAGACACAGACAGACAAAGACAGAGAAGGAGACAGAGACAGAAACAGAGACACCATACAAAGAAAGACAGACATTAACATACAGGTTTTGAGTCACATCACCTAATTTTTAAATCCTGGATCTGCTGTCTGTGTGACAGGGAAACTTTTTCCCCCCTATTTTCTCTGGGGTGTTATTTCTTTTTAAAGTGGGTGGTATGGAGAAGATGATTTTTTTCAAGCCTATATCTATGACTTAATTTGGAGTTCAGAGCACATATAATATAAATAGTACTATTCTTTTTGTTTTTTTTGGAGGGGGGAAGGTAGGGCAATTGGGGTTAAGTGACTTGCCCAAGGTCACAAGCTGGTTTTGTGTTAAGTGTCTGAGGCCAGATTTGAACTCAGGTTCTCCTGACTCCAGGGCCAGTACTCTATTTGCTGCACCACCTAGCTGCCCCAATAGTACTATTCTTTAAAGTAATTATTATTGACATTAAAGAGATGAAAGTTACAATGGATTTTATTGGGTTTCAGAGCTAACAGGATGTTGCTGGCTTTTTATGAACCTAAATGGGAGAAGTTAGAGTTACATAGTTAATAGAGCACCAACCCTGGAGTCAGGACTTGAGTTCAAACCTGGCCTCAGGTAATTACTAGCTGTGTGACCCTGGGCAAGTCACTTAACCCTGATTCCCTTAAAACAAAACAAAGAACAACAACAAAACCTAAAGGAGGAACACTGACTGACCAATAGAAAGAGGTTCCTACAAAGCAGTCTGTTCATCTTCAGTATAATTCCTATCCTTGTTGCTGATTTGAATTTACTAAATCTGCCCTATCCCTGACCAATTTCTTCTCTCTCTTTCTACCTTTCTTTGTGGACTCTTCTCAACTCATCCACTCCATTCCTAGACTGCTTGTTTCCATCCTATTTAGGGGCTCTCTGTTGATCTATGGTTTCAATCCCTTTGTCTCCCTCTGAATTGACATGAATTGAATGTGTGCACTGTGGATCCTCCCACTCACACTAGTGTTTCTAAATCACAGCTGTAAATGCTAGGTCCTCAAGGGTCTGGAGTCAGGCCAATGCCACCCTCTGCTGGAGCTGGTGAACCCTGCAAACTTTTGCAAACCTTGCAGTGCCCCAAATTACTGACTATCCCCAGATCTCTACTGAATTAGGCCACCACAAATATGAAAAGAATTCTGAATTAAAGCTATAACTAGCAATTTTATTACAAACATTCAGATGACACCATCTTACATTCTGATACTGCATGTTACTTCACATGAGAAAAGGGTGTTGTAAGGGTTTTGAGCCTTAACATTTATGATTTCTTTTAATTTCATAAACCATATAGACTCTCAATAAATGAATATGAATACCCCTGTAGGCACTTCTTCAGATTTTTCTGTAAAGATGCCATTGACCCACTTCCAACCTATTCATCCATTTCTCCATAATGATGTCATTTCTAATTTACTTAACACCTTAATTAAAATCAAACAACAACCATTGCCAAAAGACTAATAACATGAATATCTTGTAAGAGATTTCCAATGACAATGAAGTCTTGAAATGATTAATGTATGGACAGGTGTAAACATTTTGACTCAATCGTTAATTGCAATAGTGTTAATTTATAGGGATTGAGAAAGTGATATGGCCTGTAGATTACAACTGTAATCATTCATGATCTACATGACTCAAAGTATTACTTTTCGGTAAGAAAGAAAATTGTCCATTTGCACCAGCCAACAGTTTCTGCTTGCCTACAAATATTCCGGGTGTTGGCATAGACATATTTCCTGAGATATGTTAGTCACTCAACTTTTATTATCAAGCAGAAGCATGAAAAAGAATTTAGGAGTACCTTTCTCTCTCATAACATTTCCTGTTTCCAACAATAAACCGAAAACCTCACCTATCTAAAATTCCCTTAATTAGTAATCACTCCTATATGGAACAGAGAGAGCAAGAACCAGAAACTAGTATGCAAAAACACACATTCTCACAAGCACACACACACACACACACACACACACAGAGTCTCTAAATAGCCACAACAGAGGTCATGAAGATCATAGATCTAAAGTTCCCATATTTTATTAATGAGTGAGCTCCTCAGGCCTTCACTCAACAACTATTTACTCCTGTACTCCACAGGATTCCAATAAACCTTGCTATCTGGTTTCTATACTCAAAGTGGTTTAGAGAAACCAGGTACAATGATAGGAATAAAAAACAGAAGCTGATAGACTAATAACAAGGGGGAAATAAAGGAAATACTTAAAAAGAAGGAAACAAGAGTGGGAACCCAAAGTACAGTAATTTGCAACAGTGTAAGGGCAATTAGCATGGCATGCCCAAGTAGACCTTGGATTTCATTAATGTACCATCATTAATATTCATAATGTTGACCTTGATTTATCATGAAAGGTTAGTTACATTCAATTTATGCTTCTTATAAAGGCAAGAAAATGCTTAATGCAACTTAGATACATTTCTATGCAAAATGATTGGGAGATACATGTATCTGAATGTGAGTGTGTATATGCATATGTGTATATATGTATATATGCATATAGCTGTATATGGAACTGGTGTAAACCTTTGATTATGTACAAAAACATCCATTTTTAGGGTCATTCAAAGCTTCCAGATAATCAAAGTTTTCTCATATTTTTTCATCTAGTAATGTAAGCCTTGATCCTCTGTTACAGTTTTGAGATTTAGACTAGAAGACAAATAGTCACAAACAAGTCTGCAGTGAAACTTAAACATGATTATGCAAATACAGGTAGTTGCACGGCTTATCATTTCACAACAATATCTCTACTCCATCTTTTTTTTTTTCCAATGAGACTACAAGAGCAACACCTTTCTTTGGAAGCCAAAGCATTTCTAAATTTCCACCTCCACAAAATCCTTATTGTTTTATAATTAACTGAATGTAATGAGCCTTACAGCAAGAGAGGAGGAAGAGGTGAATATAATATCTCCATTCATCACCATACACCCACACATTTGGATAACATGAATTCTTTAAAAGAAAAAAAAAACCAAGCTGTTCTTCTTTTCCATCTCAGTTAACCTGTTCTCCATTTCCATATGAATGAGGTGTCTATAGTCACTAAATGTTTTAATATGGGACAGCATTGTTCTGTACACGAGTTGTCATAGTCAAGAACAGATTGTAAAATCTCAGTATCACTGTAACAGAATCAGTTGGCATTAAGGAGACCCAAGAGAAGGAAATGGCACGCTTTTTTTTCTTTTGAAGGCCAGCCCTCTGGTTCATAAAATGATAGTGGTAGTATGATGAGAGCTAAAAGGAACCTCAGTGATCCTCTTGCCGGACCAAACAATCTTTCCACAAGGCAAGGATATTAAGTAATTCAGATTATCTCCCTAAAGAGAACCGTGTTGGACACAAAGAAATATGCACTCAAAAGAACTCTTTGTGATTCTACTGTATTTCTTACCTCAGATCATTTGGGTGTTTGTGTAAAGAAGTATCCAGAACAAATGAAGCCCAACAACAACAAAAAAAAAAAAATGACTGCTCCAAGTTTGTGCCTTTACTAAGTTGAGCTCCTCCATCTGCCCTAAACCCCTATGGATCCCACTTGGTATCCCACTGCTTGCCTCAAGAATAATTCCTTGACTCCTTTCCTGACAAATTGGAGATCATTTGCTTGCTTCTATTCTAACTTATTCTTCCACTGAATAGATAGGGTTTCATTCTCTTCCACAAATTGATTAGGTTTTGCTGTTTATATGTATATGTGTATATATACTACATATGTACATGTATAAACATTTGCATATACATATGTATATATACTACCTATATGGCAGGCCCATCTACCTGTGTAGGGAATGAGACTTAATAACTGCTTGTTGATTCAGATGTGAGATCCCCACATCAGGAGATGAGACCTAATGTCCTACTCTCGGCTCTACCATTAAGTCATTGGACAAGGCACATAAACCATGCTTCAGGGTCCACATTTGTACTGTAGGGATAATAATTGTCTCCAATGAACTTGCTGGTATTTTTAGTAGTAAATTAAATAATAGATATAAAACACACATTGGTCTATTTTTAAAATCAATTTGTACATACAGAGAGGCAGATGGATTAATGTATAGAGAGCTGGTTTCAGTATCAGGAAGATTCAAATTCAAATCCTGCCTCTGATGTGTATTGTGTGATCCTGGGTCAGCCACTTAATCTTTCAATGACCCAGACAGCTCTCTAAGGTGATAAGTTACAGAACAGAGCACATTCTGCACTTGTGGAAGGAATTTCCTCAATGCAGATTCCCTATACCTATAAAACCACAGGTTAGGCTCCCTTCCTATTTTCCCTCTGAAAAAGAGAACAATGGTTATTTACTTAAAATTTATAAAATTTGAGACATGATAGCTCTAAAATGTCAATTCCTCAATACTTAAAGAAGACCTATGCAGCTATGTGAAAGAAAAAAAATAACAGCTTTATTCCGAAATGCAGATTAAAATGACCAGAAATACTGTTTGTAGTGTGATGGAGTAATTAATCTGTTAGACTAAGAGGCAAGAAGAGAGGGCTCAAATCCTGCTTGTAACTTTGAACACTTACATGTGACTTCACCTCTGAACTTCAGGCTACTCCTTTGTAAAATGATTCTGTGAACTGAAAGTTCTCTCTAGTTAAACTATGGGGAAAAAAGACTGAGCATAATGCCAGGGGAAGAGAATGGTGCCATAGGGCAGGCAGTAGGATTTCATATTGTCAGGTCCCCTCAGGGGCAAACAGGTTCCTTTAATTAGGACAATAACTAGGCCTGAGGTAATCCCCATTTTGCTAGTATCACTGGCAGGATGAGCCTCCTAATTCAATTTAGGCTTCTCCTTGATTAAAATCTCCATTTATCTTCAGCTCTTCCTCATTTTCCCCTTTACCTCCTTAGATTTTAGCTTACTCAAAAATGTCTACTCCCTAACTAAGCTAGGTCTTAGGCACTCCCATAATTATAACATAAGGGGACCCTGTAACCTGCTATAGACCTTTATCTAGATTACTTGACACATACATTTCAGGAGAGTACACAAACTGTCCATTGGACCCCGTTCTGACTACGTGACTCAACAACCTCTATTACCTACCACATTTTATTTTGCTAATTTTTTTTCACACTGCTTCTATTCTCTGTCTTAATTGATAATTTTCTATTTCTCTCTCATGCTTGCCATGAATCTCCCCATTGTCCTTTAGGTAGCTCCTTATTGTTTAGTCATTTCAGTCATGGTCTGATTTTTCTTGACCCCTTGGATACTTTGCAAATCTATAATTTTCTAGAAATTTTGGTATTTAATAATCATATCACCAGAATGTTTTTTTTTGCCCGGGAGGGGGTTTCATTTTTTTTTTTTGGTGTCCCTAAATGCAGGTGGGCGATTGCCCTACATTTTAAAGTATTATAGAATTAAGTGGGGCTCTGAGAAGCTGGAAGAATTGAGATCCCATAACAATTATGTGTTAGTAGCAGCGCTTGAACCCAGATCATCCTGACTATGATGTCTGCCATGACATCATGCTGAAGATGGTTGGGTTTAGAGAAAATTTTGAGGATTCTGAAAGTTTTATACAATTTTATAAATGCAATCCAACACCCTCTCCTATTACTTATGGCACCCAATTCATTATTAATTCAGAGTATATCAAAGATATACATACTGATGAGCTACACATTGCATGCATATTACAGTATGAACAATGGTCATTATTTACTTGTTTTTTATGCTAATAAACACATTTGCATGATCACAATGTGATTTAGGAGGACAAATATATATATTATATATATAATCTATCTCTCTATCTCTCTCTTTCTATCTATCTCTCTGTCTATCTATCTCTCTATCTATCTACCGTGTTTCCCCGATAATAAGACCTATCCCGAAAATAAGCCCTCCCCTTACTGTGTAAGATTCCTCTAAAATAAGCCCTCCCCCGAAAATAAGCCCTATTGAGATTGCTACTGTAGTGAAAGTGATCCCCTGCGCTACACGTTACATTACGGTACACTCTGTAAGCACCATCCCCCCCCCCGTTAAACTCACGCCATGCTCCGAGCTGCATCCATCAGAGCTGCAGCAGTGAGCGCGTCATCCTGTTCTTCCCCAGTGATTTGCTTATTGAATAAAGGTACATTTTTTTTTGTTCACATTTACCAGTGTATTAAAATTGCTGTCAATGTTCATTAAAATAAGCCCTCCCCTGAAAATAAGCCCTCTGGTGTTTTTCTGTCCAAAAAAATTAATAAGACAGTGTCTTATTATCGGGGAAACACGGTATCTCTCTATCTATCTATATATATATATATATAGTGTGGGTGTGTGTATGCACATATAACTGGGCATGTATATGTACACATTTCTAAACAGGACCATCTGGAGGACTTATCTATTAGATATCTCTATTTCATTTGGATTTGGCACTGAACACCTTCCAGGAAAAGGAACAGCATCTATGGCAAGCATAGCTCTGCCTATTCTATGTCTCTTTTGATATTTATAATTAGAATAAACAAAGTTATATCTGTTGTTACATTTTTTAAAGAAATCTTATCTAGTTTTAACATATACATGGGAGATACCTTATTAGAGGAGAGCTTTTAAATTGACTTTTTGTAATGAGGAATCAAACATTATTTTAAAGATCCAGATCTGTCTAATGTGTTTTATGTTTTGTGAGTCATGCCAATAGCAGCAAGAATTGCTAAGGTCAAACTCTTCCTTTTGAAGTCTTTTGTCCTCCCTTCCCACTCCACTGGAAACTTTTTTCAGATTCCTCTGATATTTGAGCTGGGCTAAGTCAATTCCTTTTAATTTCTGGCACATTGAAGGTGTTAAACAGGACTTGATTCTACATCTTCTAACATCAGATCTAGAGTCTTTTCCTCACAATCATGCCTTTCTAATTATGTCCTATTTTGTAGTGCAGTTACATGTGTATGTGTGGTTTATGTGTATTTCATCAAGCCTGCTAGATTACAAATTCTCTAATTCTATGATGATATCTTATCCATTTAGTAACCTCTGTTCCTAAAGCAGGGCCCTATACATGGAGACATTTGGTGCATGTTTGTTCAGCTGAACTGAATGAACTATAAATCATAATGGGGTGAGTTTGCAACTCTATTTAGAATTTTTAAAGAATGATATTAACTGGATTTCTCTTGACTGACCTCACACAGAGGTCAAGTTTTTAACATATACAACCTTAGGACATCTTAAGGTCCTCCTTAGTATCAAAGCTTCATCTTTCCCAGACCTATATGCACACCTGATTTAACTCAAAAACTTAATTTTCTATACAGTGGAACCTGTAATTTCTTTGATTTTTTTTGAGTGCTTCTGGCCCATTTTTAACTATATTCCCTTTAGAAGTTTCTTACTCTGGAATCATAAGCATATTTCATCTGAATTTGCAAATAACTACATTCTTAACGTTTAGATTACATGTCCAACTTTGCTCAGTATTCCCTTCACATATTAAATTCCCTTTTCCTTTTGACTGAATCCGAACTTCACAGAATAAATCCTTTTATTAAGGAGATTTGTTCTGTAAAGTTTGGATTCAGTCAAAGGGCCACACTTGAGGACCTAGAGGGTCACATGTGACCTCCAGGTCACAGGTTCTCCATCCCTGAAATTTTATACCTTCTTCTAATCTTAATTGTATATCAAAGTATGTTGGATAAAACAATGGACTTGAATTAAGAAAGATTTGATTTTTGAATCCTCCCTCTGATCTTTACTAATATGTCAACTTGGGCAAGTGGCTGTTGTGAGACTCAGTTTCATCACTTATAAAACGGAAAAAAAATAATACCACCTACCATCACCATGTGCCTACAGCCTTCTCACCCTAAAAGATCCTTCTACTAGTGAATATTCCTCTGATTGGTCAATTCCTACTGGAACCTCCATTTTAAGGAAGTGCCCAAACCAGTCAGTTTACTACTTCATTCCTCTCTAGGCTCCTCATAGAGTTCTTATGAATATCAAATGAGAGTATCTATGTAAAATGCTCTGCAAACCTTAAAGAACTATTCTTCTTTTTTTTTTTTAAGCAATCAGGGTTAAGTAACTTGCTCAAGGTTACACGGCCAGTTATTTCTGGGTGTGGTGCTGAGTATCTGAACCCGGATTTGATAAAGGTCATCCCGACACTGGAGTCAGTGCTCTTACTCGCTGAGCCACCTGGCCGCCCCTAAGAACTATCATTCTTAACTAATGAATAAAATTAAAACTTCAAAAAAAGGACAAGTTCTATTATACATGGACTTTACTTGATCAGAATTAAGATCTCTTCATGGTATTCCTGCCCTTGAAATTTTTCTGGTAACTATGGTCTTAATATTATTTTGGAGAATTTTTATGTATAGAAAGAATATTTACAAGGGCCATTATTTAGAACCATTACTTACATAATAAATAAAATATGTAATTTTACTGATTATGAAAAGCATTTTTGTGGTAATTTTTTAAATTGAATTAACCTTTTTTAATCTGGATTGATACAAAAGATGATACTAAAATTTTTTAAAGTACTGTTAACCTCTCTGGACATCAGTTCCTCATGTATAAGATGATTTTTAAGATCTCTCATAATTCTAAAACACAAGCATTCAATTACCCATCACATCATATATAACAACCACAATGCTAATAGCATCACCATTCAACCCTGTAGTTCATATTAGTGAAAGGGAAATATCCACACAAGAATCTGAATGCCTTAGACAACTACAGTTATGAACCAAGTTACAATAATATATAACAATAGCCCATTTTATCTTGTACTTTAAGGTTTGTAAAGCACTTGACAAATATAATTTCATTTGATCTTCACAGCAATCCTGTGAGGTAGGTGCTATTATTAGCCCCATTTTTACTGATGAGGAAATTGAGGCAAACAGGTATTAAAAGACTTAGCTAGTATCACACAGCTTGTGTTTGAGACTGAATTTAAGGCAGGTTCAATCTCCTGACTCAAAGCAATTTACAGACTGTGTATTCATAGTTTCATTACCTTGAAATTAAAAAACTACAGTATAAGTTTGAAAAGCAATATCTTAATTTTTTAAAGGCTTCATACATGAGCCAATACTAACACCTCTATGGCTGGCAATGCCTTTGATTCACAGAATCATTTATTTTTGAGTTAGAAAGAAATTTAGGGATCATCTAGTCCATCTGTTTTATCAGATAGATGTGAAATGAAGCTCTGAAAAGTTCAATAATTTGCTTAAGTTTTTACAGGTAGTAAGTGAAAGAAGCAAAATTTGAAGTCTGGTCCTGATTCCTAATTTGGCACACAAGCTTAATTCAATTTAAAAAATATTGAACATAAAGTATTTACAGAAACCTGTCCTAGGTGGTGGGAGTGGGAGGACGGGGCACCTTTCTATCTAGCTTTCTCTTTTGTATCCCTGTAGAGATCTGTTAAGGTAAACTCAGTCTAGGTTTCAGGATTAGACCTGGTTTCTTCAGTTGTTGCTAATATGATATCACCATTCTGGTCACTTTTTTCTGAATACACATGGGTTTGTCAGCATCCCTCTTCAAATGTTGCATAAAGAATTAACCTTACTACTCCAGATATGATCTGACTATAGTTGACTGGAGTAGACTCTCATTGTCATTTCCTGTGGACACTGTACCGTCTAAGATTGCATGAGAGGTTAAAGGCTTTCTCAGCAGGCCTAATTTCACCTCAGATTTTGTGCTTTCCATTTCCTTGATTCAGGTATATCACAATATAACGGGTTTTTAGAAAGAAATAGTCCTTTTTGACTTACAAATGGGGAGACAATGAAAAAGAAAAGGAGGGATAAATAAATAGGAGATTAAAGAGGAGGGCATATGAGAAAACGGAATGCCTGAGTTGGAATTCACTAGACAGTTAGTAGTAAAATGATGAAAAAAGGGGAGCAATGAATGTGTTCAATCCCCCTGGGGGGCTAAAATGTGGTGTTTAAGAAAGCACATTAGAATCTCTGAATGAGATACTAGATAACAGTATCAATCCAGGACAATTTTGTCACTGGTTTAGCATGGTACAGAGGAAATAGTGCTGAATCTGAATTTACAAAACCTGACTTCAAACCCTAGCATTAATAACCACTTGTTATTAATGGACTTTGGGCAAATAAACTAATACAATTGAATTTAAGTTTCTTTACTTTAAATAGAGTACTTATCAGGACATCTTACATTTTTTTTTCTATGTGTGACCCTTTTTCTCATTTTGGCAGCATGCATTGGTGTTGCATGGCCTGAGAGCATGTGCAGTGCAAAGTGCTCATGTTTTATGTTCAGAAACCAGGCTGCAAGAAAGTTGTGAAGTGCAGCACCAGCAAGGGCTGTCAGAAACCCCTTGGATTCATTATACATTTGATTTTTAATTAATTTTTGATCATTGTATGTTCAGAAACCTTTTACTGTTACCAAATTTTTGACCCCATGTGGGACCATGACCTACCATTTAAGAAGTGCTTAATTAGATGACCCCTAGAGTCTTTTCTACCTCTAAATTCATAGTCTTATATAAAGAGTCAGAGATATACAAATTCCTGAGAGGGAGAGAATAGAGTTCATGCATATATAGATGAGAGCTTCATAAATTGAATTTTTGTAAATTTGGAAGTACCTATCCTGGATTCAATACATAAGGGGAGGATGAATTTTTTATTTTTTCAAGGTAAAATTTAAAAAAAACAGTGGCTCAAATTTATTAAGTCCCCAAATAATCAATTTTCCCAAATTCTGGAATAATATAAATATTTGTGAAAGTGACTCACAAATAAATAACTTTTGATGATACCATATAGAAATTGTAGGGTTTCCCTACCATGTAGGATGCTACTGAAGGGTCATTCTTGGTTCTAACAACAATGAATTTCATATTGTTTTCTAATTGGGAAGGAAGGAAGAAAGGAAAGAAGAAAAGAAAGAAAGGAAGAAAGGAAGAAAAAAGGAAGGAAGAGAATGAGAGAAATAAGGAAGCAAGAAAGGAAAGGAAGAAAAAGAAAGAAAGAAAGAAAGAAAGAAAGAAAGAAAGAAAGAAAGAAAGAAAGAAAGAAAGAAAGAAAGAAAGAAAGAAAGAAAGAAAGAGAAAGGAAAGAAGGAAGGAAGGAAGGAAGGAAGGAAGGAAGGAAGGAAGGAAGGAAGGAAGGAAGGAAGGAAGGAAGGAAGGAAGGAAGGAAAAGAGAGAAAGAAAGAAACAGAAAAATTATGAAATTGGAACATGATTTTAAAAATTTTATATTTAATTTTAAATTATTCCACATGCCCACTTTTATTCAATACAATATGTATTTGATTCTCTTTAGAGCTCAAAAAAATTAGAAATATAGAGAAATCATTTTCTATGTCACTAAAAAATGGAAGAAGAGAAAATCCAGTGAATGTTGCCAACTTCAACAAAATTCCTGTTCCAAAACCTCACCATAGTGGGTGGAGTTGCCCTTGCCTATGTGCTCCAAGGCTATGTTAGCAGAACTCAAGCACTGGCAGGTTCTAGCAAGCTAGAAAGGCTTCCAGTACAGTCAATAGGCTAAGCAACAGCCTATTTTTTCTGCTGGCCAGAAACCAACCTAAGTACAGAGAGGCTCTTCACTGGAAGGTTGATCAACCAGGTGTTGAATGTGTGTGTGTGTGTGTGTGTGTATGTGTGTGTGTGTGCCCCTGCACATGTAATTGACAAAAATTAAAGTTGGAACCTATTCTTGTTTGTTCCCCTCCTACCTCTGTAAAGAAGGTGATAGAATGTCAGGAAAGAGGTTAGAGAGAAGAGAGAATGAGAGGTAAAATAGTGAAGTGAAAAAAGAGTTATCTAAACATTGGGGAAAGGTAGAAGAGGAAGAGCTTCAAAGTACTTGTGAATTCCATTCAGCAAGATAACTCCTTAACAGCTGTGCTCAATGGACCTTTGACAGGAAGCTCTAAATTGTATAGGGTCTTTGGTTGGGAACTAATTTATTCCCAAAGACAAATATGCAAAGTAGCCCCATTTCATCAGAAAAGATGGAAATACTGTTATACATAAATAAAGTTTTCTTTAAGAGTCTTAGAGCTTCATGGAGTGAAGAGATGTGGCCAAAAAGAAGTATGCCACAGACATTTCCTGTGAAAATTGATTGTGAGAGGTAATAAAAATGACAGAACATTGATGATTTTCCTTCCAGTAGGTTTGGAGGAAAGAAAAATTTTCAATGCCCTGCATAGAATGTGCAAAGGTGCCCTTCCTGATGTGGCCAAGCAATTGCTATATAATTATAAACTGAATGCTGGTTTTCCTAGTGGTAATTCTTTGAAAAGTGAAAACAAGACAATCATAAATGAACTGTGGAAGAAAAAGAGACAGGGAAGGAAGAGGACGTGAGGAGAAGGAAAGAAGAGGAGGTAAAGAGATAGGAAGGGAGGGGCATCTAAAGAATTTGGAGGAGATTGGATAAAACTGAATTTTAAAAGAATATGCATAAAAGATTGGAGAAGTTGCATATTGCAAGGGATGAATATGAAAGAATAATATGAATCTGTAAGAATAGTCAAATGCTGGACACTTATCAACTCCCCAAGATATCAGGGAGAATTAAGTCTACTTTTTAAAAAAATGTTAGATGAACATCAAAAAAAATTTTTTTAAGTAGATAAAAAGGTAAAAGGCAATTCTAACTTATGTTAAGAAATTTGAGGATGGAAGAAAATAACAATGAAGAGGAAGGGAAGAAAGAGGACCTTTGTACCCACAGAGTTAAGTAAAAGGTTTAATTCTTCCTGTATTTTGGGGAGTTGAACCTTCTGAGAATAAAATGGGTTACTCCTGGAAGTACTAGAAGAGCTTCATTCTGGATCCACAAATAATATTAGGAAAGATTATCTGGCAAGGATCAGAAGAGAGAGGAAGTTCTGGTGGTTGGTGAGTCACTGCTAAGGGAAACATAGGCAGCTATTAATGGATTGAAAAGATTGATAAAAATACAAAATTAACAACAGAGCACTTCATGGTCTTCTCCTTGCTGTTAGTCTATGATAAGGAACCTTTAAATATTTTTCAGATCCAATGACAATATCCATTTCAGGTGTTTCAAGTGAGTATAAATCATCAGATGCACTCAATAAATGAGCATACTAAAATATGTTCAACTAAAATAAAGAAATAGAAGGGAAATAATAAAAGTCTCCAAAAGTAGAAAAAAAATTAATTCTAAAATAATTGCAATTAGAACCTCAGTAATGATAATGGAACAACCCCAAAAAGTCACAGCTTGGTTGAAAAACTTAGAAGAAATTTAAAAAGGGATAAGGAGTATAATTTGATATCTTAAAGAAGAATTGAAGAGGAGGCATGGTGCTTGAAACAGAAAGTTGAAAACTTTATTGTAACAGCTTGTTGAAACAAAGACTAGAAGAGATAGGATCAAAAAGTCAATAAACATAAACAGAAACACTAGAGAAAAGTGAAAAACGATTCTCTATATACCTAAGCATCTTACTTTAAAGACAGAGCTCATTGTGACAATCAATGAGTCACTGGTCTCCAAGGGAAAAAAATCTACATATCTACATATATCTATATCTATATCTATCTATCTATCTATCATCTATCTATATCATGTACTTCTTTTTCTATTTGGCCAATTTTGCTTTTTAAGGAGTTTTTTTATTCAATGTCTTTTTGTGCCTTTTTTTTTTTTTACCATTAGGCCAATTCTATTTTTAAAATGTTATTTTGTTTAATATCTTTTGTGCTTCTTTTACCAAGCTGTTAATTCTTTTCTCATAATTTTCTCTCATCATTCTTATTTCTTTTCCCAATTTTTTTCTTTCCATTTTTAGTTCTTTCTTTAATTCTTCCAAGAATACCTGTTAGGTTTGAGTTCAATTAACATTTTTTCATTAAGGCTTTGTTTGCAGCTATTTCCACATCATTGTATTCTTCTGAGTTTTTGTCTTTAACTTCCTTGTCACTGTAGTAGCTTTTTTATGATCAAGTTCTTTGTTTGTTTATTTTTTACTTGTTTTCCAGCCAATTTCTTAATATTGAACTCTATGTTGAAATTAGGCTCTACTCACCTGGGGATGGGGAGGCATTATCTCATTTTGAGGATTTTTTCTGTTCTTTTCAGAGCTAGTTCTAGGGTTTTGTGAGTTTTCAATGGTTCAAAGGTGGTATGTTCCAGAGACAGTGGTGATCACTGCTTTCCAGGTCTTTGCTCTGGTCTTTACCCAGAAATGTCCCCTCTTCCCCTGCAGCTGCAAGCCCTAGCATATCTTTTAGCCCTGTAACTGTGATTAGGTCCCCTGTTCCCCCGCTGCTACATGCATTAGTGCTCCTCTTGGTATTGGGACTGTGATGAGGGTTCCTTCTCTCTTGTGACTAACCACAAGCACTCCTTTCCTCTCTGAAACTGTGATCCAGAACTATCTATGGGCAATAGAATTGCTAATCAGCACCAGCTGTACCCAGTGCCCTCATGGAGTTGCCTGTACTCTTTCTAGCCAGTTGTTCAACCCTCTTACCATTTCTAACCTGAAAGTTCCCAAAACTGCTGCTATAGTAGCTACTATTGCTGGTACCACATGTGTGTGCTCCAGACAAGCCTCAGCCCCAGTGTTACAGAGTTCTCCTACTCACCTCATAAGATTTTAGACCAAAAGAAATGCCTCACCCTCACTTTTTTCCTGACACTACCACTCCAAAATTTGATTTGAGTAGTTATTATAAAGTTGTTAAAAGGGAATATTGAGAGTTCATCTAAGGATGCCTCTAATCTGTCATATTGGCTCCACCCCTCAAGAAATATTATGAAAGGAAAAGATTAATACAATATTTTAGGAAACCATACAAGAAAAAGGCAAAAAAAAAATTGGAATTAGTGGACAAAGCACAACTGTCTAGAAGATATAGGACACCACAAAGAGGAATTCCAGGTTTAATTGGCCAAGAAATATACTTGTGAATCTCCAAAGTATTCAAGTAAAAGAAAATCCCTATAAGAAGAAAAGACAACTGTCTAAATCATCCAATTATGCCATTCAGAATTAATGACTTTATGTTGATTTATTGAAAGAAAAATCTTCTGTCTCAATTACATGTAAGATAATATTAATAATAGTATATATAATTTTAAACATTTGATTTTAAAACTTTGAATTTCAGATTCATTCCCTTCCTCCCTTGTCACCCACCCTTACTGGGAAGATAAGCAGCCCCTAATAGATTATACATGTGTAGCTAATGCAAAACATTAACATAGTAGATATATTGTAAAACACTGACTATATTTCCCTCCCTCCTATCCTACCACCCACTTGTTCTATTCTCTACTTTGATCCTGTCCCTTTTCAAAAATGAGTGCTTCCAACTTCCCTCTCCCCCAGCCTGCCCTCCCTTCCATCACCCCCCCATCCCTTTCCCCCTACTCTCCTGTAGTGTGAGATACCCTAATTTAGTGTGTATTTCATTCCCTCCCCGAGCCAAATTCAATGAGAATAAGGTTGACCCATTCCCTTTTGCCTTCCTATTCTTCCCCTCCATTGTAACCCTTTTCCTTTTCCTCTTCTTTATGAGATAGTTTATCCCATTCTGTCTCTCTCCATCTCCTCTTATTATATTCCTCTCTCACCTCTTAATTTCACCTTTTAAGTATCATCCTTCCTATTAAATTGGTCCTGTGCCCTCTATCTATGTATACCTGTAAGCATATATACACATTCACACATGTATTCATACTCCTGTATACCCTCTAATATAGACATATATATATGTGTGTGTGTATATATATGCATATGTGTGTGTGTGTGTATATATATATATATATATTTCTATTCCCTTCAACTATTTTCATACTGAGAAAAGTTTCATCAGTTACAATTATTGCTTTTCCATGTATGAATGTTAATAGTTCAACTTTGATCAGTGGCTTATGATTTCTTTTCCCTGTTTACCTTCTCAAGTTTCTCTTGCTTCTTGTATCTGGATGTCAAATTTCCTATTCACCTCTGTTTTTTTTTCATTAAGAATGCTTGAAAGTCCTCTATTCCACTGAATGACAATATTTTCCCCTGAAACATGATACTCAGTTTTGCTGGGTAGATGATTCTTGGTTTTAATCCCAGCTCCTCTGCCCTCCAGAATATCCTATTCCAGGCCCTTTGATCCCTCAGTATAGAAGCTGCCAGATCCTGTGTTATCCTGATTGTGTTTCCACAATATTCAAATTGTTTCTTCCTGGCTGCTCATAATTCTCTCCTTGATTTGGGAATTCCAGAACCTGGGTATAATATTCCTAGGAGTTTTCTTTTTGGGATCTTTTTCAGGAGGTAATTGGTGGATTCTTTCACCCTCTATTTTGCCTTCCAGTTCTAAAATATCAGGGCAATTTTCCTTGAAAATTTCTTGGAGGATGATTTCTAGGTTCTTTCCCTGATCATGGCTTTAAGGTAGTCCAATAATTATTTCTATGCGAAAATGTGCCTGGAATGCCTATAAACTGACCTATATGCTGACTTATAAACATTTTTCCCCTTTTGGTAGAATCAATGTTTAAGTCAAGCAAAAGTAAATAAATTCATCACAATTTATTAAGCATCTGCTATTTGCCAGGCACTATTAGAGTTTCTGGGTCTACCTAGAACAAAACTATCCCTGATTTTATTCCATTTCCTCATTTCTAATGTGAGGCAAACCTCTCTAGAACTCTTTTTGGGTGTTTTCTCCTTCCATTCCAGTCTTTATTCTAAAGTTATAGTCTGTCTCTAAGAATTTCTCAAATACTCCTTTTTTGGCTAATCAGGTACAGTACTTTAGTATTGCATTAAAAATGTAGTCCAAATTCAAGCTGAAGAAAAATATGTACAATTTCAGTCGATGGATTTTTTTTAGGTTGTGATAAGTAATATAAGTAGAGAAGTATCATTTTATAGTGCACTGATGACAGCATGCCTTTTTATTGTTCAGTTATTTCAGTTGTACCCTACTCTTTATGACCCTATTTTGGAGTTTTCTTGTCAAAGAATCTGAAGTAGTATGTCATATCCTTCTCCAGTTCAGTTTGCAGAGTTTGCAAATGAGGCAAAAATGGTTAAGTAACAGCTTATAAGTGTCTGAGGCCAGATTTGACCTCAGGAAGATGAGTCTTCTAGACTGCAGATCCAATGCCACCTAATTGTCCTGGAAGTAGGCTTTAGAGTAAGGAAAATCTAGGTTCAAGTCCTTCCTTTGACACATACTAGCTATGTGACATAGTTAAGTCACTTAACTTCTTAGTTCCCTGGAAAACTCTCTAAATGTGAGGTTGCCTAGCATATAGAATAGAATTTCTACACTGGAAATTCCCCGCACCAGTAAAATAACAGGTCCAGATCAAAAATAGAAAGGGAAAGGGCAGCTAGGTGGCACAGTGAATAGAGCACTGGCCCTGGAATCAGGAGGACCTGAATTCAAATCTGACCTCAGACACTTAACACTTACTAGTCATGTAACCTTGGGCAAGTCACTTAACCCCAATTGCCCTGCCTTCTCCCCTCCAAAAAGAAAGAAAGAAAGAAAGAAAGAAAGAAAGAAAGAAAGAAAGAAAGAAAGAAAGAAAGAAAGAAAGAAAGAAAGAAAGAAAGAAAGAAAGAAAGAAAGAAAGAAAGAAAGAAAGAAAGAAAGAAAGAAAGAAAGAAAGAAAGAAAGGAAGGAAGAAAGAAAAAGAAACAACAACAGAAGGGGACAAAAGAGTGGAAGAGGAAGGAAAGAAGGAAAGAACCATTTTTGAAAGTCTTCTCATTTTTCCCCTTTTGGTAGAATCAATGTTTAAGTCAAGGAAAAGTAAATAAATTCATCATAAACAATTTATTAAGCATCTGCTATTTGCCAGGCACTATTAGAGTTTCTGGGTCTACCTAGAACAAAACTATCCCTGACTTTATTCCATTTCCTCTTTTCTAATGTGAGGCAAACCTCTCTAGAACTCTTTTTGGGCATTTTCTCCTTCCATTTCTGTCTTTCTATCCCCCATTTTTACCTTTCTGGTACTCTCTACCCACACTTTTAGCAGAAGATGAAAGCTCAGAATGAGGTAAGAGAGAATGTTTATTTCTGTTTTTATTTTATTCTTTCACTTCACAAACCAGATTAAATAAATACATATTTTAATGCAAATATCCAAAACCATGATTGAAAAGGACAATCTGACAATAGCAACTTGACAATACAATCCTTCCCCCTTCTCTGTATTCTTATGCTACCCCACTCCCTCAACCCTTTGCCCCCTACTTATTAATCCAAGTGAACTGAAAGATTTATTCTTTGATAATACATATTTGCAATCCTTGCAGATCAAACCCAAACAGTATTTCAACTTTAGTTTTCCTGGAGCAAGATATGTTGAGGCAGATTGCCCAAAGCATATTAGAACTGCCCTGCAGTCAATGACATGAATGAAGTGAGTTTACAATGTTAAATTGCTTGGAAATAGGGCAGCTAAAATGTAATTGGCTTGGATCTCAAGGTTTATAGGGCAGAGATAACAGGACTATTGCTAAATCACATGTCCATTTTCCATTTTTTAAGATTCTAAAATGATTGTTCATTTAAAGAAGGTAAACAGTGTTCAGGATATGTGCACACATGTCTACATACACATGTGTGTATATGTACACACATATATATATGCATGTATATATACTGATGGACATCTTAATGTAGAGTGATCCACCCATCCCTCCAATTAGCCTACTGGGTGCAGCTTGATATAAAGCAGAGACTGGAGCCCTGAGGACATAAGCAAGACAGGGAGAGCAACATAGCTCAGCATGTTTCCAGGAAATCCAATTATTTGTCTGAAGCTTTGAATTCAAAAGTGTATTCAAAAAGTCCTAAAGCAACTATGATTTGCTCTGAAAGAGAGTGGCTAAAGCCAGAAGCTAAGCATATTGTTTTGGGCTCGGATGTTCCATTAATATAGTAAAGACCCCTTAGCATCATAACTTAGCATTTAACCAAAATGAATTAAATTTTCCATAAGAATTTTTCAGGTAGAGTAAGTTGATAAAAAATAGGCCTGTTCCTTTCTAATATTTTTTTAGAACAGAAGTGATTCTTAACACAACTGGAACTGTACCCTAGGAGTTTTAGACTTTTAAAATTTACAATGAAAATTCTGGGCTCAAAAACACTGAAATATGATCCAAGCCCTGACACCTTACACTATGAAAGAACTTTCAAGAACTGCAGTATTATCTCTAAGGGCATCTAGAGAAAAGTTGAGATAGAAGATGACACTCAAACACTTTTTTTCAGCAGAGTCTTGTACAAACAATGCTTGGTGGTTTACCCAAAAGGAAAGACTTATCAATGATAAGTCTTTTTTTTTTATTTTAAAAATTCAAATATTTAATGATAATGATTACTAGAGGTACAGTATTTATAGTGGTTAGAATACTGGGCTTGGGATCAAAAAGGCCTGAGTTTAAGTCTCAGGTATAAAAAATGTTGACTATGTGACCTGGGCAAGTCATTTAACCTCTTGATATCGTAAGCAATCCTCTATGCCAGAGAGAGAGACAGAGAAACAGACACAGACACAGAGACAGAAGCACGGAGACAGACAGACAGACAGACTACCTACCATTCTTGTGGTTTTTCTTTCACAAACAGGACCATGACATCAGGAAGCTGATGACACGATTAGCAATTGACTTTAATTTGAATGAGGGAGGCTGCAAAGTCACCAACCTCACATTCTCTTCCCTAGTCATTTGGGTCCAGTGGACAGATATCAATCAGGATGATTGGAAATGACCCAGGATGCAGTGGGATCTGAACCTATTGAAACTACTTTCCCAAAATCTAAGGTGTAAGTCAGATTATACCTCAATTTCTTCTCTGTCACAAATTCTAGGAGGGAATGGTGACTTCTGCCTAGGGCCCTCATCATTTGTACTCCAACAATTTTTCTGTGTTAATGACAATTAGATCCAAAACACGCATTTCTCCCTTTTGGTACCTCCTCCTTTTCTGAAGGATGATATCACCAAGGCAAGTTGGAGGACCTGGCTTTGAACCCTTTCTTTACCACATGCTGTATGGTTTTGAACAAGTCAGTTTACTCCCCCAGGTTTCAATTTCCTCATTTTTAAAATGAAGAGGTTGTCCTGGAAGGCCTCTAAGGTCCATTGCAGTGGTAATCTATGTTTCTATGATCCTACGACCTATTACTAGTGAGGCAAACTGCTCCAGAGGACATAAAGGTCATAGTAGGAGCTGTCCTACTGAGTTCCTTGGCTATCACTTTTTGCATTTGATTTATAATCAGTTCACTTCTGAGAGAACCCAGGCATAGGTCCATGTCTACCTGGTTTGGGACTTGTCAAATGGACAATTGTCGCAATGTGATCTAAGAGAATATGATCAGTGCCATCAGGTTTAGATGTAAGGGAAACAGAAGCAAAGAATATTCAGGGAGTGGCTCTACTGGCAGAACTGGCTTTCTCTCCTATTCTACCTGAGTCCTATTTATCATCCTTCTGGCCATGGCAGAAAGTACATATCATTCAGTATTTATGAATAGTAACAATAACAACTACTGAATGTCTTAACACTAGCATTTCACTGGCTTGTAACCAGTTCTTTAATCTTCAGGCTTAAGCCTAGCAAATTAGTTAGTCCTATTAGCTTAAAATAGACCTAATGGGATTTGGAGTTTCACTAAGTCATATTAAGAAGTAACAGCAGAGATCTGATAAACACAAGGAAGTCCCAACAAAGGTTAGGCTTAAATGTGAAAGAAAGTTGCTGTAATCGGACTCAGAATTCTGACTTCATCAGAAATTTGGTCTAAAATCTCAATAAGTAATATGGAATTGGCAATAGACCAGTGTTTTCATGACAGACAGAAAGTATCCAGCCTGACCTAGTAGCAGGTTATATATGGCTAAGGTAAAATGTAGATGAGTTCCTAGATGCAGACAATGGGGAAATAGCATAATCCATTGAAGAGAAGAAACAAAAAGTGGTAAGTAGAAAGGGTTTGAATGCAGCATAACAGATAAAATGGTCACATCTGGTAGGGACTGTCTAGCCAGGGCTACAATAAGAATGAAGGTGATTATAACAGCCGTAAAAACACAAATAACATGTCCTTCTTAGTATAGTATCTTTAGGTCTTCTGATCATTGCCCGCATTGGACCTTTGGACAATGTAAAATTGTCCAAAATAATTATCAACATGAAACACAGCATTGTTCTTCTCTGTGCATGGGTTAGAGATGTCATCAAAAATAGCACAAATAAACATATTTGAGATGCATTAATTCAATGAATTATGTCAAATTTAAAAAATATACAAATTTTGAGTTTAATTTTGTAGCAATTAGAATGCTATGACAATGGCACTGATTTTCTCCATTTCCTAAGATATGAGCGAAAAAACCCTGCTCAAATTGAATTGGACCTTCCCCATGTAGTAATGGACAGTTAAATAAATTGTAGCATTGTGCTATATGAATAGAACACTACTATACTATAAGAGATGAAAAATCATGAAGAATTCAGAGAAGCATGAAAAATCTTTTATGAGTTGATGCTAAGTAGAGTAAATAGAACTAGGAGAACAACATGCACAAAGATTACAATGATGTAAACAGAAAGAATGAAAAGAGCTAGGGCTGTAGAACATTGCATATACTGTCCTACTCAGCTGATGGCTTGGTTAATTTTACTGAAGTACTTTTTTTTTCTCATTCTTTTTTTATTCTTTCTTTTAATGAATTGGAAAGTAGAGAGAGAAATGAAAATGAAAAGTAGAGACTGGGACTGGAGTGTGAGTTCACTGGTAGAGGGAGCCCTAGACAATGAATCCTGCTCTACCAATGCAGGTAATAACCTTCTTTGTCACATTATAGAATTGTGTAGGGTGGTAAGGAATTAAGATCAGATAGTGTGTGCCAGAAGTAGGACTTGAATTCAGATTTTCTTGAATCCAAAGTCAGCTCTGCTCATTTCACCATACTGCCTCTCAGCATACAGAGAAAAATGGTATCTTCTTCTTCTTGTCTTTGATCTTTCATGCTCAAAGAGGACCAAAATGACATCTTGATTATGGGGTCAATGTACATTTTGTCTAGCTGTGTCTGATCACACCAATACAAGTTCAGAAAACTCTATCATAGGTCAGGCACAAATGGTTTGTATCATCATTTGGGAGGGAGATGTCTACAAATTTGTGCATCTCACATTTCTTTTGAGTTACCACAGTTCTGCTTTGTGCATAGAGCACAGTGCCTTCTTTGATGTGGGCATGCCACACTGGAGGATCTTGTGTCAGTGTCTCCCATGCATCACAACTGATAGTAAAGTTCTTCAAAGAGACCTTGAGAGTATCTTTGTATTGTTTCTTCTCAACACCGTGTGAGTGCCTTCCTAGTGTGATTTCTCTCCAAAATAGTCTTTTAGGAAAATATTTGTTTGGCATTTGAAGAACATTGACATCCCATTGGAATTGCACTCTTTGGAGTAAAGTTTGAATGCTTGGCAGTTCAACTTGAAAAAGGACCTTGGTATCTAGTACCTTATCTTGTCAGGCTATATAAAACAAAAGATATGATTAAATAAATAAATGGATAGGCCAATAGATGACAGATAGATGGATAGATTGATTGATAGATAGATAGAATTTTTTAGTTCCAAATGTATCTCTGAAAGGTGTTTCACCTGCTAGCTATTTTGAAATTCGACAAATCTAGAAAACATCTTTTAGGGTTATTCTCTATGAAGATCATATACACTGTAATCACTCTTACAAGGTATTTGTATTTATCTGTTCCTTCATCACACTCCATTTGACATAAAAAATAGTCTTTTGCATTTGTACTTATTCTAAAACCAAAATACCACATATTTCACAATGAGGCAATTACATGGTCCTGTCTCCCCTGATATAATTGAGGATATTTGGAAAGCTTTCGGACCTGGAAGAAGCTATCACTTTGAATTTCATGTTCTACCTCAGTGAAGGTAAGACCACCCACTTCCTGAGTGTGCAGATGTGTACTCCTTTGTTTGGTATTTTAAATGGCTTCAAGGGCCAACCTTAGATGAAGCACACATTCCATTTAGAAATAAAATATGGAGATTAGCCAGGATTTTCTTTTCCCTCTATACTAAAGCAACATGTTTAGGAATGGGTGCAACTTTTTGCCAGGTGAAATGTTTAGTTTGGAGGTTACACAGAAAAAAAATATAATGATAAGGTTTTGTTTTTCCCCCTAAACTTGAGAAATGAATTTCTCCAAACCACAAATATTAGCATTAATTGTTCTGGGAAGTGATAAGAAGTTCACTGTTGTAGAAGTAATTCTTTTTGCTCTGTATTCCTAAAAGACAAACTCCAAAATTTCTATCTGTCTTAAATTTCAGATACCTATATCCTGAATCTACACTGGAGAGTATTGACTATCTTCAGTTGTTTATTGTTACAACTATTCTGGTAATATTCATACCTGTGGATAACTGTTTTCCTTTTCTTATTCTCTCTCAAAAGGCTGGAGAGATTGAGTTACTTTCCCAGAGTCAAACTGGCAGTAAGTGGCAAAGACAAGACTTCACTCTAGGTTTTCCTGCCTCTGAGATCAGCTCTCTATTCCACTCTGCCAAGCTGCCTTTCATGGAGAACCCCTGGGATGTAGTAAAATCAGAAATGGGAATCAATGGTCTACATGAATCAACTTAGCTACGTAATAACTCATAGTTATTAGTATGGCATAAATCCAATTAATACAGTGAAATTGTCTGCATTTTTCTGCATTTCAAAGATGAGAGGAATCCAAATCCAAAAAAAAATTGCTCTTTTCATCTCAATAATGTAAGTTGAGTTCCCAACATTATATTATTATATTTCTCTAGCTAGTTACCAAATAAACTTTTACATTTTCATGAAAAATACTTTTAGATAGAAATGTTGAACATCACCACTATTTTATCCACTTTGTAGGCATTAAAAATGTATTTTACTTCTACTCAGTGGATTTCTAGTCAAATGCAACTTTGCATTAATTAGGTTGTTTATTCTTTTCTGGTAAAATTAAAGAAAGAAAAAGGCAAAACTAAACAAAAAAAAAATCACAATCTTCCTATTGTGTACTTATCTCAAGGGAAGAGTGATACCAGGATCTCCCAGAATTAAAGTTACTCCAGGAGGAAATTGATCTCCTTGAGAAGCAATTTGGGAATCTCAAGAGTAGTGAGAGCACTGAAGCATGCAATTAGCCAATGGTAACCACAGTTTCATGGAGTTGATGAAGCTTCTCAGGGAACATGCTCCCTGAGAGTAGCCTCTACAGGGAAAGAATTAAGATCAATTCATTGATGAGAAACAATTACAAGAACAATGCCAGATCAATGATTATCAATCTGACAACTATCCAATGGCCAAATTTTTGATTGTAGGGTTCTCCTTTCCCCTTGCTAAAAGAATAATGATATGTGGCATGTATTAACTTTTAAATTAATTGAATTTTGTTAGAAAATTTTTAAAGAATTCCACTGTATATTTAGAAATCACCTGGTTTGGAATCAGGGGCCTATATAACTCAGGTAAGATGCCACATTGGACAAGATCAATACTTCAAGGTCCACTTGCTGAGATTTGGTATTGCTGAGAAGCAGGAAGCTTCACAAATTAGTAATGACAAAAATTCTAATGAGACATCACAAACCTGGAAAGAATCTTGAAAAGCATCTAGTCCAATTGTTTCACTTTATGTATGAGCAAATTGAGATCCAGAGAGCCTGTGTAACATAATTTGGAGACGTGTCATATAACCTGTGATAAGACATTCTCCTTATTTTGCCTCCCTTAGCTAATTTTAAAATATAGAACTATTACAAATTTTTTTCAGATCCATTCAGAGAATAGGGAAAAGATAATAGTTATCAAAACTTCATGACAAAGCTAGAGAAATGATGCATTTCAGTGTTTCCTGATAGAAAAGTAACCAATTAAAAAATCAAAGGTTTATTATAGCATATAATAAAAATCCAATGCCTCTATGGATCTGATTAATCAATACAAATGACAACTCATACACATCTGCCTATCCTATGAAACTCATGGCCCTGACTTCCCGTGAGTCTACCCATCACAGTCAGAAGGCACAGTGGTCTCATTTTCTTTTTATATTGCAAGGCTATTTGTCACTGGCATTGAAGAGATCTGGCACTGAATACAAGTCAATGAAGGATTCCCCATAGATGATGAGATCATTTAGATGTTCCTGTTAGTAGGCAGCCTTGTATTGATTACATTAGGCTCCCAAACATTATAGAACATCCTGGGTGAGATCCATATTCACTCAGAAGAACAGACCTAACAACACAGGATGGAAAACAAACAAACAAACAAATAAATTAAGATTGCCTGTTTAATAATTGTAAGCATTTATTAAACACATGCCATGTGCCAAGCACTGTGATAAATACTTCATAAATATTAGTTTGTTTGATCTTAATAATACTATGAGATAGGCACTATTATTATTTCCATTTTACAGTTAAAGAAACTGAGGTAGACAGAGGTAAAGTGACTTGCCCAGAGTCATGAAACCAATAAATGGATAAAGATGGATTTTAACTTAGGGCTTCCTTATTCCATGCCCAAAGTGTTATCAACTGTGCTGCTTTAACTGCCATGGAATCAACTATTTCAGAATTGTAATTTACTGTCACATATGTGCGATGGTCAATAACAGGCATTTGAGAGAATGTCGTCAAAATGATCATTAATGCCTCATCAATATCAGTGTCATGTTACTGAATTCCTGCTGATTTGTTAAACAGGCAAATTTTCTTCAACATGATCTGGAGAGTTATTAAAGCAGAGGAGTTTTCTGAGGTCAAACTTATCCGCAGATGAATTGAAATAAAATGAAAATGGACTAAAATGTTTGAATAGTTTATAACCTTTTTGTCTGAGGTTTATAGATAAAGAACAAAAATGTAACTACCATGCACTGATAAATACATAACTTATAATCCCCTCCCCTCCCCCCAGGATCATGTTAAGAGAGTATTTATGCAACAGTAACTAATTATGGTGATTATGATTTTTAAGTAACTGATATTTATAAAACATCTAATCTCATTATGTTTAATTGATAGTTGCTATTTTATAATATTTCATTTCTTACCAAACTCAGTCAATTTTTATGCAGAGGTGTTTCAGAAAACATCCATTTTGCTGTAAATCAGCAAGCATTATTTGGTTAACAACATCCTACTCAAAAGACGTTCTGAGCATACATGACTATAAGAAGACCTTTCTGTATTTGACAATGCTCAGTAACATTTCCTAGGATTTTTCAAGTTTCCAAAAAAGTCCTAGTTCACAAGTTCTATTGGACCACATCTAATTTGCCAAGACATGTTGTAAGATCTGTGACTCTTGCCCAATGTTATGGTAGTACCTACATCATTTGTTAAGCAAGATTACCTGGCTTGTCACATGTTGTCTACTATGGCTGTTGTTAAAGCAATGTAAGAAATTAAAACATCAATCATAAAAGGAATATTTAATGTGTTGCTTAAATGATAGTCAAGCATAGACACGTTTAAAATATATTTGAAAATATTTCTTACAACATGCTAGAAAAGGTGAAATTCATAAGGACTAGATGTAATTAAATAATTGTTTAAAAGAGTTTTAATATTCATCACAGAGAAACTGTGGCATGTTGGAGAGAGTGTCAGCATGGAAGTCAGGAAGACTTAGGTTCAAGTTTCTCCTTTGACATGTTCTGGGTGTTTGACCCTCGGCTAATTTCTTAACCTCTGACTTCTTGGGACAATACTCTTAAGACTTGCAGTTGCAGAACAGGTATTTATTTGCATTATGAGTGGGTGTTCCTTTCTGGGAGCCCCCCCCCCAACTCTGATGAAATCACTGGCCCCAAAAAAAATCAGTTGGACCTTTGATTTTATTAAAATTTGATTTGTAGAATTCATAGAATCATATTGATTAGAGTGGGAAGGAACCTTAGTTATCATCCTTCTTCCTACCTGATGCAGAAATCCCCTCTACAAAATACTGCAAAAGAATTCATCTAGTCTCTGCTTGAACATTTTCAGTGCCAAAGATCTTGCTACTTCTTGAAGCATCCCATTCCATTTTTTGATGATTCTAATTATGAGGCAGCTCTTTATATTAACCTGGAATCAACCTTCCTATAACTTCTGGAACTACTGGATGTAGTTCAACCCTCTGTAGCTACAGAAAATAAAGCAAATCCCTCTTTCACATAGCAATCCTTTGAGTATTTGGAAATCATGATTGTGTCCCCCACTCTTCATTTACATCTTCTTCCAAGTTAACCATCAGCAAAACCTAATATGTTATGGTTTCCAGCCCCCCTCCCCCCATTCCCATTCATCCTGTTCTGGATGCATTATTCTTCCCTGAATGGCCAGCTTACAACATGCTGGCCATAATCAAACATACTATTTCAGCTATGGACAGTGGCAGATTTGGTGTCAGGAAAACTTGTCTTCAAATCCTGTCTTTGATATATACTGATGACGTGATTATGGGCAAGTCACCCTCTGTAGGGCCAATACAATATAAAGTGCCCATGATCACAATCAAGACCGTGACTATAAATAACACATAATGTTCTATCCAAACTGTAAATATTGTATTGTTGCTACAATTTGGCGATGAGGATAGGATCGCGAAATACCAGACCTCTCACTGAGGACAGAAAGGATTTAGAGAAAGAAATGGCTATCCCAGGATGGGAGGATTTGCCTTATGGCTCCCTTGCAAGGGAGTGGTCTAAAAGTACAGGGCTCTGTGAAAACTGGGAACAGAGACTACAGCAGGGAGAACCTAGAGATTTAGAAACATGTTTGCAAAGAATATGAATAAAACCTGGGAGAGAGCTGGAGGCAGTGAGTAGAAGGGGCTGGGTTTTACTAACAGGCTAACATTGTGTAAAAGCAGAGACAAGCTCTTACAGGAGTTGGCTAAGCGGGGTGGCTAGGTGGTGCAGTGAATAGAGCACCAGCCCTGGAGTCAGGAGGACCTGAGTTCAAATCTGACCTCAGACATTTAACAAAAAATTAGCCATGTGACCTTGGGCAAGTCACTTAACCCCAATTGCCCTCCAAAAAGCAAAAAAAAAAGTTGGTTAAGTGCCAAAATTCAAGCCCTCAGGTGGAAGGAGAGAGGACTGTTGAAAATTTTGCTCAGAAAAGGAAGAAAAAAGTAACAGGAGGAAATTTCATGCACCTTTGGTAGAGTCTGAGTCTAGTTGCTTCGACAACTTCCAAGAAAGTGATATTACAGAGTGATACATTGTTTCTTGAGGAGGCTTTTACAGAGGCAGAAGCTTACCCCATACTGAGAAGAAGGCAGGAGAGTCAGGGAGGGCAAGCAATGTACTTGAAGATTTCACTCAACAGGATATTGCTGATATTTTAAGCAGATTCACCCAAAGGATGGGAGAATCCTTAGTGTCTTGGATGGTAAGAATCACAAAGGAGCTGCTAGGGTAGTGATAGATAAAGTGGACTGCTTGAAATTTATAAGTATTTGCCAGAATCCTTTTGTCCAGAGTGTTTGTAGAGTTCTTCATTTGGCAGGAGGTAAAAATACGACCGATCTGTTAACTTTAGCTGCTGATGGATGCAATAGAATCTATCCTGCTGATTCTATGCCCTAGTGGAAACAGACCCTGGTACTCCCTTGGAGACTATGTGAGAAAGTTGAAAGAAGAAGGAATGAAAACTGCTATCATGCCTGGAGATGCAGACATGTATCATGAAATCTGCTTAGCAGTTCCTCATAAAAATATCATGGTGAAGACAGCTCCTCCTGCTTATAAACCCCTACTTCTGACTCTACTATTTGGTGAAATAGGGCACCTTATTTCAGAGGTTCTGGATAAGATTTCATAGCTAAGTGACTTAGGAGAATGGGAAAATGATAAATTTCCTCAAGAGAGAAGAGTAAATAGCCAGTGGATTCAAAGTCAGAATAGATTGCCAAGAAAAGAAATGTTTATTGCTCTATTGAGAGCAGGGGTTGATTTTAGGAAAATTGATGATATTCCAACGAATGAACTATGCAAAATGTATCAAGAAAATGGGTTTGATGTTAGATGGATTAGAGAAGTAAGAACTTCCCCCCAACAGATGCTCCTGAACCATTGCATCCAAGTTTATAACACCTTCAGGGAACTCAGATTAAAGAAAGTGCTGGGATAGGTGGAAGTGGTCAATGTGCTGAATTTATGGCAGTGTATCAAGCCATTGGAAGAGAGTGAGGAGGACAGTGTAATCTATTCTGCTGTGAATGAGGTTGTGATAGTGAGTTCATGGGCTCCAGAGGCATGGCTGACCCTATATTTGTTAATTTTTGGCTTTTTGTCTGTTAAACTTGTTTGCAAGATTTGTTTTCTACAGGATTGGTACCCTCCACCTGCAGATGACTGATCACTCAAGCTGGATGTCATCCCCTGTCCATGACTGTAATGTGCCACTTCTGGACCTGGCATTGACCAAGTTCCAGATATATTCAACCAGCCCTGCATTCTTCACATAAATCTAACCTAGTTATAATAAGTGATCTTTGTGATATATTGCTGCAGTCTTGCAAGTATTTTATTTTAATATTTTGCCCCAATATTAATTATGGAAATTTTTTCCTCTTCTTTTGACCATCTTGGTTTAAGAATCAAAACCATATCTGTGTCTTGAATTAAAAACAAAACAAAACAGAAATCCCCTGTATATGAACTTAAAACTGTACGAAAGGCTTTTATAACACTATCTTTTTTTCATTAATCAAATGCTTTATTCACTTCCAGTTTACATCATTCATTTCTGCAAGATTTTAAGTTACAAATTTTCTACCGATTTTCTTCTTAGCCACGCCGAAGTCAAGTATCAAGCCGCCGCCACTACTGACTGAACAAGATGATAGTGAGCACCGAAGGCGGAGAAGGCTTCGTGGTGAAGGTCCGGGGCTTGCCCTGGTCCTGCTCTGCCGATGAAGTCCAACGCTTCTTCTCGGAATGCAAAATTCAAAATGGGGCATCAGGCATTCGTTTCATCTATACCCGAGAAGGCAGACCAAGTGGAGAAGCATTTGTTGAACTTGAATCAGAAGATGAAGTCAAATTGGCACTGAAAAAAGACAGAGAAACTATGGGACACAGATATGTTGAAGTATTCAAGTCAAACAACGTTGAAATGGATTGGGTGTTGAAGCATACTGGTCCAAATAGTCCTGACACTGCCAATGATGGCTTTGTGCGCCTTAGAGGACTCCCATTTGGCTGTAGTAAGGAAGAAATTGTTCAGTTTTTTTCAGGGTTGGAAATCGTGCCAAATGGGATAACATTGCCGGTGGACTTCCAGGGGAGGAGTACAGGGGAGGCCTTCGTGCAGTTTGCTTCACAGGAAATAGCTGAAAAGGCTCTAAAGAAACACAAGGAAAGAATAGGGCACAGGTACATTGAAATCTTCAAGAGCAGCCTGGCAGAAGTTCATACTCATTATGATCCTCCTCGAAAGCTAATGGCTATGCAGCGGCCAGGTCCTTATGACAGGCCTGGGGCTGGCAGAGGCTATAACAGCATTGGTAGAGGAGCTGGGTTTGAAAGAATGAGGCGAGGTGCCTATGGTGGAGGGTATGGAGGCTATGATGACTACAATGGATATAATGATGGATATGGCTTTGGGTCGGATAGATTTGGAAGAGACCTCAATTACTGTTTTTCAGGAATGTCTGATCATAGATATGGAGATGGTGGATCCACTTTCCAGAGTACAACAGGCCATTGTGTGCACATGAAAGGATTACCTTACAGAGCTACTGAAAATGATATTTACAATTTTTTCTCACCACTCAACCCTGTTCGAGTACACATTGAAATTGGACCTGATGGCAGAGTGACTGGAGAAGCAGATGTTGAATTTGCTACTCATGAAGATGCTGTGGCAGCTATGTCAAAAGACAAAGCCAATATGCAGCACAGATATGTAGAGCTCTTCCTGAATTCTACAGCAGGAGCAAGCGGTGGTGCTTACGAACACAGATATGTAGAACTCTTCTTGAATTCTACAGCAGGAGCAAGCGGTGGTGCTTATGGTAGCCAAATGATGGGAGGCATGGGCTTGTCAAACCAGTCCAGTTACGGTGGTCCAGCTAGCCAGCAGCTGAGTGGGGGTTATGGAGGATGCTACGGTGGTCAAAGCAGCATGAGCGGATATGACCAAGTTTTACAGGAAAACTCCAGTGATTTTCAATCAAACATTGCATAAGGAGCCAAGGAGCGATGAACAGCAGCTACTACAGTAGCGGGAGCCGTGCATCTATGGGAGTGAACGGAATGGGAGGGATGTCTGGCATGTCCAGTATGAGTGGTGGATGTGGAATGTAATCCTGATCACTGACTCTTGGTCAACTTTTTTTAAAGAAAAAAAAAACAAACAAAAACAAAGTTTTAACAGTTTTGCAATACAAGCTTGTGATTTATGCTTACTGTAAGTGAAATCAGGATTGTTTAAAAAACTTTCAGGTTCAGTATTTTTGAACACAGAAACATTCATCTAGGATGTAATAACCAAGTTGAGTAAAGACTATAACTGTTAAACAATTTCAGCTTTTCTCAAGGTAGTTATGTTGTAGGAGTGTACTTAAGCAGTAAGCATATTTAGGTTAAAGCAGTTTCAATTATGTTAAATGTTGCTCTTATACCACATTACATGGAACACTGTTTGAGATGCATGTTGGGAGACATGCTTTTTTGTAAAACAAATATAGGAGCTGTGTCTGTGATTCAAAAGTGAAACATTTGGCATGTTTGTTCTAGTTTATTTCGTTTACTATCCTGTAAGGCACGTACGTTTAAGCTTTTTTTTTTAAGTTAATGGGGACAATTTTGAGGCGCAATACGAATACTTTAGGATTTGGTCTTGGTGTTTGTATTAAATTCTGAGGCCTTGATTTAAATCTTTCATTGTATTGTGATTTCCTTTTAGGTGTATTGCACTAAGTGAAACTTGTTAAATAAATCTTCCTTTCAAAAAAAAAAAAACAAATTTTCTCCCCATTTTTCCTCTACCCACCACCCCAAAATAGCGATCCCACTGGATATTCCCTCCTCCAGTCTGCTCTCTCCCATATCTTCTCCCATACTTCCTCCTACTTTCCAGTAGGACATGTTGGATCTCTATGCCCCAGTGCCTGTGTATCTTATTTCCCAGTTACATGTAAAATAATATTAATAATAGTGTGTATATATATATACATATTTTAAACATTTGATTTTAAAACTTTGAATTCCAGATACATTCCCTTCCTCCCTTGTCACCCACCCTTACTGGGAAGATAACCAATTCAATATAGGTTGTCCATGTGTAGCTATGCAAAATATTCCCATAGTGGATACATTGTAAAAGACTGACTATATTTCCCTCCCTCCTATCCCACCTCCCACTTGATCTATTCTCTACACTGATCCTGTCCCTTTTCAAAAGTGTGTGCCTCCAACTTTCTTCCCCCCCTCAGCCTGCCCTCCCTTCTATAATCCCCCCTCTCATCCTGTTCCCCCCTACTCTCCTGTAGGGTAAGACACCATATTTAGTGTGTATGTCATTCCCTCCCTAAGCCAATTCAATGAGAATAAGGTTGACACATTCCCTTTTGCCTTCCTGTTCTTCCCCTCCATTGTAACCATTTTCCCTTGCCTTTTCTATATGAGATAGTTTACCCCATTCTGTCTCTCCCCATCTCCTCTCATTATATTCCTCTCTCATCTCTTAATTTCACCTTTTAAGCATCATCCCTTCTTATTCAACTGGTCCTATACCCTCTGTCTATGTATACCTGTACACATATACCTGTACACATTCACATATGTATTCATATGGCTATATACCCTCCTATACAGACATATATATGTATGTGTTTATATCTATATCTATATATACATCTCTATTCCCTTCAACTATTCTCATACTGAGAAAAGTTTCATAATTTACAATTACAGTTTTTCCATGTAGGGATGTAAATATTTCAACTTTGATAAGCTCTTTATGATTTCTTTTCCCTTTTTACCTTCTCATGCTTCTCTTGCTTCTTGTATCTGAATGTGAAATTTTCTATTCAACTCTGTTTTTTTCATCAAGAATGCTTGACAGTCCTCTATTCCATTGAATGATCATATTTTCCCCTGAAACATGATACTCAGTTTTGCTGGGTAGGTGATTCTTGGTTTTTATCCCAGCTCCTTTGACCTCCAGAAAATCATATTCCAGGCGCTTTGATCCCTCAGTGTAGACATTGTCTGATTCTGTGTTTTCCTGATTGTGTTTCCACAATATTTAAATTGTTTCTTCCTGACAGCTTGTCATATTTTCTCCTTGATCTGGGAACTCCAGTACCTGGCTATAATATTCCTAGGAGTTTTCTTTTTGGGATCTTTTTCAGGAGGTGATAGGTGGATTCTTTCAACCTCTATTTTGCCCTCTGGTTCTAAAACATCAGGGCAATCTTCTTTGAAAGATGATTTCTAGGTTTTTTTTTATCATGGCTTTCAGGTAGTCCAATATATTTTTTAAAGGCTGCCCAAAGTTGATTAGTTTCAGTTGAATACAAAGTAAATAGGTTACTGAGGCTGCTGAAAAGCACATAGATGATTCAGATAGTAAAAAAAAAAAACAAACAATAGCAGTGTGGTTTCTTTTACTTGTTTTTTGGTGCTTTGCTTTTGTTTTCCTTAAGAAAAAAATACACACACACACACACACACACCCCACAACTACTTCTACACTTATACAGCTTATCTATTCTAAAGGAATATGTGGGAGAGGGAAGGGAGGGGAGGGGGAAATGGGCTCTGATGCCTAGCACACTTCAGAAGCAAGGGGAGTAGCAAGCAGGTTGCTGCTGCTCATGCAGAAGGCCCAGTGGCTGGTCTTGCTGGACTCGCTGACATGCTGTTCCTCATGGCCTCCTGAGCCAGGTCACAGGTGATTGTGCCATGAGCAACATGGAAAGTTCCTGAGTGTTCTGGGGATTCCAATACAGTTGTAATAAATGGATGACTTGACTTGCCAAAGAAGATGCTTGCCCACCAGTGGCCTGGGTCTGATTTGGGAAGACCAGGATGGTGGGGGATCACTTCCCCTGATGACTCAGCACTTCCACAGGAGTTATTGCTGGAGGGGGAACCCAGATGCCTTCAGTAATAGTCATGGGTTGCTACAAGTGAACCACTGGACGGGATTGCTGCCATATTGCTTGTTCTTCTTATAATGGTGTAAACCTTAATGCAGGCTGCCAAGCAGCCCCTGTCATTCAGTGGGCTGCAGTGGACTATCACCAGTGACCTGGCTCAGGGGAAGGGGGCACTAGGCCTCAGAGCCCATTTGTAAAGGAGATTATAGGAGTATACTCCACGGCAACGAAAATGTGAGAGTTCTTTGGGTTTTAGTCCAATAATTTTTAAATTATCTCTCCTGGATCTATTTTCCAGGTCAGTGGTTTTCCCAATGAGATGTTTCACATTGCCTTTTATTCTTTCATTTGTTTGAATCTGTTTAACAGGATCTTGATTTCTCATAAAGTCACTAGCTTCCATTTGCTCCAATCCAATTCTGAAGGAATGATTCTCTTCAGTGATCTTTTGAGATTTTTTTCTGAATTTACATATTAGATCTTTTGCTTACCAATGGGCATGCAAGTTTTACTTCTCTAGGTTCCAGTCAGCTTGGCTATGAAGTGAGAAAGTTGGACAACAAAATTTCTAAGGTGCCTCCAGCAATAACATGCCATGACTCTATGAACATTTTAAAGAATTGTGAGAAAAAGTTCCCCTTTCTTAATGAAATTACATAAACATGTTATAGGTCATTGTTGTTCAGTCTTTTTTTTTTCAATCATATTCAACTCTTCATGATCCCATCTCAGGTCTGTTTTTTTTTTTTTTTTTTAAAGATATTTTAAATGGTTTGCCTTTTCCTTAAAAATAACTTTTCAAATGAAGATACCAAGGCAAACAGTATTAAGTGACTTGCCCAGGATCACACAGCTAGTAAGTGTCTGAGGACAGATTTGTACACAGGAAGAAAAATCTTTATTTTTGAGCTCTTTTATTTATTTATTTTTAGTTTTTCATGTCCACAAGATTATGAGTTACAATTTTTTCTCCCCATCTTTCTCCTACCCCCACCCCAAAATAGCAAGCCTACTGAATACCCCTTCCCCCAATCTGTTCTCTCTTCTATCCTCCCCCACCACCATCAACTTTCCAGTAGGGCAAGATGGATTTCTATACTCCAGTGTCTGTATATCTTATTTCCCAGTTACATGTAAAAAAAAAACAATTTTTAAGGATTTGTTTTTAAAACTTTGAGTTCCAGATTTTTTTTCCTCTTCTTCCCTCTTCACCCACCTCCACTGGGAAGATAAGCAATTCAATGTAGGTTGTACATGTGTAGTTACCCAAATAATCTCCATGGTAGTTATATTGTGAAAGACTAACTGTATTTCCCTCAATCCTATCCTGCCCCACACTTATTCTATTTAATCCTTTGACCCTATCCCTTTTCAAAAATGTTTGCTTCTAACTACCCTCTCCCCCAATCTGCCCTCCCTTCTATCATCCTTCTTCTTATCCCCTACCCCCTTATTTTCCTGTAGGGTAAGATACCCACTCGAGTGTGTATGTTATTCCCTCCATAAGCCAAATTCAGTGAGAATCAGGTTGTTCCATTCCCTTTCACCTTCCTGCTTTTCCCCTCCATTGTAACAGTTTTCTCTTGCCTCTTTTATATAAGATAATATACCCTAATCTATCTCTCCCTTCCTCCTTCTCCCAATATATTCCTCTCTCCATTTTTAATTTTATTTTTTAGATATCATACTTTCATATTGAACTCATCCTATTCCCTCTATGTATACATGAACATACATATGCCCACACTCACCTACATAATTATATACACATACACCTTCCTATCCATACATACATATTCCCTTCAACTCTCCTCATACTGAGAAATGTCTCATGAGTTACAATTATCATGTTTCGATGTAGGAATATAAATAGTTAAACTTTAATAAGTTCCTTATGATTTCTTTTTCCTGTTTACCTTCTCATTCTTCTCTTGCTTCTTGTATTTGAAAGTCAAATTTTCTGTTCAGCTCTGTTTTTTTCATGAAGAATGCTTGAAAATCCTCTATTTCATTGAATGACCATATTTTCTCTTGTAGCATTATACTCAGTTTTGCTGAGTAGGTGATTCTTGGTTTTAGTCCTAGTTCCTTTGAACTCTGGAATATCATATTCCAAGCCCTTTGATCCCTTAATGTAGAAGCTGCTAGGTCTTGTGTTATCCTGATTGTGTTTCCACAGTACCCAAATAGTTTCCTCCTGACTGCTTGCAGTGTTTTCTCCTTGACATGGGAACACTGTTTCCAAAATTATAGTTGAGGTTGTTTTGTTTTGGGTTTTTTTGCTTTTTTTGGAGGGCAATTGGGGTTAAGTGACCTGCCCAAGGTCACACCACTAGTAAGTGCTAAGTGTCTCAGGCTGGATTTGAAATCAGGTCCTCTTGACTCTAGGGCCAGTGCTCTGTTCACTGAGTTACCTAGCCACCCTTTCATGTTTTTTTTGTACTAAGGTTTTGAATTGTTTTTATATGAAGAAAAGAAAGGTGCAAGAGTTTTCAAGGAAGATATTGATATTAATAAAAATTTAGACTGAAAACCTATTCTGATATATCCCTATAGCTTAGACTTGTCCTCAGGTTTTGGAAATTATGTCAATAGATATTAGATTCTGGTAGGTGCTATCAAGCTGACATGGTTCTAATTCTGGACCCAACAATACATGGTGTGCTTGTCTTCTCAGGACCAGAATAAGTGAAATGAACTTCATCCCCAGGGAGCTGACCACAAGACAATTTTTCAGTCATAATTCTTAAAGATTATGTCATAGACAAGGTTATCATTTTCATCAGCAGAAAGAATCTTGACAATAATAAAATTATGGATCCTTGCATTGTTGAATGATGTTGAAAATAATGGGATAAGCATTATAGGCAAAACTTGATGACTCCATTAACAATTTCTCTTTATAGATTGACATAAAAGTGAATCGTAGAATTTGAGGAATGGAATTATTTTCAAAGATAAATGATTCTAAATTCCTCATTTTAAAGGCAAGGAAAATAAAACAGAGAAAAAGAAATGGCTAGTATCTCATCACAGTCTAATTAGTGGCAGACATGGGTCTTAAACTCAATCTCTTGACTCTCTTGATATAATATTTTCTTAACATTACCTACATTACTACAGTGTCATTGATTGACATTATCTTATCTTATCTAAACAACAATTGGTCGCATAACTTTATCATATAAAAACACCAAATTCTTATTCTCACTGATGATGCTGATAAATATATGCCAATACATCAAAGATGGATTATTTCATCTGTTTGGGAACTTCATTGAACCATACAGTTTGCAACTGGTCTTCAGTTTATAGACTTAAGGAATTGCCTGAGACTCAGAGAGGCTAAGTGACCTCTCTCTGATCACATGAAGCTGAGATGAGATTTCTATCCTGATCCTTCTTATTCTATCCAATATACCATTCTGCCTCTCAATAAATGAGTATTGATGGGTGGCTAGGTGACACAGTGAATAGATCATCAGCCCTGGAGCCAGGAGGACATGAATTCAAATTTGGCCTCAGAAACTTAGCACTTACTACCTGTGTGACCTTGGGCAAGTCACTTAACCCCAATTGCCCTACCTTGCCCCTCCCCCCAAAAAAGGGGAAAAAAGAATATTGAAGAGAGAGACAGAGAGACAGAGACAGAGAGACAGAGACAGAGGGAGACAGAAAGAGATAATAGTAATTTCAAACATTTTACACCTTTTGGGATAATTTTATTGTTTATCATTAATGATTAAATAATATAAGCAGCAATTATGAGAATTCAAAAAGCAACTGTTCAAAGGATACTCTCTAATGTACACAAGAAAATAAAGATTAATCTTCTAGTTTAGGAACACAGAAAAACAAACTCAAAGGTGGAAAAATTGAACTACCTAAATATCTGAAATCATTAATCCTAAGGCCTCTCTGAATGTGCTTGGAGTAGGTTAGTCCTGGCTGCCAACAGCACTTAGTTTGAAAGAAGGGCCTGTCTGAGTTGTTATAGAAGGATTTAAGTATCAGCCTAGCTCAAATCAGTTCATCTTAAATATGTCATCTGCTTTAAATGAATGGGTAAATCTCAAAATCCAGCTCCCATAAAAATTGAGACCTTATGAAAAAATAGGCCTCTGTCAAAAGTAAAACAAATACATATGGTGGGTGGTTTTCAGTTCTTCACAGGGAACATAAGGAAAAAAGGTCAATTTTTCCTTTTATTCTTCAATGGATAATAAAATGATTGCTGTCAGCATTTGGGAGGGAGGCACACATGCTCCCTGCCCAACAAGTTGAGTGATTTAAACACCATACTTTATTTCTCCAATGGAGATGAATATGGACCAGAACAGTGTAACATTATATATCTTTTATTATTTTGCAGGAGAAGTATGACAAGCTTTCCTTCTTGGATCTTTCTATATGCTTTCAAAAATGTAGACTCTTACCTAGCCAATAGAGGTGGTTGTAGTAGTGCACAATTTCAAGTATAGAATTCATGAAAATATCTATTTTATTAAATTTCCTCCTAGCAAAAGAGATCATGATTTACTGAAAACTCAGTTGTAAATAACTAAGCAAGAATTTCTTATCAGATGTTCTTATCTTACCTTATCCTTACCCTCACTTAAATCATAATCAATGTTCCCCATTTTTTTGGTCTTAACAAATGAAACTCCCTCCCCACTTAATATTATTTTATTTTTTCCAACTACATATGAAGATAGTTTTTAACATACACTTTTATGAGATTTTGAATTCTAAATTTTTTCTCCTGCCCTTCTCTCCCTTTCCCCAATATAGCAAGCAAAGTTTTGAGGGAAAACAAAAGAAAAATGAAACGAAAAATTAAAAATGAAAAACACCATCTTATAGCTGCCTGATAGGGCATATTGTTTCAGAGTTACAAAAAAATAGAAACAAATTGGCGCAATGACTGCCAACTTAAGTAGAGACTGGATGACCAAACATTCAGTATAGCAAGGCAGGCTTGCCAAATGTCCCTCATAGGAGAAATTATCCACTTTATATTGTCTTTACTTAATATTTGTGCCTTTAGAATATGAACTCTTTCATATCTAAGACAGGGGACAAAAAACAGTTTGCATGGAATGTAGTTTATGTCCTCAATTTCTATTTAGGGGAAGCCAGGTATTAGAAAGTCATTTGATTCAACTGCTATCTCACCCAACAAAAGATATGACACCTTATGCTAAATTCTTGATACTGAACCCTGTGATGAATAATGTTTCCTATTTGTATATATATATGTGAACTTTTTTTCTGCAGACAAAAACTAAACTAGGAAGCTTTAGGTATAAAACTGAGTACTTGACAATGTTAATTTGTGGCAAGACTTAAGTACACTAATAGGAAACAATATATTATTGGGATAAACAAAGGCTGACTCGGAAATCTGGGAATCAGGCAAATGTGAACCAAAGAAAATGACTGCCATTGAGTCAGAACTGAAACAAACAGACCAAAACCTAGTATGGAATTAATCTGGTATCTCTGCATAAACTGATCAGTCTTGACAACTATATAGGTCATACAGTTTCAAGGCCATGAGCCTAACTCCTAAAGGATGAAGGACTTGGGGCAAGCTAAGATCAGGGAGGCTGGGTGACCGTGGTGAAAAGAGGTTTTAAGGAAAGATTTAACAAGTGCCCTTAGTCCTAGAGTCCAGGTAAGCCTATGGGGGACTGAGATTGAACCTGAACTGGGATAAGCTAGCTGGAACCTGGGGTCTCAGATGATTCTTGGCACTTAGTGGGCAATTAGTAAGTACTTCTTGCTTGACTGATTGACCTATAGTAACAAGCAGGAGGATCTTTAACAACCACAGGTCTGACATTTGTCTGGAAGCTTCTATTTTGCTTTTTCAAACCAGAATAATTAGCTCAAGGCAACCTGCTCAGTCCCACGCTCTCTATTTCTTCTATAACTAAAGTGTCCTCGAGACTTGTGGTCAAGTTTTCTCTCTGAAAAATACATTTTTCTAATAGGTAAGGCAGTCCAGAAGGGACATCGGGATCATTTTCCATTGTCATTTCCATCATCCTTGCTATCACCCTCTCAGGTCTGAATAGAGTTTCCAGTCACTGAGACTATAACAAAATCAAAAGAGGTGCATAACCTTTAACCTCATGATGTCACTACTAATAATAGAACTCACAAAGATCAGAGAAACACAGAAAAGAAGTCTTATGTACAAAAACATGGGTAAAAGGACTTTTTGTGGTACCAGAGAAACAAAATGGATACCCATCAACTGAGGGATAGTAGAACAACTTATAGCACATGAATATAATGGCATTTTATTGAATGTAAGAAATAACAGACTCAGAAAAATCTGTCATAATTTGTATGAAGTGATATAGAGTCAAGTGATCAGAACCAAGAGAGAAATTTACAAAATGGCTAAAAAAATGTAAAGGATAACAATTAGGAAAGACTTAAGAACTCTAATAAATCCAGGACAAGTCATGTCTTCAGAAGACTTGTGATGACTTCTGCTTCCCAATGCTTGGCACAGAGGCAATAGAGCAGAGGTGCAGAATTAAATATACATTTTCAACTACTACTAAGATGTGGAACTGTTCTGATTGACTATATTTATTTGTGACAAGGGAAATATTTTACTTTCAGTGTATACAATGAGTTATCAGAGTAGAGGTAGTAGATAATGATAACAATGTAAATAAAAAAGAAAAGAAAGAACTATCAAGGGAACATTTAGATATGCATAATAGAGAATAGAAATCAGACTGGGACACAAATGAGAGGGACAATTTTGCTATTGTTGTATTAAATTTAACCTTTATTCTTTTACAAGCATATTGTATATATTAGAAATTCATAATTTTTTATTCAGTTTTGTTCTTCATATATAGAAATGATCATGTTTGTTAGGTTCATAAGAGAAAAAAAAGAAAATTTAAATTAAAGAGAGGAGAAAGAGGACATCATATGGAGATGTTAAGATAGTTTAGCTGTTTTTGAAGAGAATGGATGCAAAAGATTTCTGTGCGTGAGGGAGAGAAGAAAAGAGGAAGGAAGGAGAGAAAATGGAAAGGAGGAAGGAGCAAAAAGAGGGCTGGAATAAGTGTGGGGAAAAAACAGATCTGTTCATCTAGACAAAGCTAGACTCTAACAACTTTACTGTACACCTGTACTTTCTCTAACTGCTAGTGATATTTAATCCCAAAATTCCTTACATTCTAAAAGAGTGGCCTATAGAATATAATCTCTTGGTAGATTGTAAATTCCTTGCATTCAGAGATTGTCTTGGTTTTTTGTCTTCTATTTCTGGGACCTTGTGCACTCCATTGCATATAGTTGCATGAAGTCTATTGCACCTTCTTGCCTTCTCAAGAGAAGACTGATGATTTGTTCCAAAGAAGTAGTTACTTGTTCAAGTTCTTATAGGCAGCAGAGGATCAGAGAGGATGTGCAACCCCCTCATTTAATAAATGAGGAAACTGAAGCTTAGAGGAATAACATATGTTTTGGATTACACAGATAATAAAGACACAAGAAACCCTATGTTTATGGCTACCTGTGCTTTATTTTAATATTTTAGTTCAAAAACTAATATTCTCTATATTAAGAATATGGAATTGGGAGACCTAGTCTAATTTTTTTCCATGTTATCAAGTGATGTCAGTGATACTCTAGTACCCTATTCACCACTTGTAAAAAGACAATAACAATATATGTTGAAATTAAAGTGCTCCAAACCTCCTAAATTTGGAGGAACACAATCAATGTAGTTTGATCCAATGGCAGAGGCAAAAGATTTCCCCTAACTCTAGTCTCAAGAAGCCTTTTGTGGAATCCCAGTTCTGCCATTTGCTACCTTTGGGACTGTAGGCAAGTTATTCATCTGCTCTCAGCCTTAGTTCCTTCATCTGTATTATGAGCATGATTAGACTAGATGATATCTAAGGTCCCTTCTTATCTATATCTGTTATCAAAGGAGATTATGTAAATGAATGACCTTGCAAACATTAAAATAAATATATAAATTATATAAATCCTATCTATCATTGTCAAAATTATAACTATGATCCTGTATATACAGGGCTCAGTGAACAATCAGTTGGAAAGTATTGATTGAGGACCTAATTTGTGCCCAGTACTTTTGTATGAATAGGAACAAAGCCACCTGCAGTATTAAAAATACTGTGTATGGGAAGAAAAAAAATCTTTCCCTTATAAAAGTTGTGTCATCATATATACACATATCTATGTGTTTATATGTATATGTACATATACACATATACACACATATACACCTGCACATACATACATATACACATACACACAGAGAGATGACAGCCCTGAACCACCATAAGTAGGAAATGCTCTTTGAGATGTTTTGTTTTTCCTAGCAATTGCAATGAATTTCTAGTCCCAGGAACCACATTTCCCAGGACCTAGTCTACTTTCTCAGTTAATCACAGAGAGGAATGCCCTTGATTTTGCCATCATCCACAATTCTCCATTTCCATGTTCATGAGCTCTTAAATTCTTTTACTAATCATATTTTTATAATTCCAGCCTTCCCTTTGCCTTATGAATCCTAACCCTGTTCTTCATCTGTGTAATGGCCACCAATTCCTCCATCTCTCAATTCTTTCCCAGGCCATCATTTCTGCACTGACTAACCTCTCTTTCTTTCCTTCTCCTAATGTTGAATCAGTTCAACCCTATATTTAAGTCTCTTGTCCCCTATCCTATTGCTCTTAATTCATTACCAAGACTCAACCTTAGATTATTACCATCATCTTCTTTTAATTCTATTCATATGCTTCTTTTGGAACTGAAATAAAACCATGCTGACTGGGTTCACTAAAATTTTATGTAACAAAATTTCAACTAGACTCTCACAGCAGCAAAAGAATCTTGTTATAGTTAATATCTAACTGATTTGCTGTCACACTAAGGTCAAAGTGACTGTTCCAAAACTTTTTATGACTCTTCAAACCTCCCATGACACCCCCTACATTCACCCTCTCCAAAGGAGACCTTGTCTCATATTTCACACAAAAAAAGTGAAATTGAGGCCTTTATTGGAGAACTTGATCTGCTCAGTTCCTATGATCTACTCATCTACTCCACCTATTATACATAAAGATAATCTCCTATCCTCAATAGAACTGTAATTAAATATTCTCTCTAGAGGTAATTGATAGCACATTCCTTCCTAGTGAGCAGCGAGCTCCTAGTGAGCACTTCAAGAGGCAAACCTAAAGCCATGAGGTAGTATGAAGGGATATCAACGTATCTACTGATGTCGCCAAGTATGAGTAAAGGTACTAAACTTCATTATGGAAGAAGAATGACTGATAGATAACAGTCACAGGGAGCTGAAGAGGAATAGATAGAAGATAGATAGATAGATAGATAGATAGATAGATAGATAGATAGATAGATAGA
>NW_027185712.1:22974067-22976567 GCF_028583685.1 Petaurus breviceps papuanus
AGATAGATAGATAGATAGATAGATAGATAGATAGATAGATAGACAGATACATAGATAGATAGGTAGGTAGATGAAGTGAAACTCAAAGGAAAAGACGTTGGTGAATGATGGCGGTGCAGGGATGGTCAGGCAGTAGCATTGAAGAGAAAGGAAGAATCCTCTTTCTATTCCATTATTTCAGGAAGAGCCCAAATCATCTTTCATTTCACTCTTAAATCTTAGGTCATCTCCACCTTGACAGCTACCTTCCCAACCTGAAAAAAAAAAAATCTTCAGCCATAGGGCTCTGCTCTCCTGATTAGTGATAGTCCTATAGAGACCTCTATGTCAGGAAAAGTACTCCTAGTTCTGCAGACTTTTGCTTTTCCTCAACAGCAACCTTATAGTTGCTCTTTCCTTCTCCATTCTCCTCAGCCACCCTTAGGTCTGGAACTATAACCACAATCAAACCATTTCTGCATTGAGTAAGTCAATTTTTTTCCCTCACGAACTAGTTAAATCTCTGTAACTTTCCAGACAAGCTTTCCTTTGTGTATTGTGTATTCCTTTGTGTATTGTGCATTCCTTTGTGTATTGATTTCCCTCACTAGAATATAAATTCTTTGAGTTCAGGGTTTGTCTTTGTTTTTGTATTTATAGTTTTAATATTTAATGGGTCACTTGGCATATAGTGCTTGGCTTATTAATGTTTTCATTTATTCATTCATTCATTCTCCCCCTTCTATGTCAATGGGTTAGGGTGCATTAGAAAAGGTACATTCAGTCAGATCATGAGAAGAAGAGTTCTAAGACAAAAGAAAGTAGAATTAGAGGTAGGTAGTTGGCACAATATTGGTGTAGGAGTTGGAATCAGAAAATTTTATTTTGAATCTTGCTTACTAGCTATGTGGTCCTGGACAAATTACTTAACCTCTTTTAGCCTCAGTTTCATCATACACAAAGTGGAGGTAATCAAGTCTACAAGCATTCATTAAAAGCAGACTATGTGACAGGCACTCTCCTAAGTGTACTATATGTGTGTACATATACATATACATGTACATATACATATACATATTATATATATATATATATATTTAAAACAGTCCCTTCCCTTAAAGAGCTTACAATCTAATTGCAAAAATCAATCAACCCATGTAAAAATAAGTTGTTCCATATTAATAGCACCTACTTATTATGAAAATATAGTTTCCAAAGGGCACACTATGAGAGGAAGAGAGCAGAGCACAAAAAGGACAAGGAGAGATATGGCCAGGGTAGTGGGAATGAAGGCTTGGTGAGTAGTGGCAAGGAAATGGTTTTTCTCCTGGGTAGCCTTAAACTCACAATCATAGGAATTGGAGGAAAGGGTTTATCAGTCATGGGATGGGGAATTTTGTCACCCTTCTCTCCCTCTCAAGTGCCAGAATCTCTAGAGAAAATCTGAGACACAAGCCAAAACTTAAGATAACTTTTCTGGCCCTGGAAAAATATTTGGGACCTGATTCTTTTTCTTAAAAAAGAAAAAAATATATATATATATGTAAAAGTAAACATTTCTAATACAACTTCTTTTGTGATTTATCCAAATTGAAACCAGGATATTTTAAAGTAAAATGTGGTAAGCTATATTTGGTCTGTGCTCAGAATGTGCAAACTAAAAAGAATGTGTCTAAATTAACCAAGTACCTTTCAACTTCCATCTTTCTGTTTCAAAATTTACATTATTTAAATATAGTTAAATAAAAGTTATTCAAGTGTGGATAACTGAAATTATTTTCTTTGATATAAAATTCACAGTTTTTAAACTGGTCCAGTTTATATGTTCATTGATCTTTTTATTTTCATTGGTGCATTTAAGCAACTTTACTCATAATTAGATATGTACTTTTAAAAACATGTTAGAAAATTGTTACCTTTCTGCTTTCTTCTTTGTATCTGTCACATTTTTGTTATTTCAGAATGCAATAACTTGCCTTTTCTGTGTATTCAAGGATTTTCCTACAAATCCCTGTCAGTTATACTGTCATACAGTGCTTAGTATCTTATTTTTATTGTTAACAACTATATATTTAATTACCATAATAAATATTATGATGTCATAGATCAAGATTTGTATTCAAAGGCAGTTTGAGCAGAAGTAAGAGTATGGTTTTCCCTAATTCTCCTTTCATGGAAATGCATCTCCCTCCTCTAATCCTTCCTGCTATTATCATATTCATGTACTGTATTCTGTTTGGTACTGAAATATTTTTCTCTTATGTCTTATCTTCCCTTATAGGTTATAAACCCCTTAACATGATACTTTCTTTTTTGTAATTGTTTCCAAAAATCAACACACATTTATTAAGCACCTACTATATGTAAGTCATCTGCTTGATGCTGGGTAGAAAAGCAATGTGGTCTCTCCCTCCAGAGTTTTACAATCTATTGGGAAGAGAAGACATATATGCAAAGATCTAATAAAAATTAGAATGTGATAAGAGCATATGAAAAGATCAAATGAAAATGAACAAGGAAT
>NW_027185712.1:22981567-23029962 GCF_028583685.1 Petaurus breviceps papuanus
AAAAAACAGATCCCATTTAAAATCTATATGTTGAATCTAAAAGAAAAATAATACTTATTCTACATAGTTTGGGATGGCTTAATTTCTGTTCAATTCTGAGTCCAAAAGTTTCCTCCACATATATCCACAGGACATACTTCTTTGAAGACATTTTCTTCTGCAACTCTTCTACTTCAAATCACAGGATGAAATTTAACATATCCTAAAATAGAAAGGGGAAAAGTTTTATCCTCAAGGTATGTTGAGGAGGATACAGGTCTGTGTTACTAATACATGATGCCAGACTTCAGAATTAATAATTGCCTACTGAAATATCTTCCTACAATAATTTCTGCTGATTGGTCACTAGACCTTGGATGGTTTTCCCCACAAAGAGTAATCTCCAACAAGGGTTGTTCCATTCCTACAGAAAGGATGCATGTATATTTGTTGGTAATGAGCATGATGGATTTGGATTTGGAATCAGAAGACCTGGTCCACTCATTTGCTACCCATGTGATGTTGGCAACTCACTTAGCTTTTCTGGGTCTCAGTTTACCCCTCTGTAAAATGAGGGGGTTGGTCTAGCTGACTCTGAAGATGCTTTCCATCTCTGTCTGTGAACCTATGAATCATCATCCATTCATTTATTCAAAGTATATCTATATATGCAACAAGTCCAAATCCTCTCTCTGACATCACCTTATAGAAGATGAAATCCTGTGTTTGTCAGACAGGAGTTTAAAAATACTCTCACAAGCTGGCTATAGGTTTTTAATTCCCAAACAGGGATGTAGGTCATGAAATATTTTTTCATCAAATGTTTTTTTAAATGAATGAGATATTGTCTCACATATTAAATAATAGCTAGATCACAAAACAGGAGCCATCTAAAAACATCATTTATTGAGGTAATTCCAGCTGACATTAAATAGAAAATATTGCTTTCCCACCCACCTCAAATTTAAATTGACCATTTTGTTTAGTACTAAATAAAATGCAGCTTTGTTAACTATCACTTCTTACTCTTGTTAGGAAAGCTTCAACTGATGCCTTTTTAAAGCTATGAATAGACAAAGTAAAAATCCATAGTTACATTAGTTGCAGGTTACTGGTCAATAAGTGCTCATTAAAGAGTACTGTTATTCTACTCAGTCTAAAGTATCATTTGTTTTCTATTTTTTATTGGCTTTGATGGTTTTTTTGAAGGTTTTTTTTTCCATAGCAGTAAATCTGCATCAATCTGAGTAAATCTCTACTTTGCACAACATATTGCATCTTTATTAGTGTTAGCAGACAGTATTGAATATGAATTCTCCATCCCCTCCCTTCTCTCCATCTTCATGTTGCAGGCAATGTCTTAATAATAGCAGAGATCTCCATTACAACTCAGTGGAGGATTCTTTCTAGGCCATAAAGTAATGATGAGTTAACTTTTTATGCTTTTAGAATTTTAATTCTCAGTCTTCATTTTGCCTTCTGTCCCAAAAGATAAACTCACTGAATCCCACTCCAGTCATTAAAATAGCCCCTGGTTTATAATTTCTGACACTTATTTTTGATTCCTGGAAATAAAATATCCTATATTATCATTATCAAAAACACTTTCCCCTTTAAACACACTTCTCCTTCTGACTGTAATTTCTTCTAGTAGACACTACCATTTACTCAGTTTTCTATTGTAGGTTCAAACTCTAGATGTTATATTTTAATCTTCCCTCTCCATTGACTCATATATCATATTAATTACTTTTCTATTTCTGTAACTCTTAAGCCTAATCCTTCATTTTTATTCATAAAACCATAAAATTTGGAGTCAAAGAGACCTAAATATTGTCTAATTCAATCTCCTCATTTTATAGATGTGGAGAATAAGCCAACAGAGAATAAGTGACTTACCTAAAGCCACATAGCTCATAATTGTATAAGTCCATTTTTAAACCAAGTTTTCCTGACTCTAAGTGCTCAGATCTTTCTTTTTTTTTTTTGGAAGGCAATTGGGGTTAAGTGACTTGCCCAAGGCCAAACAGCTAGTAAGTGTTAAGTGTCTGAGGCTGGATCTGAACTCAGGTCCTCCTGACTCCAGAGCTGGTGCTCTAATCACTGAACCACCTAGCCACCCCAAGTGCTTGGCTCTTTCAATTATATCATAATACCTCTGAACCATCATCACCCAAACAGGTACCCTTTCAGCATATTTTCACTATCCTCCCTCCAAGTTATTTTCAATGACTGTGTTTAGATAGATATTATGTATGGACATATCTACTTAGGATATTTCTTGACCAAAAAAAAAAATCTCCAATAGTTCCCTATTCCCCACTCAATAAAATGAAATTCTTTTGAGCAACATTCAGATTTTTGATGATCTGATGCTGAGTTACTTCTGAATATTATTGTTTTTACTTTCAGCTGAAAGAGCTAGCATTCAGAAGAAAAGAGAATATTTGGAATAACTTGAATCACTTGGGGAGAATTAAAAGGATTACTTTTCAATACCAGAGGTCCAATTGAGATTAGATAACAAATTTTAATTGGACCTACCAAGGCAGCACATTTGAGAGACTTGCTTTTAGGTCAATTCAGCAGCAAAACACTCTCAAGTTGTCTCTAAAGAACTATGGAATCTATTATAAGACATGGGAGACACTGGCAAGGGACTGACCAGAATAGTGTACCTGCATTTAAGACTGTGTTGTGGAAATTACTATTACTGGTGGAAATAGGTGGTGAGAAAATTCCAGATTTAGGATTTGGCAATGAATTAAGAACTATAGTAGAAAGGACCAATGAATTCAAGAAGAGAGGAAAGGTTAGAGTTGAAATAGTTTATTAAGTTTTGAGAAACAGAAAATAGAAGAAAACACCCACAATAGGAGTGATGATTTGGCCACCAGTTAGTGAGTTGTAGAACAAGGGACATGAAGGACATGTTTAGGAGGATAACCCTATACTAAAAGCGTCAATGGCAAGGAAGTTTCTTCTGATTGGTGGAATTTGATTACTCAATGCTCTCTCCCTTTTCCAGGGGTGGACAGACTTGGTGAGAGCTAGAGAGAAGAAAAGATAATTTCTCTTCATTCTTAATTTTCTTCTGACTTTTATCTGAGACTCTCAGTTGTGTTATCTCATTCACAAAGAGAGCTCATTCAATCTGTATTATCTGGGGTATATTGTCACATTTATATTTAATCTGATTTCTATTTTGCAAAGGAGTATACACAGAACTGAAAGAAAGAGACTGTCCCAGTTTTACTAGTTTTAAAGATGCAGTCTTTTCTGAACTTTTCAGGACTCATAGCCATTCAAAGGAGGAACCCATATCCACATAGTAGGGAATGAAGAATATTTTGATGTTAGGAAATATAGGCATATCCAGACAGGGCCCCTTATGGATGTCTCTATATTGAGTAATCTGGGTATACTCCAAAGGCTCCCTTCTACTGCTTCCAGATGGTAAAGATCACAGGTCATTCACACAGCATAGAAGTTATAAAATGAACCAGTGGGAGGGGAAGGAATTCCTTTCCCTGACCATTCTCTTTTACCTGGCTCAGGCTATGAGAAATAGGCCTGAGGATATTTGTTTTTGTTTTGTTATTTGTCCTTCTCAGTTTTAGGTGATGGTGGTTATCTCCAATATATAAGGTCTTTGGACCATGGTGACCTTGTAGTCAGAATTTCAGGTGGGATGGCACAGCCAGCCAGCCTAGTAGAGAAGTGCAAAGAAGCCAAGAGATAGATTCTGGACTTGGAACTGGGATTGTACTCTATATTAACCAAGCTAAACTGTGAACCTAATCTTTCCCTAAGAAACTAAGATGGTGCAAGGGAAGGAAGAGGGGTAGGTAGAATTATGCCTCCTATGTGTTAAGAGGGTATTTCTATCCTTGTAATTATACATTTTAAAATATGTATATATAAATATATATACCATGTTTCCCCGATAATAAGACAGTGCCTTATTAATTTTTTTGGACAGAAAAACACCAGAGGGCTTATTTTCAGGGGAGGGCTTATTTTAATGAACATTGACAGCAATTTTAATAAACAGGTAAATGTGAACAAAAAAATGTACCTTTATTCAATAAGCAAATCACTGGGGAAGAACAGGATGACGTGCTCACTGCTGCAGCTGTGGTTGGATGCAGCTTGGAGCGCGGCGTGCGTTTCATGGGGGGGGGGGGAAGACGGTGCATACAGAGGGTACCATAACGTAGCGTGTAGCGCAGGGGATCACCTTCACTACAGTAGCAATCTCAATAGGGCTTATTTTCAGGGGAGGGCTTATTTTAGAGGAATCTTACACAGTAAGGGGAGGGCTTATTTTCGGGATAGGTCTTATTATCGGGGAAACACGGTATGCATTCCTTTATAAAAGTAAATATGACTGTTAGTGGTTAAATGAAATTGGGTTAACAGGAACCACTATTGGTAATCAGTGGACACCATCAGTGAATACTGAAACCATTGGCAGAGAATCTACACATTTCATATACACTTAGTACCAGACATTTCCAAAATAAAGGTGAAATGTAACCTACCTGGCCTTCCAAGGTAGGCAATATTGCATAATTATAAAAGAGGATTTGCCAACAACGGTTGTCCTTTGTGCTTGAAAAGGATCAAAATAATGGCACTGTTAGTGTCAAGTTATAGTGTTTCCAGATGTGACTGATCAGACCAATATGAGTTTAGAAGACTCTACCACAGGTTGGCATAAATAGTCCATAAGAACATTGAGATATATCTAAATTTACTCATCTCAAGTTTCTTTTGAGCTACTCATAGAGCACAACATCTTTCACGTAAGAAGACCATACTGGGCAGTCCTGCACTAGTGTCTCCCATGTCTTACAATTGATTCCAAAGTTCTTTGGAGAAAATTTGAGAGTGTCTTATTATCACTCCTTCTGACCTCCATGTGAGTGCTTGCCTAGTGTGAGTTTTCCATAAGTCTTTTAGGAAAACATACATTTGTCATTCAAACAATGCAGCTAACCCATCAGAGTTGCACTTCCTGCAGTAGAGTTAGAATGCTTGGCTGCTCAGTTTGAGAAAAGACCTCAGTCTGGTACCTTATCTTGCCAGGTGATCTTCAGAATCTTCCTAAGACAATTCAGTTTCCTGGCATGGCACTGGCCTACTCTCAGTTTTAACAGGCATACAACAACAAGGTAAGCACAGTGGTTCTATAGACCTTCAGTTTAACAGGCAGTCTAATACCTCTTCTCTTCCACACTTTGCTTCAGAATTCCCCAAACACTGAGGAATGTTACAGTAGGATTTTATTAATGATCAAGTTTAGGGAACTAGGAGTACATATTTTAAACTATAGATATTAAAAAGCAGTAATCATTAACACTGCTCAAAAAATATTAAGCCCATTAATGGACCAGATTAGGTGCACACCATATTGAAACAAATGAACTTAATAGCATAATTATTGATAAACCTAAGTACTCCAGCCATCAGTATAAGGACTTAACATTCAACAACAACTTTTGGGAAAACTAGAAAGCAGTCTGTCCTAAATTAGGTTTAGACCAACATCTTATATCTTATGTTAAGATAAATCCTGAATGGATACGTGACTTTGATATCAGGTCACGAGGAATTAGAGAAGCAAAGAAAAAAATATTTATCACAAATATAAACAGTGAAAGAGTCCATAATCAAATAAAAGAGAGAATTTCAGAATATAAAATGGACAATTTTGATCATATAAAATTGAAAAATATTTTGTACAAATAAAATTGTTGCAGTTAAAATTAGAAAGGAAATGGTTAACTGGAATAATCTTTATAACACGTGTCTCTGATAAAGGTTTGATATCAAAGATATATAAGGTACTTATTCAAATATATAAGTACAAGATCATTCACCAACACATAAATAATCAAAGGATTCAGACAGTCTCAAAGGAAGGAATTCAAACTATCAACAGACATAAGAAAAAATTCTCTAAATAATTAATAGCTAAAGAAATGCAAACTAAAACAATTCTGAGGTTTTACTTTATATTCACAAGATTGACAAAAAATGACCAAAAAAAATGAGAATTACAACAGTTGTTGGAGAAGCTGCAGGAAAACAGGGACACTAAAGCAATGTATCTGGAGCTATGAATTAGCCCAGTCATTCTGCAAAGCAAGGCAGGTATATAACACCAAAGTCATTAAATTGTACAACCCTTTGACCGAGTGATAGCACTACTAGTAATATATGTCCAAACGATTAAAGAAATGAAAATGACACATATGTCTAAAATATTTAATGCAATTTTAAAAATAATGGCAAAGAATTTGAAAGTTACAGGGAGCCCATCAACTAGGGAATGAGTGTTATATGAATGTAATGAAATAGTTTTATATTAAAAGAACTGAGAAAAAGGAAAGCTTCAATCAAAACTAAGATGACTTTATGTAGAAGAAAGTGAGCAGTTTTGGAAAATACTCTACACAATAGTAGCAAGATTGCAAATAAAAACAATTTTTAAAGGCTTAAGAACTCTTATCAATCTAATAGCCAACTGTGACTGCCAAGGACTTACACATAAATACTATTCACCTCATGAGAGAAAGGTGATACACTTAAAATGTTTAATGAGACATATGTTTTTGGATATAGCTAGTGTGGGATTTGTTTTATCTGCTGATGCATATTTGACATAGGGTTTTCTTTTACTTTTTCATAGTTGGGGAGAAGAATTGCTATTTTTTAAAGATGAAAAGTAAAAACAGAGAGCAATTGAATATTTTTTTTAAATATACAAAGATAAGAGGAAGATCAATACTATATATGGACAGAGCTTTGAAAGTATTGAATTTGTTGTACACTTGAAGGTGAAAGAAGGTTGCATATGGTACATATTGGCAGCTACATATATGATATTTTTCTGTTCTTTGTATATGGAAATGTTCATCTTTGTTAGTTTTATTAAGTTTAAATGTTACAAAATTTAAAAAAAGCAGAGCATGGGTTATAGAGGCCACAAAGGAAGTGAAGGTGAGAGGATAATTCTGGGTAGGGATAGGGATGAGTTGGATAGAATGTGGAGAGACATATAAAGGAAAGGTGTTTTTCCCCCTAGGCAATTAATTGGTAGTTATGAATTACAAGCATCAGAGGACCAAGAAATAAGGATTTGCTAGACATATAGTGTAAGGAAGTATACCAAAAAGTTAAAATATTGGAGACTTAGTTGATCCCAAGGTTCTAATTAAAACTATGGTTTGAAGATTTTTCTGTGGATGTGCTCTTTCAGGTGGAGCTCCCTTAGAATGAATAAAGAATTAAAAAGATAAGAGAATCACATTGCATTAATTTATATCTTCTAGGTGTAAAGCAGTTGTCCTTTTTAAGTCCAAGACCAAGTTGCATAAATGGGTGAATAATGAGGTGTTGAACTAACTATAAAAATGCAACCCTTTCAGGTAATCCCTTTATGAGGTGTAAACAAGTCACTTGAGTGAATTAGAAAGTAAGCAATTCCAAAGGATGTACCAAGATTGACCACAAAACTGGATGACTTTAAAAGTCTTCAGTCAATCCAGGCACAACTCAGACTTGAAAAGGAAGCCAAGTCCTAACTGGATGAGTAGAAGGTTCACAGGGGTAGAAAGGCAAAAACTGTAAGATATACCATGGAGCTAGGGGAGCAGAAGATGAGGCAGAAGCAGCCAACAAAATGAATAAGGCAGGGTTTCAGAATTGAGTCTGTGTGGGTCCATTAAACAGGAGTAGAATAGCGATGGATACTGTGTGGATGAAACAGAACACAAGACAGTAATTCTGTATTTCCTTTCCATTCTTGGAGTCCCTCTTGGGATCCTAAAGTCTTTTCCTCTCTGCAGAAAAATTCTGTTTAGTTTCAAAACTTTACTTTGCCTTTATGAACTACAGGCATATGCTAGTTGGGAGGCATGTATGAGGTATGGAAGGGATGGTATCCCTAGAGAAGAAAGGGAACCTAAATCTAACAGTGAGGTATTTTGCCAGACCTCTGTCCCTGGATGGGGGCTAAGAGCAAAAAAAATAGTGAAAACAATTATAGATTGTTTGATACAACTTTCCAGAGAAGAGAAAGGTTATTTATAACAGGAGCCAATGTAGGCAAAGAGTTAATAGTTCTGGGGAGAAGGAAACAAGAGTATTTAAACAACTCTTTGCAGGGTGTGAGGTGAAATCTGTTTTTTTTTAATTTGCATTTCTCATATTAGTGATTTTTGGAATATTTTTTTTCATGCAGTCGTGAATACCTTCCAATCTTTCTTTTGAGAAGAGCTTCTTCATATCCTTTTAACAATTATCTATTGGGGAGTGGTTATTGGTTTTAGAGAGATAGCGAGATATGTAGAGAGAGATTATATAGATAGAGATATGACTCTATATAGCAATAGTTATATTTATATTTGTCTACAAATCCATATATTTATTTGTCTATAATTCATATATATATATATATATATATATATATATATATAGTTTATATACCTTGGATACCAAACCATTATTAGAGAAATTTGATAGAAAGCATTTTTCCCCATTTGACAATTTACCTTCATATATATAAATGTTTATTGATTTGATCTCCTAAGTGTTCTTTTTTTTTTCCTTTTGGAAGGGTAATTGGGGTTAAGTGACTTGCCCAAGGTCACACGACTAGTAAGTGTTAAGTTTCTGAAGCCGGATTTGAACTCAGGTCCTCCTGACTCTAGGGCTGGTGCTCTATTCACTGTGCCACCTAGCCACCCCTGACCATTTACCTTCTTACAAAAGGTGCATTATCATTTCTGTGTAGAAGCTTTTTAGTTCTATGTAATCAAACTTATTTACTTTATCTTTAGTTATTGCACCTATCTCTTGTTTGGTCGAGAATTCATCTCCTGCTCATAACTGTGAGAACTATGTAAACTTTTTCTCTTCTAATTTTAAAATGATCTTTAATATTAAGGTTGTGAATTATTTAAAATATATTTCAGGATACAAAGCAAGAGATTGTCTAGATCTAATTTTTTTGCCAAACTGCTTTCCAGTTTTGCCAGTGGTTTTTATGAAGTAAGAATATTTTCCCCCTTAGGTAATCTATGCTTTTTACTTTATTATGTTCTGGGTCATTGCAGTCTATTGTTTCTGATTTTTCTTTATCTAGTCTATTACTTTGATCTATTTTTAAAAATCAATACAATATGGTTTTGATGACTACTGTTTTACAATATGGTTTGAAGTCTTGAAGTGCTGTTCCTCCTTCATCCCTCCTTGTATATTGTTTTGGTAGGTCTATCCTTAAATATATCATGAATTTTGTGGTTATTTGGAATGGGATTTCCATTTCTATTATTACTTCTTGTGTTTTGTTATTATTATATAGAAATGTTATTTTAGGTTTATTTGTAGCCTACTGCTTTACTAAACTATTGTTTCAATTGTATCTTTGCTGATTTCCTAGAATTTTACAAGTAATCTATCATATCATCAGCAAATAAAGATAGTCCTATCTTTATGCCTTTAATTTCTAACTCTTGTCTTATTGTCATTGCTAGAATTTTCAAAATTATATCAAATAACAATGGGGAGAATGGGCATCCTTGTTTCTATCTTTAATTTTTGGAAAAGGTTCTAGTGTATTCATGTATCCTCAATGCATATGGTGGTTGCTTTGTTATTAAATATATGCTTTTTGTGATAATAGAAAAAAGTCCCACTATGATGATATTTTGTTAAGGTTTTCTTTTGTCCTAAAACAGTGTTGTACTTTTCAAAGGCTTTTTTCTACATCTGTTGAGATAATTGTATGATTTTGGAAGTTTTTTTTTTAATATGATTACTTAGGTGGATTATTTTTCTAATGTAATCTAACTTTTGAGTATGCCTAGTTTGCCAAACATGAAGCTTTCTTCATTCCTACACATGAATAGGAGTAGCTTCCTTTGATTATCTGTCTTCTTTAAAACTAGCAAGACCACATTGGTTATCTTTCTGCCATGTTTTTGACTGTGCCTCTACCAGCTGTGCCCAGGATGGATTCTCTGAACTGAATCAGTGAGAGGTGAAAGCTCTTTGTTCTTCTTCTGCTCTCTGTATTTTACTCGAGCTCTGAGAAATGGGCCTGTGGTGTTTGTTTCTTGTTGGTGCTGTTTGTCCTCAGTTGAGCTATTCTTGTATCTTTGGTATGAATTTCAATTCATCATAATTAATGATTTCTTGATTAATAGAATTTCATTTACAATATTCTAGTCAATGATGATATTTTTAATGATATTTATTTTTGCTTCTTTTTTTGGAGGGGCAATTGGGGTTAAGTGACTTGCCCAAGGTCACATGGCTAGTAAGTGTTAAGTGTCTGAGGCAGAGTTTGAACTCAAGCTCTCCTTACTCCAGGGCCAGTGTTCTATTCACTGCACCACCTAGCCACCCATTTTAATGATATTTTAAATGATATTTTCCTATATTTCTCTTTCTGTATTCCAACATTTTCCGAATTTAGGTATTAGAACTATACTTGTCTGATAAAGGGATTCTAATAGAGTGTTTCTCAGTTTTTTAAAAATAATTTGTACACCACACCCAGAAATAACTGGCCATGTAACCTTGAGCAAGCTACTTAACCCCAAAGGCTTAAAAAAATAATTTGTGAAGTATGAATATTAGCCGTTCTTCAAATATTTTATAGAATTCTCATATGAATCAATCAAAACAAAAGTCCCCTTTCCTCCTTCCCCCTCAAAAGTTGGTAGCTCTTTTACAGCCAAATTTGTCTCATTTTCAAAGACTGAGTTACTTAACATATAACATCTGGTTTTGTGATAGTTTGAATATTTTATATTTTTAAGATAGTCTTTCATTTCACCTTTATTCTCAATTTTGTTAGTGTATAATATGGTCTTATTTTAATTTCTCAGATTTTAATGATTTTGCCTTGCTAATTTGATACTTTACTGCTTTGATTTTTGGTTCTCTCCTTTCTAAACTTATTGACTAAGGGTGTATCAATTGCATTGATCTTTTCAAAGAATCAGTTTTTACTTTTATTGATCATTCCTCAGGTTTTTTTAAAATTTCCAATTAATCTACTTTCCCTATAATTTTGGTATCTCCTATTTTGTGATTATTTTATGTTTGTTTATGTGTTGGCTTTCTATTTTTCAAATGCATATGCAGTTTATTAATCCTCTATTTTTCTATTTTATTAATGTATATTTGTAAGGATATGATTTTTTCCCTGAGGAGTCTTTTAGCTGCATCTAAGAAATTTTGGTATGTTGTTTCACTGTCATTTTCTTTTACTTAGTTATTGTTTCTATGAATTGTTCTTTGACCCACTCATTATTTAGAATTCCATTATTAGATCTTCTTAAAAAAAATTTTTGTGTTTATTTTTTCTTTGTCAGATAACATGATTGGAACTCCTGCTTTTTCTGATTCATTTGATGATGCATAGTGGATTTCCCCCTAAGTCTCCTTAGTTTTATTTTGTGTTTGTTTTTTTTTAATGTATTTCTTGTAAACAACAGATTGTAGAGTATGTATGTTTTTTATCCAATCTGTCACTTTTTCATTTCATTGGATGGCTTAATCCATTAATATTTAAAGTTGTGAGTTAGGATTATATATATACATATACATATACATATATACATATATTCTCTCTACCTTTAACATTGGGTTGTTTGTGCATTTCTTAAAATTTTTTTACTCTCCCATTGAAAACATAGTAATATGTTCCTTTGGTTACTTTAGCTTCCCTTAAAAGAAAAAAAAAAGTCCCTATCATCAATGACTCTCTTTTCCTCATTCCCAATTCCTTCCTATTACTTAGTCTTTCCCTCGGGGGGTTTGTTTATTAGTTCCTTTTTCTTTCATGCTTTTGTCTGATTATTTAATCTTCCTTTTTTTTCCCCTCCCAGACAAGTAGATTCCCCCTTCCTCTCTTCCCCTTCAATTAATCTTGTTCATTAGATTGTGTGTGTGTGTGTGTGTATCCCTTTCCATAAAGAATTTCTCTCACTATCTTAATTACCTATCCTGTCCTTCTGTTTTCTCCAGACTTCCATTCTATCATTCATCACCCCTATAATTATCTGATCTCTCTTTCTTTTCTCTGTATTCCTTGTGCAATCAAAGTTTCCAAGTTATCCATTTTGGGCTCTCCTCTCCAGGCAGTTTCTGCTGCTACCTTATAAAACTTGCCCCATGGATTCCCTTTTTCCATTGTGCCTCACTCCCAGAACAATTTCAATTATTGTAGGTGTTAGGAAGAATATTGCTTCATGCTCCCTCCCCTTTCATGCCCCTGATTATGTAGCCTATCCCTGATCTAAACCCTCCCTGGATTACTTTTTTTTTCCCCATTTGCCTCAAAACCTCTTTCCTGTGCCTTTTCTTCCCCATACTGCAGGTGCCATTTGCCCACAGGAATTCTATCTCCCACCCTTTGTAGGTAATAGAAGTAGACAGTTCAAGAACCAAATCACCCAAACCACACCCATCACAAGGTTCCCATCCCCTTCTATAACTCATTCACATTTCTTCATATATAGGAGTATTTATCAATTGAACCCCTTTCAAATAGGGCCTCTTTTTTTCCCCTCACCTTTTTAATTCTTCCTCCTTCCTCCTTATCCACTCTCTGGTAGGTTCTTCTCTTTCTGAGACCACAAAGGTCACTTTTCCATCATTACTAGCCCTTATTTTGGCTCTGATACATCACACATTCCTCTCTTTCCTCCTGCCCCCACCTTTACCTTTCATGGATTCCCAGTGTTGGAATGTAGTTACACAAACACACACACACACACACACACACACACACACAACTATCGATTCCCCTGTGGGCAAGGTGTTAGCAGGTTTTGTCTATGATGTCCCACGCCCACCTCTTTGCTATTATCTCCACTGGACTTCCACTTACATTCTTCTTTCCTTGGGTACAATTACAAAGATATTTCCTACTGATCTCTCCATTTTCTCTCTGTTATTGTCACTGTCCTTGGCTACATTTTTTAAAAATTATTCATTATTCTTCTTGCATTTCTATTGTTTGGGGAGTTTGAGAAGCAAATAATCTCTTCAGTTCTGGTTTTCTTTCTAAGAATTTTTCAAACACCACTTTATTATTGAATGTCCATTATTTTAATTTATGATTCAGCTCAGATTTGGAGTTGTATTCTGAGCTCCATTGCTCTTTGGTACACATTAATCCATTCTCTTCTATATTTTCTGTGGGTATAAAATAGTTTTGCATTATTTGGATTTCTTTTCCTTTGATTTTGAAGGTCTTTCTCCTGATTACTTGTAAACTGTTTCCAAATTGACTTCTTAGAAATTTAGTCACTATGTGTCTTAGAGTTGGGGGGGGGGAGGAGTTGTTTGTTTGTTTGCTTTCTTTTGGTTTTCTGGAAGAGATCTATGGATCATTTCAATTGGCATTTCCTTTACTATGTTAAGAAGTTCTGGACAGTACTCTTCTATTATTTCCTGCATTATGGTGTTGAAGTTGTTTGTGTCTGTCTCTCATGGTCCTTCTGGGAGACCTATGATCCTTAATTTGTCTCTCCATATCCTGTCTTTGATCTCAGTTTATTTGTAGGCAGAATGAGCATATTTTCTGTTAATGTTTTTTTTCCTGCATCACATCTTCAAGTCTGTCTTTCGTACTTGTTTTTGTATGCCTGATCTATTGTTCTCTTTATTATTGATAAAACTTTCCATCACAGATTCTAATTTTGTTATTTTCCCTGTTATTTTTGCTGAGCAGTCCATAAATTCTGTTCTCACAACTCTCATTTCTCTTTTGGAACACTCAGTAACTACATATCAGGGCTCCATGTTCTTCTCACATAATGTAAGACCCTCCATTATATCAAGTGTTGGAACATTTTCCTTTGTTTTTCAATATTTATTCATAAATGCCTGAGCTCATTTACTAGACCAAGAGAACATATTTCCTTTTGTTGACGATGTTTTCCTTATTGATTCATCAGATTAATTTTCAGGGACTTTGAGTTTTCTTCTTCTTGAGATCTTTGGTAATTTCAGTATTTTTTCCCTTGATTTTCCCCTATTCATTTTCTAACTCAGGCTCTTCTGATGGTGGTTTCCACTGGGGCTAGACTTTGATTCATTATTCACCAGCTTAGATCTTTGCCCCAAATTACTTTTTGGTAGTCCTCAGCTGGATGCTGTGCTTTGTTCTTCAGGTTTAGTGAAGTGTTACATTACATAGTACCTTATCCCTCTGCCCTCCATCGACAGTGTTCTGTCCTGCTATTCTGTTTTCTCCCTCTGTTCCTCAGTTCTCTTACCTGGCACTGACATTTCATAGTTTTGCAGCCCTGATGCTATTGGATTGAGCACCCTGAACAGGGTCTTTCCTCCTAAAGGTCTATGGTCGTGGTGACTGTCTGTCTATGCAGCCTGCACTTCTTAAACTATGGGTCATGGCCCCATATGGGGTTACATAACTGAATGTGGGTGTCATGAAAAATTTGGCAAAAGTAAAAGGTTTCTGAATGTGCAACAGCCAAAAATTAATTCAAAATCAAATGTGTAATGATTCCAAGGTGTTTCTGGCAGAGCTTGCCCATGCTGTATCATGTGACTTCACTGCAGACTTGGTTCTGAACACAACATTGATGATTATAAAATCAAAATATTGATCCACTCTAAAAAACATTGAAAATGCTCCATGTTATGATGTATAAAATAATCTGCCAAGGATTAAGTTTTTATGTAAAAATAAACCAGCACATCTATCTCGTTAGTATGAAAATTTGCTTTCATCTTTAATAAATGGTAAAATAACATGTATACCAAATAATTGCTTTAAAATATTTTAATGACATTTTCAGTAAATGCTTGATTTGTATACTTATTTTATATACCTATATACCTGAAGTTGCATAAAAATATCTCCAGGTGAATAGAGCACTGGCCTTGGAGTCAGGAGGACCTGAGTTCAAATCTAGCCTCGGACACTTGATACACTTACTTAGGGCAAGTCACTTAACCCCAATTGCCCTCCAAAATGCAATAAATAAATGAATGAATGAATGAATGAATGAATGAATGAATGAATGAATGAATGAATAAATAAATAAATAAATAAGTAAATAAGTAAATAAATAAATAAATAAGTAAGTAAGTAAATAAATAAATAAATAAATGTGTCTGCAGGAAAAAGGAGTCAAAAATGAAAGTTTAAGAAGCTCTGATCTATAGTCTAGAGCCAGGGTATCCATGATTCTGGAAAGATGGAGAAGGAACCAGAATGTGGAGCTTTTTTGCTTTTTTTGCTTCAGTGCTTAAGTCTGCTAATGTAGTCTTGATGTCAGTAGTGGGGGATGTGGGGTAGGGATACTGAGTTCAAGATCAGTGAGAATCAACTCACATTTATTTTAATCTTATTTTGCATTCAAGGTGTCCTAGACTATGGAGACAAATGAAGTTGCTTTATCTTTGGCATATAATTTCTATTTTGGAGAGGTTTGAGAGGAGAGGAAATATCTGCTTCTCTATCTTCTTGCTCATGTGACCTAAAATATTGGAAAGGACAGTTTAAAAAAATAAGTTGGATAGGCTTTATTGATTTATGAACAGTCGTGAGCAGAACTAGAAAAATATGCTATTTATAAATTTCTACAATTAATACTATAATGAAAACATATGAACAAATAACTTTCAAAGACTGAAAAAACTGATCAATGCAAAGACCAATCAAACATGATTTCTTAGGATATCTGATAAAGCATTATACCCACTTACCTAATAGACTCAAAATGCAGAATATGATATATATTTTTGGACATTGCCAAAATAAGTATTTGTTGTTTTGCTGTGTATTTTTTCCTTTGTTTTTTCTTTTATTTTCCTTTGTTTTCAATAGGTGGTGGTAGGTAAGAGGTAGGGAGATAAAATAAATGCTTGTTAAGTAAAAATATTCTTACTCCTGGTCTTATTCTTGCTCTGTATCCCCAACAACTTTTTCTTGATTTTTAGTTGTTTCAGTCAAGTCTGACTCTCTGTGACTCCATTTGGGAAAACTTGACAGATACTAGAGTGCTTTATTATTTCCTTCTCCAAACTCCAATTACTACAACTCTCTTTTAGCTTTTATATCTGAGATCCTATTTTGATTTCTTCCCAATACTACATTTCCTTTGGGACTAGTGTCCTACTTTGTCCTCTTCCTTTAGCTCATCCTTCTGGAAAATGGAATCTTGCCTTGAAACCACAACATGGTGACCTCTACTAGCATATTTAATATTGATTATTGAACTCCTTGGAAACTTTACTTATTGTGTGACACAACCTATGTGCCACTCTGTACTGCCCATTTAATGAGCACCTCTCCCTCATGCTAATTGTCTATAGGACTAGATATGCTTACATCTCTCCTACCTATATTTTGAATATCTGAGGTTCTGTTTTTCAGAACACAGGGATCCTCCATGTGGCCTGTTCCTCTAATGGCCTGGGCCTACTATGATGGACCTTGTTGATTCCTTTCCTAATATTTGAAATATAGTTCTGAAATGCCTAAGAGCTATGGAGAGGATAGCAAAGTCCAAGATACCACAGCATTACAAACACGAGGGGCCAAGAGGATCAATGCAATGGCCAACCATTATTCCAGAAGACTGAGGGTGATCCGCTACCCACCTCTTTAGAAAGGCAGGTAATGGACTTGTGAATGAAAATGAAAAATACATTTCTGGACATAAGTTATTTGGGGATTTGTTTATTTGATGATGCACGCTTTTTATAAAGGTATGATTTTCTTTTTTGTTTTCCTTTTAAATTGGGTGGGGGAGGTTAGAGAGAGGAAAATAAGTGCATATTAGTTGAAAAATTAAATACAGGGGTGGCTAAGTGGCACAGTGAATAGAGCACCGGCCCTGGAGTCAGGAGGACCTGAGTTCAAATCCGACCTCAGACACTTGACACAATTACTAGCCGTGTGACTTTGGGCAAGTCACTTGACCCCAATTGCCTTCCAAAAAGCAAATAAATAAATACAGTTTTAAAAAGGAAAGAAAGATAGTGTCAGGGGCAATATTCAAACCACAGTTCTCTGACTTGAGTGCAAGAGAATAAGTGGCGTGCCCAAGATCACATAGGAAATGAGTAGGCAACATTTGAATACAGATCCTCTAACTCTATTGCCAATATCTTTAAGTGTCTTATTTTATCTTTCTTACCACATACACACACAAAGATCTATATATACCACACATGTGTGTATATTGTAATATATATGTGTGTGTATGTATATGCATGTATATATGTATATGGTAGGATATATATATATATTGTGTGTATGTGTGGGTATGTGTATGTATTAGTTAAAATTAAGAAGACCAATCTGACATAGTAAAATTATTTAGTAATATAGTTTTAAAAGTACTAATCTTATTTTTAAAATATACATCCAGTAATTCAAGTGAGGATCATAAAACTTTGCTTAAATGAAAATCTCTGAGGTAATTTTGCTTAATCTATTTTATATAGTGTTTTATGATTTACAAAATGCCTTCCTCACACCAACTCTAAATCAATGAGATTCTAATGTCTCTTTTTACTTTGAATTCCAATCTTTGTTATAGATAAAGCTTCATCTCAGTTTTACCCTCTTCTGTGAAAAATTTTAAAGGTATAATTTTAAAAAGTTATCAGTAGATGAAGCAGTGGACTAAGAATTACAATTTTATGTCTAAGGAGGAATAATAAGGTTCAAAAATCAATTTTACAAGTATAGGTTTGGGAAGAACTGGTTTAATGCCCCATATGAAAAAAAAAAAGAACTAGGGCTTTTAGTAATTTGACAGTTCGAAATAAGTCAACACAGTGACCTGTCTGCTGAAAAACCCAATACTATCATTAATTACCTGAATAGAAGCATGATTTATAAGACATGAGAGTCCCACTGTTGTCTATGCTTACTAGCCACATCATCTACATCAGCAGTATAGTATATGAAGTTCTTGCTGCTACCTTGTAAGAGGTCTATTGACAAATACTAACATATCCGATATGGTCATGGAGACACAGGATATAACACTATATCTTGTACCTAGTAAAGGACTCTTTTTCACCTTTTGGAAAGATTGGTACCAGCTCAATGTTACCCCATTCAGGTTTTAAATTGTTTCTACTTCCTATGTTTCTCTGTGAATCCTTATATCCCAGAACTTATAAGGGAAAGACTACAGGGATATCTTCAACCCCAGACTTTTCCTACTCCCTGATATGAACATGGGGACTTTTAGAATGAATTAAAAGGGATTTCCTATGAAGGTATGTAATAATATGCAATGAGAGAAAGAGTATAAAATTAAATGTTAATTGTCCAAAATTTACTCAAGGCTTCATACTTTAATCCTAGACCCCAATACCAGTTACACAATACTTGATCTCCTTCCTGTCTAATTTCTCAGTCTGTACCTTGATGTTAATGTAGTTCCAGTTTTATCATTGAAGAATTGACTGGCCATTTGCAGCTTTCTGACATCTTCTTTTCTATCCCTTGGGGGAGCATATGGGGAGGAAGTCTGGGACTTAGTTTGCAATGAATAGCTACCAGACCAGTCATGTCATATCAACATGACATGTCCATGACCTAGGAAAAATAATTCCACTCCCTTCAAACTCAAAGGAAAAAAAAACTGTCATTGTTAAGGCCAAAATGTTGTGTTTTATGACTTGTTACCACCTTCACCTATTTCATGGAATCTATATCCCTTTAGAAAATGCTTACTTTTTCATTTTACCTTACCCTTCTTCTCTGCTTGTCTCATAAATTCTATTTTATAGGACAGATATTTTGGCTAGTTAGTTTACCAAGTGATGAACTATGCCTTAGGGGATACAGCCCATGTGATCTGGCCATGCTAGGTTTCCCTAAGTAATATTCACTCACTCTATGGATACTTTCTCTAGTCCTATCTACTTTATAATTCTGAACTTCTATTCCAACATGGGTATTCAAATATGGTACATTGTTGCTTCACATTTAGTAGCTAATTAAAATTCCACATGAAATACCATTATTAAGTTTGGCTCTACTTTATTTCTGTCAGTCTTATTGTCAGGAAGAGGAGTTCAAATCTTATCTCAGACACTTACTAGCTATGTGTCCCTAAGCAAGTCATTTAACCTTTGTTTTTCTTAGTTTCCTTCATCCATAAAATGGGGATATTAATTGCACCTACCTTCTAGGGTTGTTGTGAGGTACAAAAGATATATTAATTGAAAAGTGTCACAATGTCTGGCACATAGTAAATCACCATATAAATGTTAGCTTTTATTTTTGTCATTATCTTATCTGACAGACATATTCCAATCCAGAATGAAAAACTCTTTCTTGTCCTCATCAAGATACCTCCATGTTACACAATTTGGCAATGGCCAGACAAGCCCAGTTCACCACTACTACTACTACCACCACCACCACTACTACTTGTCATCATCATCATCATCATCATCATGAGCTCCAACCCTCTTTTTCCAACTACCTAATGTGGACATCTCTCTCTGTGTGCTCCATAGGCATCTCAAATTCAACATATTCAAATCTGGAAATATTATCTCACCCCCCCCCAATTCCCCTTACACAAAGTTCTCTACTTCTGGGCACCACCAGATTTCCAGCCATCCTGTTTTGAACCACTTTCAATCTCCAGCTTTTCCTGATCCCTGCTTTTCTGTTAGTGCCATGCCAAAAATATCTTTGTTTTCACATATATACTTATTTACATATAATTTGTCTCCCCCTAGAATGTTAGCTCCTTGGTGGCAGGGACTATTTCATTTTTTTTTGTCTGTATTCCCAATGCCTAGAATAGCATATGCCACATAGTAGGTACTTAATAATGCCTTGTAGATTCATCAAACCATGAATCTTCCAACTCCCCACAAGGGGAGGTGACCAGAAGTATATCTTCCCAAAGAAAAGAGAGGCCAGTTTAAAGGAAATTGGCAGATGACACAAATCTGGGAGGAAAGAAATTTGGATTAAAATTTCAGTTTTCCCTCCCCTGCTTTTTCTGTCACAACCTCCCAAGAGACCTGAGGAAATTGCTGCTGCATTTATTCTTAGTTCATAGAAATAGGGGGCTTAACTTCTCTATTCAAATAAATAACATAGATAATAGTCCTAGGCTGATATATAGCATCTTTGCCAGAGGGCAAGAATAGCATTTGGAGGACTCATTTAAACGCCATTTAAATCCCACTACATTCTCACACTTTCACCCTCAACTCACATTAAATAATTAAATACTTAGGTAAGTGTGCTTTTATCCTTCCCTGCTCCCCCCTCCCCTCAACTCTTCAGCAAGAAAATTCTGAAATCCCAGCAGGAGGAGGTCTTTTTATAAAAAGTGTACATTTCACTAAAAGGAGAGCTGATAAACTCTAGATTATAAGGCTAAACTGCTCATAATCAAGGAAAAATGTGGTACTCATTAGTGACCAGAAATTATTGTACTAATGACAAGAAAGCACTGGAAAGAAACTTATAAAATGCTGCTTGTTGTACTACTATTCAGAGCAGGGGCTTATTTGCCTTGAAACTCATAGAATAAAGGGTATCATAATTTCAGAAATAGCTTTCCCCACCTAGAATGATGCTGTAATTGGTAGTGTAAAGCAGCAAAGCATTCAGCCACCCTGAGGAACTTCCTCAAATTATAAGACTTTTGAGCCATAAATCAGTTGATCATTTTGTAGTCCTCAGGCTTGTTTATTGATGCCCAATTATAGTTTTCAATTTTCAAAAACTCCACATATTCCTTATACAGAGACTGAAATGTTCATGTAGCAAGAGTATACTTATTAAATCTGTAGAGACATCAGCAGAGATGGAATTGCTCACACTGCAACACAAGGAGTACTTTCAGAATGACCTTAACCAATTAGAGAACTTGTCTGAAACAAGGAATAAAAAGTTGATGAGACTCAAACACAACAATAAGAAAAATGGAAAAGCTGGGCCATGTAGGGGATTTAAAAAAAATCAACTCTAAAGGAGAGAACCAATGATTTCTGCTGAAAGGACATTTCACACACCACTAGAATGATTGTGTTTACATTGTGATGAAACCTTTCCTAAAGCTGCCTCCAAAAAAGAGGATTCCCCAATCACTTGGTCAACTCTTTTTCCCAGGATGGAATGTTTCTCCTCCAATTGTTCTTCGACAGAATGGCCAGTCCTTTCTCTAGCACCCCACCACTTCTCAACTCTCTAACTTGAACTTTTCCTTCTGTAGTTGTCCCAGATCACATCTTCTATCCATCATCATTTCTACCCTAGCACAAACTAGTTTATTACAGTACAAGAGAATCTCAGGCTACAAAAACTAGGTAGGGATGAGGACTGAACCGGTGATTTCCCAGAAGGAGAAACTCCCTCTATTAATGTAACTTGGTGTTTTCTTCTAAATATGTAGTACTAGAGAGTTACCTTTAGTATTTGCTGAGAACTTAAATAATTTAACTATTTCACACAGTCAGTATATTTTAGAGGTGAGATTTAAACCTAGGTTTTATGATTTTGAGTCTGGATCTCTATTATGCATACCTTTCACAAACTGAGAAAGCTCTATAAATAGGGACATGTATAGATACATTATATAGAATTAGCATTAGGTGAGATCTTAAAGTTGTTCTGTTAACCTCTCTATAGTATCTTGACATGTGTTTATCCAAACTATTTGAGAACTTCAAGTTATAGATGACAAGTCTGATTTTAATTATTAGTGGTAGGGAGGGAAGGGAACTCTTCTGTGTTATAAAAGGGATAGCTCATGAACATTTAGAAAGGCTTTTGATGAGCATGAAAAGCCTGAATAGCATCATCAGTATTGGTCAGGCAAGAGTAGGAGTTATTAACCTGGGGGCTATGAGCTTTAAAAAAAAGATTATTACAACTATTTCAGCATATGTAAATTTCTTTGTATTACTATGTATTTTTTTTCACAAAATTTAAAACATTATTTTGAGAAGGGATCCATAGACTTTACCAGCTATCCAAAGAGGTCCATGACAAAAAAAAAGGTTAAGGAGGTTGTGTTCAACTAATCCTTTTGCGTTTTTGGCATTGCAAGTAGACTGGTATATGAACAGAGGGAAGGAAATAGTATAGAGTATGATTAAAGAAAGCATTTGGCAAAGTCTTAAATGCCATCCTTGTGGACAAAATGGATAGATATGAGCTAGATGATGTTATAGTTGAAAAGTGTTGTGACTAGTTCAATGACTATAATTAAAGAATTTAATGGGTGTCAACTTGGAAGGAGTTGTCTATTGGAGCACCTTGAGCTTTGATTATGTGCTTTTCATTATTTTTATACTGATGTGGATAAATGCATATATGACATAGTGTTGTGCATATTTTGGTATATATAAGACCTTTCTATTATTGACCTACTTTGGAGATATACCCAGTGCTGAGACCTCTATGTCAATTTAAAAACTTTTTTTCTTAAACTTAATTGGAAATTGTTTTTCTGAACGGTTAGAATAATCCCTCATTCTATCAATAGCTTCATTCTCTTCCCATTATCCCTTGAATATTGATTATTTCTTTCTTTATATATTTTTGCTACTTTTGTGGATATGACACCTTAAAATTGTTTAAATTCAGATTATTTTATTATAGATATGGAGTATTTTTCATATGATTGTTGATAGTTTGCAAGTTTCTTTTAAAATTGAATTTATTTAAAGTTAAAACCATTCATTTCCTTCTATCATTTTTATCCTATATGATGGGTATTAATCATATATTTGGTTCAATTCTGAAATTATTTTGAAAATCATACTTATCAACCATTTAATGCAAAGGTATTCCCCACTTCCCCCTCATCAATGACTTTATTTAATATCTTAGCCATATTGGTTTCCTTGTTATAAAACCTTTTTAATTTATGATAATTGAAATTGTACACTTCTTTCTTTTATAAACTTCTCTACCTTTTCTCTATTTATTCTTCCTTTAATTAAAGTGAAAAGAAGAGAAACATGAGCACACACACACCTCTCTGTGTATATAGTATAATATAAAACATATCATATGTCTTTATATGTATGTGTTTATATAGTGTTTGTGTGTATGTATACATATACATATGTATGTATGTGTATATATAAATGTGTCTGGGTATAACACAAATTATTGTGGCCCTCACTGCCTACAAGGCTAGGTAGGTCAGATTTCACTCTTCTCTTCAGGGTTACTTAAAGGGATTAGGGTGGGAGGGTAACAGCTCCCTGCCAATGGCTCCAGGCCTCACCAGCAGTATTCCCCACAAATATGTGGAATGATGTCCCTGCACAATAGGTCTATTTAACCATTAATAGACTATCATTTACAGAGAAATATTTACTTCAGAAGGTATAGCCATAAAAATACAAACTTACTCCCTCAGCACATGAGAGGCATATTCCTCCTCCTTCCTTTATACTTCCTCAGTTTCTGGAAAGGGAATGGGTGTAGGTTTATAACTTAGCTCAATTCCTATAGAGTATAATTCCAAGTCCAAAGCCACTGTAGGACTCAAGTTTGAGGCACCCTAGCTTCTCAGGGCTTTGATGCTAGGCTGGCTGACTGACTATCATTTTGCCTACAATTCTGGCTGTGTTTGCCATGTCTTGACCACCCCGTCCCATAAAGATCAATTCCAGCACCTGAAATTGAGGACAAACACAGAATATACACTAACACTCCTGGTCCATTTCTTGAGCAGGGGTAAAAGAGAAGGAACAGAGTGAAGAAAGTCCTTCCCCTCTCACATGATGTCCTTGTTGTGAATGAACTAGCATTTTCACCCTCTGAGTAGAGTTAATAAGAGTGGCTGAAAAGAGCATGAAGAGCTCAGGCTTGCCAGTTTTAAAATTATTAGAAGTCAGTGGTAGTAGATGTACCTGCCTCCATGTTAAGCAAACAGGCATGCTCAAAAAGTCCTTCAAAGGTATTTCCATGTTAGAAAAACTGGGCAGGACCTGAGTAGCCTGAATTTCTACTACTGCTACTACTGTTGCTTCTAGCAAAGACAGCATTTATATAGATCTTTAAGACTTTCATAGCATTTTGCAAACATTACTTCATTTTATCCTCATAACAACTCTAGAATTTAGGTATTATTATCACCATCATTTACATATAAGGAAATTGAAGAACAGAGGTTAAGTGACTTTCCCAGGGTCATACACCTAGTAAGTGTCTGAGGTCAGATTTTAATTCAGGTCTTCTTATTTCAGATACAGCATTTTATCTATTAGCCACCAAACTCCCTTGGAAAGAAATTAAGGCAAGATAAAAACATATATTTCTATGTGTGTAAACATATGTATATATACATACATATATTTACTGGGTAGTCATTTTCATACATATGAGACTTGATACTCTGAAATCTCATGTTATCACCCCCCAAAAAAATAATTGTAGAGTCAGAAAAGAATGTCTAGGATGATTCTTGGTCCTTGGAGTATGTAATGCATGTTTGTTGAATTGTGTTGTCAAAGACAGGATATACACATGTGTAGCAGCAAGCACCCCAAGCGCGTCCTCAGGGTTTGCAGCCACCACAGGTTCTTGGATCTGCTTTGTTAAAGGAAAGCAACTCAAAATGGGTTAACAAGCTTACTTTAATCAGTCAGACATATATCGTTTACCTTGTTCAGGGGAAAAAGGTCAGCACCCCAAACTTCAAAGTATACAGGCATAATTATCAAGACAGAAACATCAAGTAGACAGATTTCCAAACTGTCCAACCATTACATCCATACCCAGTCAACATCTGGGTTTCCACATTCTGGGTTTTTCAAAGCCGGGGGACTCTCAACAACGGCTTCCCAGAATTCAGATCAAATCACAGAACATTTCTCAAAGTGAGTCCCAAAACAAAGCTACACATCAGGGCTTATATAGCCTTCTCCTGGCTCAGAGAATGTAACAACCTTATTGACCCACTGGCCAATCAAAAAGTATCTACTGAAAAACAAGCCTCCCTCCCCAGGCTTCTGGTGCACTTTAGCCTAGGGGCAGGGAAGATCTTTAAAATTTACATTCGCATTGCAACATGTACAAGTGTTAAATAATAATAAATTGAGTTCTGTTTTTAGGTGTCAAAGCATGCATTTGGCATATACTGTAGCAGGTATAAATACTCTAGGACTACATCAATTATATGATGGCTATCTTTCATTTTATGTTAAATACAAGTTAGCAATGTTCTTCCAACATCTCTTTAAGATTCTTCTTACAGTTCTCCTAATCTAGCTCTCCTCTACCTTCATCTTTTCTTCCTTCTCCTTTCTTCTCTCCCTTTCCATGTCATCTTTTTCTAGCCTCTTCCTTTTTTCTTCACCATTCTCCTAGCCCTTCAAATCTTATAATGACTGTGTACAGACAGAGTAAGTGACTAAGAATATGATGCCAGGAGAGTCAAAGGCCATCTGCTCCCCAAATACCTACATTCTAACACAAGTTTACCAAATTTCCGATCATTAGGCATGCTTTATAATTTAATTTGTTGTCCCTATAGAGCCTTTAACTATGTTGTCTGTGAGAGACAGACAGAAACCATTAGAACTTATTTGCAAGACTTCCTAGATCTATGTTCCAGTCCTACCTCTCATGCTGTATGACCTTGGAAAAATCACTTAATTTCTCAATGCTTTTGGCTATAAGACTTTAAGCAGCAATTAAGGAGCACACCTAAATAGGCAGAGAAAAGTTAATCACCCATAAATTATCTTTACTAATGAAATCACAAGCCTAGTCCTTATCCCTTTTCTCCACTGTTACCTCCTTACTAAATTTAAATATGATACATATAATCATGAGAATCAATATCATAATCTTTTATTTACCTGGAAATTGGGCTTGTCATTAGACCAGTCTTTAGCTTTATTCTCATGCCATCTAAGCATCATGGTATTTGTTTGAAAATTTAATAATGAGTTTTAAATAGGTAAAGTTCCTCTCTTGTGGTGACAACTATTAAATTTTGTCCTGACACTCTGACACCTACCATTCTAAACACATTAGTAACAGTAAAACCACCTGTCAGTGTACCTGCTCACTCCCCTTGGACAGTCCTTATGTAATCAGCAAAAGAAGGGTTGCTCTTAGTACTTTTTTACCCCTTAAATTCTAACAATGTGCCAATTGAGTTTTGATGGATGATAAGATATGAAAAGCTGCTTTGTGAACTGTGTCCTGGCAATCCCAGGCCCCTCCATAACAGGGTGCCCAAGCATCTCCTGAAACTTTGTTTTCCTGATTTTTCCACCTGCCTTTTTCTTTGGAGTTAAGTCACCAAAGCTCAGGTCAAAGCAAAGGCAGTGGCGGGCCAGAGTGAAGCCTGCTCCTGCTGCTGCACATTGAAGAGAGAGTGTTGACCGCTGTGAGAATCATAAACCTCTCAGTTTGATGATCAACTGAGCAGTAAATTAATTAATCATCATTTTATGCCTCATCAAGCACTTTGCTGAGACTCTCAACGGGGGCCATCTCAATTAGCCAATGGGAAGCAGACTGTTTTGTTTAGCTGGGTGAGCCTTCCATAAACAGGGGAGGCTTTGACAAGCTAATAAATATGTCATCTGTCTATGTCACTATCTGCAATGTGGCTCCACCTGTAAAGTTGTGGGATTCTGCCCAGCATGGTGGGTAGTAACTTATGTGAGTGTGTGTATGTGTATGTATGCATTTGTAAGGCAAAAGGATAGACAAACTGAAAAGGTGTATTCAAACCTAATTGTTTCTTAAAGCATTTATCAGACATTACTTATATCTTTTCCCCCTGATGATCATACACCTTATTCCATGCCAACATGAAAATTCTGAAGGTTTTCTCCTCAAGGTGTAAATGTACTGTTTAATAACTAGAAAATCTAAATAGACATTCTTTTTTCTTTTCTTTTTTTTTTCTTTTATTCTTTCTTTCATTTTTTTTTACATTTTTAAAGGCTTCTTGTTACAGGGACTAGTTTCTCATTTCAAAGCTATATTAACAAGTATGTAGAGAAGGAGATCAAGCGGTAACAATTTGCATTTTGATGTGTTTTTCTGAAAAGGTCTCTCCTCCATTTCTTTAATTTCAAAAAAAAAAAAAACTATTGTAGCAGTTCCTTAGCATAAAAGTTTCTGATTAACCTTAGTCTTGCTCCTTTATAAAAATTGAGCAGTTAAAAAAATGAGCAGTTATATTTTTTAGTAGTCTCAAAACCCATATTTTTTTAGGAAACTTAGTTTGTCTAAGACATTGTAAATGCAATAAAATTTGAAGATGATGATAATAATGTTTCCATCATAAAATTTTCTTATATATTTTAAGTAGTGAAAGAAAGTGTATATTGTGATGTTGTATTGGTATACCACCTGACTAAAGTAGGGAATATCCAAATGAAATACACTGGATTATTTTTCCCAAAAATTATATGGATTTCTCTCTCTTGGTTCACAAAAATATCCACGCCATTACTGATGACTGCATGTTAGGCTGGTCTGATCTTTCTTGTTGCTGTTTCTTAGAAGTGCACTGCTCTGTTTTGTTTTTTCAATTCTCTCTCAATGTATCCATTTTTAAAAATTCAATTTTATTTTATTTTTAGTTCTGAATTCTCTGATTCCCTTCTTCCCTCACCCATTGAAAAAGAAAGAAAACCAAACCCATTACAAATATTTATGATCGTGCAGAATAAATTCCCACATTGTCCCCTTCAATACATTCTTAAAACCTTTTGAATTCCAGTCATGCTTGTAGTTACTTGGTATCAACATACCAGGCAGAAGTTGGTTAGACAACAAGAAGTAAAAGTTGAGATAAATAGCACTAAGTAATTGCTACCCTCTTGCACATAGAGAGGCCATGTATTATAATGAAAAGAACTATAGATTTGGTTCGGGGTCCCCAGGTTCAAATCCCATCTCTATGTATGTGACTTTGAGCAAATCACTTATCCTCTATAATTTTCAGTTTTCTCACCTGTAAAATGAAGGACTGAGACTAGATGGTCTCTAAAATTCCTTCCAGTTTTACACTTATGATCCTATATAAAAAATGTTGTGCTCCAAGTATCCTTAGTTCTGGGCACACAATTTATTGTCTATCATGTTTTATCTTTAATGACTTATTGATGAATTACATAATAAGTAGTTGAAAATTCAGTTCTTTCAGTTACATAATAGATTGGAGCCATAACTAGCATGAGGCCAATGGGGTTTCATCCTCTGCGATATATGAGGTGTTGTGTGTGGGTATATGTGTGAGGGGGGCAGAGTTGTGGTCTCCCTCTTGTTGACCATAGTCCTGTGGAAGTATAAAGTACAACTCTTCCCATGGGACACTCTGGACACGGTCTTCCTGACACAGTCTTCCTCCATCCACATATGAAGTTGACCCAGGCCCAGTATTGGCTACTGACAGATCTAGACATGTCAGTGATTGAAGGAGATCAACCACCGGAGTCAGGGGCAGCTATTTCAGTTTCAATGGAGCAGAAAGAATCTTTACCTAGTGAATATTTGGTTGCAGAAAGTATATATAATTTTCACCAGATATAGCAATGAGAGGAATATTTTGTAGTGGGAGTGGTTGTTGATAGTAATAAAACAGGCCAGTAAATAACTAAGAGAGGAAAGCACAGTTCAGATGTGGCATTACCTCCTCCACCCAACTGATCTGTGTAGCCTTTAGCACCCTGGATTGAAAGCAGACTTGTGTAAGATAATATCAGATCATTATTGATAGTGATGATCTTGATACCAGATACATTGATAATGAAATATCCAGGGCCAGTATTCAATACCACTAAGGTAAAATCATTTTTGCCAGAGATTGTGATGATCAGGGAATCAGGACAACACCTACATTCACTGAAATTCCATGTTTGCATAACCTCATGTATCAATTGCTGCAACTACTTGAGGTTTCCATCCATGGAATTCAGATCCCCGTGGAAATTTTTCTTGCCTGTGTATTCTGGGAATCTTGCTGTGGGCAAGAGGGGTAAAGCAAGGATATTATCCAACTTTCCCAGATCCTGATTTGAATCAGCCAATGATGACAAGAGACCTGGGTTTTGCTGACTCCATCTGATAGGTTTTTCCTCTCAATACAAAAGAATATAGACTCAAGAAAGGGAGACAGTCCTTGACAGAAGGGTATTGAAACTGACACAATGTTTCAGTGCTAGGGTGATCTTGGAATGTGTCCTTTCTAGCAGCATACAAGGGATAAAAAAAGTTTTTTTTTAAAAAGTAAGAGGTATTTCCTCTCAGGGCTTAGCATTTCCACACTTCATCTTCTTCTCTGGTGAATGCAGCATGAATAAATGACTTAAACATACAACTAAACTTCACTGTAATGTGAAATACTTTCAGAATACAAGCTAAGATTTCAAAATTTAAAAAAAACATCCCCAATCTAGCCTTTCTTCTAATTTCACTATTTTTGTTAGTGGCATCACCATTTTGCTAGTAATCAGTCTCAAATTTCAGGATCCTCTTTTAATCTTTTTTCTCATTATTACCCTTATTCCCCAAATCCAATCAATTACCAAATTGAGATGGGCATGTACAGTGCACCCACAATATCTCCTCTTGACATCTCTGAGGGCATCTCAAGCTCAAAAAGGTCAAATTCACAATTACCTCCTGAAAGCAACTTTTCTGTTGGTGAAAAGACTGCTCTTACTTCACCCAAATTCAATACTTCAGTATAATCCTAGACACGTTCTTTTCCTTCATTCCATGCATCTAAGTAGTAGTCAACTTCTGTCCACTGTCTCTCTTCAATATCTCTCATAGTATTAACGATTCAGAGTTGGGAGAGACATTAGAGACTGTTGAGTTCAACCCACTCATTTTACACATGAGAAACTGAAGCAGGTAATGGTTAAGTGATTTGCACAATGCCACATCGCTAGCACTAATCTGAGACAGGCTGTGAACCCAGGTCTTCCTGACCCTAAGACCTAGAATCATATTTTATTGAAAAGGATTTGCAAAATAGCAATGCTTTATATCTAGGGGAGTTCTCTGAAAGAGGATAGTTGCTGAAGGACCAAAAGAATAATGTGATGGAAAGAATTAGTACAATACATGATCACAGAAGACAGATTTTGAAGATAGGTTTTATGTCAAGTTACTCTGCACATTATACTATGAGGTTCTAGGGTGATAATAGAACAAAAGCCTCTTCACCTCCTAGGGGAGGTCAGTCAATAGTGATTAGTTGTCGCTTACTGTATGCCAGGCATTGTGCTAAGTAGCAAGGACACAAAGAAGAGAAAAGCTCAGTATCTGCCCTTAAGGAGCTTACATTGTAATAGAAAGTCAAACATGAAAGAGTCCAATTACGGATCTACGTTGTCATACTGCCTTTCTCAAATACCCTATTTCTCTTTCTATTCCTGTTTCCCTCGCCCGAGTCTCAGTTATTTCTTGTCTGGACTATGACAATCACTTCCTAAGAATTCATCCTGCCTCACACCACCATATTATAACATTGCCAAATTAATCTCCCTGGAGGACAACTCTTATCTCTACATTCCCCTGCTCAAAAATGTGAAAGCTCTCTTATTTTCTTCCAAATAAAATCTGGACTAATTTGTTTGCCATTCAAAGCTTTCCACGATTCTTCCACAACCTACTTTTTCCAAATTTATCATTCTCTGTTTCCTTACAAGTAACTTATGCTCCAATCAAGCTATACTACTTTCTATCCCTCAAATATACCCCACATTTCCATACCTCATTCTCTTTTCTCCACCTGAATATCCGTATTAGAATTACTCTTTTAGAAACCCTATCTACATTTTGGGACTCATTCAAATTTTATGTGCTCTTCAAAAAGTTTTTTTTTCCTAATTATTCTGAGCAAAATCAGTCTCTGACTGTTATGAACTTCCATGACATTCTCTTATGTCAGAGCACTTATCACATTCTGCCTAGTATTTTAGCTGTCTGTGTACATATCTTATCTCCTTTACTAGCTTGTAAACTTGCTAAAAGGTGGAGACTGTTTTACTCATCTTAGTACTTTGCCCTCCCCCCTCCAGGGGCTAGCATAGTGCCTAGCACATAATGGCTGCTCAATAATTATTTTTAAATTAAAAAATGAATGAATCTCTCATGGATTCATTGATAAAGTGTTAGTTTGGGAGTCAGAATGCTTGGGTTTGAATCCTACCTCTGACTTTTACTATACCTATAACCTTGGGCAAGTTACTTTTAATCTCCCTGTTTCTTCATCTGCAAAATGAGTATATAGGAATAGCTGACCTCTGAAGTCTTGTACAACTCTCGAGCTATAATTCTGTCTCATAGACTGACCTATGAAAAAGCATATGATCTGAAAAGACCTTGGAGTTGAAAACCAACAAAATTTCACAGGTGATGAATATCATCTAAAAAATTCTGCTTCAATGCATCAAATGCTGGACAAAGTCTACAAATAATATGAAATCTAGAAAGTTAAGTCCCATACTCTCATCTTCCTCCAAGAAACATGGTGTTTTGAGAGAACCATGTTAACCATGAACTCCACAAGAGTTTTGGTGATTGAAGCAAAGTGAAGCCTTATTTTATGTTCCTTATAGCAATGCTTTATACTTGAGAGAAGTTTCTGAAGGAATTTAGTTAGTGGAGGACCAAATGAACTATGTGATAAGGAAGGTCAACATATTAGATGATCCCAGAAGACAGACCCTAAAGACATCTATGTTGTTAAGTTACTCTTTGCATTATAATGTGAGGTTCTGGGGTCATAATCCTAGAAAAATGGGTGGGCTAGGTGGCACAGTTCATAGAGCATTAGGCCTGGAGTTAGGAAGACCTGAGTTCAAATTCTTCCTCAGATATCTAATAGCTGTGTGAACCTGGACAAGTCACTCAACCTTGTTCGCCCCAGTTTCTTCATCTGCAAAATGAAGGAAATGGCAAATGACTCTAGTATCTCTGCAAGAAAACCTTAAATGGGATCATGAAGAGTAAGACATGGCTAAAAGAAATTATCAACCACAGGGTGATAATGGAACAAAACCCTTATGACCACATAGGATGAAAGTCAGTCAACAAACATTTATTAAATATTTACTATATGCCAGATACTGTGCTAAGCACAAAAAAGGGCAAAAACCCAATCTCTGCCCTAAAAGAGCTTACATTCTAAGGGGGAGATAGACATGAAAATAATCAGGTAGATAACAAAAATATGTTCAGAATAGACAGAAGGCAATTTTACAAGGGAAGGAAAGTTGCACTGTGAGGCTTGGAAAAGGGCTCCTCCTGATCATAGAACTTGAGCTGAGTCTTAAAGGAAGCCAGAGAAGCACAAAGGAGAGTATTCCAGGCAGGGCAAAGTTGTGGAGATGTATCATGGAGTAATATGTGTAAGGAACGGCAAGTAAGTCAGTGTCACTGGATGGTGGAGTTTATAAAAGGTATTAAAGTATAAGAATCTCAAAAAGCTAGGAAAGGGCCAGGTTATGAACAACGTTACCTGTCAATATATTTCTTAGGGAGATTATGGCCTCCGAACTTGTCTCTGTGATGTAATTGCTTTCATTATAAACCGTGATCTTGTAATCCTTCTATGATTAACACTCTAAATGAATAGAAGACCAAGAGTGTGTGGTACCTTGACTTTGGTGTTCCCCTTCATAGTTCACATTCACCTCTCTGCTCCCAGTGAACAGTGATAGCAATGTTCATGGTGACATAAGGCAGGCCAGCATGCTATCCACCAGGAACCTCCTGATCTCAAAAAAACCCACTCAGGTTAGGAGGAGATGACACAATTTTTTGTACTAAAAATGAAAGGAGATAGGAAATCTGGGGGAAAACTATATAGGATCAAAAGAATGACTTTCCTTCTATTCCCCACAACTTTAGGGACAAAAAGGTTTTAAGAATTTTTGAAATATTATCTCCTAGAATCATTTCAAATTTTCAATGTAACTGAATGCTAAATAATGAACTTTCAGGTCTTGGTTTGCTTAAACTATTTTGTGGAAGAAAAATTGCTAAGTGAATAAAATTATCACAGGAGTACTAGAGAAGACAATAAAGCTGTGTATCAATGAGAAAGTGAGCAATCAAAAATAAAGAGAAGAAAATTAATTTCATTTCATTAACAGTATTCATTTAAACTGTTATTTAAACATCATTACCAAATACAAGAAAAATAGCAAGAACAAAAACTACTTAAGTGTGGTTATAATGGATGATCAGAGCTAGTAAGAATGTTAGAGAATCATTTTATGTCTTCTTTCCTTTCCCAATGTTAGTTCAACCCAACAAGATTACCTTGTATCCGCTCTGTATGTGTTTTGTATATACCCACAAATTTTTGTGTTGTCTCCTTCTGCCCTCTGCTTCCCATACAGAATGTAAGCTCATTTAAAGAAGGGACTCTTTCACTTTTGGCCCCTTGGTGCTTAGCATAGCATTTGCCACATAGTAGGTGCTTAATAAATGCTTGTTGATTGATGTAGTCTAAGTCACTCATTTTACAAATGAGAAAGCTGATGCTCAGGGAAGAAGATTGATGTTGCATAACTAGTTTATAACCGAACAGGGAAGAAAGCCCAGTCTCCTGATCCTGAGTCCACTGCTCCTTCTACCATGTGTGGCTTCTAGAAGATTAAAGAAGAAAGCTGTCCTCTATATGCAGCAGCTCTCCTCCACAGTGATGCCTGCAGTATGGAAATGTTTTTTTTTCCAATGATCAACCCTCCTATTAGCCTTAACCTAGTTGGTTTTTTTTCCAGGTAAATAAAGCCACTGCCACCAATATAGTCTTAATAAAATATTGCTTTGATCATGCTCAATCCAACTCTCACGCAACATTCACAAAGTTTTTCATGAGTTCTTTATAATCTTGCCCAAATATATTTCCCCCCAGACATTTCCCCAACTACTCCAAATCTAATATCCTTTCTTCTATCCTCATTCCCTTCAACCTTCCTGCAGTCTTTGACCATGCTGATTACTCTCTCCTTCTTGATATTCTCTTCTCAGTCTTTTCAAGATACCATTATCTCCTGGTTCTCCTTAATTTTATGCTTCAGCCTGACTGCTTTATTCACTTCCTTCTGCCCATGCCTTTCACTTTCAAACCTTCATGATTTCTTTGTACTATTCCACTAGAATGAAATTCTCAATTCTTCCCTCCATGAAAGCCAATTCTGTAGATACCCCAACACCACCTCTTCTATAAAGCCCTCACCAACTAGCTCAATATGGTGACCTACCCTTCCTCTGAATTCTAACACCTATCCTCTATAAATTACTTTGATCGTGTCACCATCTGTGTAGGGTGAAGAGAAAGGATAGATAGTACCAGGAAAACCAGAGATTAAGACCTAACACCTAATTGGCTATGAAATCCCTGGGTAAATCATTTAACTTTCAGTGCTCTAGACAACTTTCTAAGACTCTAAGTTGCAGAGAAGGTACTGACTTCCTTGGTGGAAGGCAATTCATTGCCTGCCATTTTGCTATACCAGTGAAATCACAATCTCTATTTTTTATTGTTATTTATTTTTATTTATTACTGATTTTATTAATAATTAAAAGGTTGTTATTAAGTCACAGTCTCTTTTTTTGTTATTAACTTTTAGGAATGCTCCTCAGCAGCTCAGTAGCTCACTCTGAATACTTAATATGAAGACAGATGTTTCTCAGACCTATACATGTTTCTTAACCTCAGGCCAATTTCTCACCAAAATCTATGAGACCTTTCATAGATCTTGGCTATGGATTCTACATGGAATTTTTTATCAACTACTGGTCTCTTGGGATTCTTGCTATTTAGCTTTCTACCCTCTTCTCTTACCAATGAAAAGGAAGAAAGTGTTGGGAAGAAGAAAAGAAAATGAAGCAATCTTTCTCCAGTCCTTTTTTTCTTCTTTTTCTCCCCATCTGTACCTCTTGTCAATATTTTTTGTTTCCAAGATCCTTGCCCTTATATCACAGGGTTACTGGATTAATCAGTTGTTCAATGAGCATTTACTGAGGGTCCACCATGTGCCAGGTACTGTGCTAATCACTGGGGATACAAAAAAAGGCAAAGAACAGCCCCTGCCCTCAAGGAGGTCACGATCTAATGGAAAGATAAGTAAACAAATATGTACAAGTAGGCACAGAATAAATAGGCGATAATTAACATAGGGAAGATATTAGAATTAAGACAGGTTGGAAAAGTCTTCTTGTAGAAGATAGGATATCAGCTGGGATGTAAAAGAAGCCTGGAAAGTCAATAGGAAGAGATGAGGAGAGAGAGTATTCTAGGCAAGTGAAACAGTCAAAGAAAATGCCAGATGTCAAAGGATCAATTGTCTTATGCATAGAACAACAAGGAGGCCAGTATCTATCACTGGATAGAAGAGTAGCTGGTGAGGAGCAATGAGGAAGAAGATGGGAATTGTAGAAGGAGGCATGGTTGTGAAGAGTTGTTAATGCCAAACAGATGATTTTGTATTGCTCTTGATAAGGAGCCACTGGAGTTTATTGAATAGTGAGTGGTATGGTCAGAACTATCCTTTACAAAAATCGCTTTTTGCTGAATGTATGGTGGATTGGAATGGAGGGAGACATGAAGCAGGCAGACCCACCAGCAGGCTTTTTCAGTAGTACAGATATGAGATGATGAATGCATGCACTAAGGAGGTGGCAATTTTAGGAGAAATAAAGGTATATATTCTAAGGCTGTAGCAAAAGTGAAATCAAGAAGCCTTTGGCAACAGATTGGATGTGAGGGGTGAGAGATAGCCAGGAGTAGAAGGTGACACTGTAAGCCTCAGGGACTGGGAATATGGTGTTGACCTCAATGGTAATGGGGAAGGTGAGGGGTGGAGAGCTTTGTTTTGGATATATTGAGTTTAAAATGTCTACTGGACCTCAACACTGGAGGTCAGCACAGAGTTTAGGGCAGGATAGGGAGGTACGAGAATCATCAGTATAGAGATGGTAATTAAATCTTTGGGAGGTAATGAGATAACGAAGTGAAGTAGTACAGAGGGAGAAGAGAAGAGGACCCAGAACAGAACCCTAAGAGACACCTTTATATTTAGAGGACAGGATATAGATCAGGATCCAAAGAAGGAGATTGAGAAGGGACAGTCAGTCTGAAAGGTAAGAGGAGAACCAGGAGAGAATGGTATCCTGAAAACCTAAAGAGAAGAGAGGATAGAGCAGAGACTGATCAAGTGTTAAAGGATTCAATGAAGAGAATGAGGATAGAAGAAAGGCCATTAGATTTGGCAATTAAGAGATCATTGGGAACTTTGGGGAGAGCAGTTTGGTTGAGTAATGATGTCAGAGGTTGAATTGTATGGATTAAGAAGAGGGTAGGAGGAGAGAGTGGATGCTCCATTTGTAGACTGCCTTTTCAAGGAGTTTAATCACAAAAGGCAGACGTGACATAGGATGAGAGTAGAGATAGAAGATCAAGTCAGTTTTTCTTCTCATTAAGAATGAACACTTAAATACCAGCAATGTTGCCAAAATAAATTTCCTTAAGCACAGGTCTGACTGTGATATCCCAAGTCATTCAACTCTGGTGTCTTCCTATAGCATCTAGGAAAAAAAAAAAACTAGCTTTTAAAACTTTACACAATCTGGCCATGAGCTAGCTTTCCAGTCTTATTGGACGTTACTTGGTCTCCCACATTCTGAGATACAGTGAAACTGACCTCTCTCTTCCTCATAGATAACAGTCTAGCTCCCTTCTCCACACTTTTGCAGTAGTCATTCAAAAAGACTAGAATATGTGCAATTCTGACATGGACCTCATAGGGTCCTTCTCTTACTTTAAAATGTAGCCCAAGCACTATCTTCTTCTGCCTGATGGCTTTCCTTACCCCCCCTCCAATTGCTTCTGCCATGCCTCTCAATCAATTTGCATATGACTACTTTGTTTATATTTGTATTTTTATACTATGCATATTTTTGTGTATTTATCTCCCTCATTAGGATGTAAGCTTTTGAGAAGGGATCAATTCATTATGTGTACTTGTATCTCCAGCATATAGTAGATATTTAATTTTTAAAAAATGCTAAATGATTGAATAACAAGACCAAGATTTGCTCTTTGAGACCTGGAGAGTTTTTCTTTTTTTACAGGGGGATAGCCAAGTAGGTAGTTATGCTCTGCTGAAGATGACAATTGCTTTCAGCATAGAACCCTGGTAATAGTTCTCTGAGGCACCTTCTTTGGTGCTATGGCCAGTCTTACTTGATTCTTTCTCTTCTACCTCCCTACAATATTGTTGATGTTGGACTTCTAAAGTTGAGTCTTAGGCATAGACACCTTATTGCCAGAAATCATACCTTATTAATTGCCTGCAACATCATCACTTTCGCCTAACCAATGCTGTGTTCTGGTAACTGTGATTTCTTGTGATTCCAGATGTTTCCCAGTTCTATATCACTACTATGACCAGAGTCTTTGCTGTACTTTGTAATTCTTTATTATCTATACCAGGGTTTACAACATGGTTGGGACAAAGAACTCAACTGGGAAGACTGAAAATACATAACACAAAATCCCAGTTTTTTGCCTCAATAACAGTACCTTTCCACTCTATTTGAAAGAAGAAGAAGCCATCCCTTATTACAACAGTTATTGGCAAGTAGTAGTTGTCTTTTGTACTCACAGAGGACCAAAGTGACATCATGATATGGGGGGGTCAAAAGCTGTTTACACCAATCCAAGCTCAGAATGCTCTACCGTGGGTTGAGCACAAATAGTCCCTCTGAACACTTGGGATGGAGATATCTCTAAATTCATAAATCTCACATGGCTTTTAAGCTACTGAAAATCTGCTTTACTCATAGAACACAGTGCATTCTTTGATGCAGACATACCATGCTGGGTAATCCTATCCGTTGTCTCCCATGTCTCACAATCAATACCAAAACTCTTCAGAGACACCTTGAGGTGTCTTTATATCACTTCTTCTGACCTCTGTGTGAGCAATTGCCTTTTGTGAGTTCTCCATAAAACAGTCTTTTAGGTAAATATACATTTGGCATTCAAACAATGTGGCCAGCCCATTGGAGTTGTGCTCTCTACAATAGAGTTTGAATGCTTGGTGGCTCAGCTCATGAAAGGACCTTAGTGTCATGTACCTTTTCATGTCCGGTGGTCTTTAGAATCTTCCTAAGACAATTCAAATGGAAGTGGTTCAGTTTTCTGGCATGGTGTTGGTAGATTGTCCAGGCTTCACAGATAAACAACAATGAGGTCAACCCAAGAGCTCTTGAGAACTTCAGTTTGGTAAGCAGCTTAACACCTCTTCTATACTATAATTTCCTTTGGAGTCTACCAAACACTGAGCTAGCTCTGGCAATGTGCATCAACCTCTTCATCTATGTGAACATCCTGGAAAGTATAATACCAAGGTAAGTGAACTTATCCATAGCATTGAAAATTGGCAGGACTCTTTACATATCTTCTGGCTAGCTATTGAAATAGCTTTAAATTTAACAGAATCTAGATTGCAATGCTTCTTTTAGTATCTCCTAAAAAAGTGTTCTGTAGTTAAGACTTTGGTTTATATAGTCGTCTTCTACAGGAAGGCTCCTTGGTACTAATTAAAAAAAAAAGATCGTAGGATTTAGAACTGGAAGTCTTAGTAGAGATCATGTAATCCATCCCTCCCTCTTCATTTTGCAAGAGGAAACTAAGGGTCAAAGATAGTAAATGATTTGACCAGGATTGGACAACTGGTAGACATCAGCATCAGGTTTCAAGCCCAGTTTTTCTGACTTTAAACATTGTTTTTTCCATTATATCACTGTTCCAGCTTATAGTAGTGTCAGAACAATCCATTAATGAAAGTGATTTCTACACCAAGTTTACCTAGACTGCAAACTAAGCAGCTACAGTATCCATCCATCCAGTCATCTTTTTGTCTGTCCATCTCAATCTGTCTCTGTCTATTATTTATCTATCAAAATAAGTAGAACCTATTTCAGTAAGTCACGTGATTGGAAGTATGGCATTTACTGGATAAAGACCCAGCCTCTGTACCAGAAATACATGAGTTCAAGTATTTCCTCTGACTCATACTGGCAAGTTGACTATGGACAACTTCCCTAATTACTCAGTGCTTTCTCTAGGCCAGTGGTGTCAAATTCAGAAATGGGATCACTAAACCATACACAGGGATCCGTACAGGCATGATATTGGCTTAGTTTTAAAATGTTATATTACCTATGTTTAATGTATCCTTTTCTCTGCCAAATAGTTCCCAATTATATTTTAACCTGTTTCAAGTATTACCTGCTGGCTATGTATTTGACACCTCTGCTCTAGGTAACCATCTTGACTAAATTGTGGAGGAGATAAAGATCTGAATTGGTAGAGGGTACTTTCTCCTAAGGAGTTCTCCATATAAATGAAATCACACATCCAATCCCTATTCTTATACTGTGACAAAGAACCTTCCATTATTCTACATATTTAAAAAAATTATTGTCACTCGCAATTAACAAAGTTTTCAAGGAGAGTTAGTACTTTGTCATTTAGAATAATTTCTTACATTGTCTAACTCTTAAAGGAAACATCAATATATTATAGGGAAAGCCAGGAGAATCTGGTTCATGTCTCAGTCAACACTTTAGACAAGTCAAAGTCCCCTCACATCTCTGAGTCTCAGTTTCCTCATTGGCAAAACAGAGGTAGTAATACCTGTCCTGTGCACAAGATTTTTGTGTAGATCAAAGTAGATGATATTTAATATGATCAGCAAATTATAAAATTCTACACATATATAAGGAATTAGAAGTAGGGCATAATCATTCTTATCTTTAAAGAAAAACCTTTAAATTAACTTCTAAAGTTAATTTAAATTATATTATAATTATATCTGAACATTAATTATTTTTGCATCTAATATAATTGGTAAGCTTTTTCTCTTTAAGAAAATAAAAAAATTATCAATAGCCATTTGTAATCCCTGAGAAATAACATTCATTTCTTTAGTTTTTCATTCTTTTAATTATCTGTATGCATAATGTCTTTATTCCTCTCCTATGCTCTAATCTCCAATATTATTTTACTTGTGACTCATTCCAATAGAACATAAACTCCTCCAGGGCCAAGACTATTTCATTTCTGCCTTCTTACCCCATGAATCTAGCACAGTTACTGATATGGGTAGATACTTAATAAATGTTTGAATTGAATTAAATTTAATCCTTAAGAAACAGAGTGAAGGAACAATGATCTTTAGCCTTTCTTTGCATAATGAGAAAGAACAGAGATCATCACTCTGAACATAAATATGAAGATAGGGTTGGGTCATATTTACTCAATAAATTCACCTTAATCCATTTAAAGTTGTTAAGATGCCCAATTGATCAGTCTCAACTGTAGGCTTTATACTAAGTGCAGAAGTCTTTGAAAGTCTTTGGATAATGGGAAATGATGGCAGAGAGGAAGTCTGTTCCAATTAAGAGAGATTTCACCATGCCCTCTGGGGCCTATAATAAAAACATAGAGTTTTCTAGAATTGGGGAATTCCAGGTAATGGTGAGTCATCCCAGAAATTGGGGTAAGCATGGGTAAACCCCCTGAAAAGGAAGCACTTCAGAGAAGAGCACTTAACTTTACCCTTAGATCTCCTCTGCTTAATACATTCTTTTTGCTTTGCCTTACCTTGTTGCCTTTGCAGGGTTCAGAGCACTTTAGACTTCATACCTTCCCTTCAGTGTCCTCACATCAGGTGATTGTCAGTGTATTGTGATATTGGTATCAGTATCATGAACTGATGTTAGACCACACATAGACTTATGGCTCTACTAGGAGTCCAGCAAAGAAACTACAGTATATCTAAGGGGAGCTTTCCCTTTATAAATAGAAAGAAAAGGACTTCTGACTGCCAGGACCTGTGAGTTACCACACTGCCACATGTGCTTTCTAAGCCTGAGTTCATATTTCCTGTACTCTGTTGGTACTTGTGAGAGAGTAAGTCAGAATCTTTTGGAAGAAATGTTTGGCACCATCTCTACTTACTCCATCATCTTGAAAAATAACCATCCCTTTGTAAAAAGCTATTTAAGGTTTGCTGACAATAGGGGAAAGAACAAATTGGTGGGACCTCAAGTCAATGGCTTAGAAGATCACTTAAGGGTATCTCTAGAAACTTCTGGGGAAGACAGAGCTCTACTTTGGAAGCAAGACTTGTCTGAGAGCCTGGGAGTTGAGATTAGGATCCTCAGAATATTTATAAGCTACATCAAGTTGTATAAGAACTAGAAATATCATAAGTCAACTGTGGCATTCTAGAGAGAGGAGGATAGAAGTAAAGTCATCTCTGGAAGCCATCTGTAAATGCTGGAAGGAGTTGTATGTCAAAAGCTCTCCAGAAATCACCTAAAAATAAGGAATACTAAGGGTTATGGACATTTTTTCTGGATTCTGCTCAAACCAAGAAGTTAATAGGTAGCAGCATAGTAAATTGGGATAAAGGTAATAGTTTGGAAACAGGAAAGCTGAATGTGTGCTTTCTAGCTGTCTAATCTGTGGAAAGCTTTTCTTTGTGTGCCTCGGCAAAACCAAGGTGATAATTAATATTTGCTTTCCAAAACTTCAGAGTCATTAGTTAATGAGTTACAGCAGTAACATGCACACAAATGCATCCAGTTGCTATAGATTTTCTTTGATTTTTGGCTGGGGACAAATCAGAAAGTTAAAGCAGATCTCAGAGGGGCTGAATCTCTGCAAACCAAACCTGTTGGGGAGCCTCACTAAAGCCTCACTGTGCAAACTGGAACCTGCAGGTTTTACATAGCTTTCCTTCAGAGTCACTATCACTATTTGTCACCCGTCTGGAATTTTCCCTCCCTCTGAGTCACTGACTCATTGCCTTTTGGAATCTCAGCTTCAAACCCTTTCTGTTCACTTCAATATAAGATTAACTCTAAACTTCATTCATATCCTTTCCCCATCAACCAACGCATAAGAACATTTACTGCCATGCTTAAATTTCATCCGTTTTTCCCTTAAGCCCATCTTTGAAAATATTTCCCTTCTAACCTATGTAACAAGCATTGTAATTTTTTCCCCCAATAAGCAAATTTATTTAATCTAATTCCCAGAAAATTCTATTGAAATCACTAGGACAAAGGGCAATACAGTATAATAATATTACCACTTATAGGATAGAATACTTTTCTCTGAAGAGTTCAGATCTTTTTCTAGATGAAATTCATTCATACTTAACTATTGTCATGTTAAAATAGGTTGGGGGAAGTATAACCATATCCATTTTGCAGATGAGGAAATTGAGGTATTTAAAAGTGAAACAATATGCCTAACATCATAATTTACACAACACACCTATTCTGTTTAGTGTGCATATCTGGTAAAATTGTTCTTAACATTGGAATTAATTGACTGAAAGTTTAAATTTTCAATGGGTTCTTATGGTATTATGTAAACATGGTGATATTAAATCATTCAGAAAAGAAAGCAAGATGTCCTTATTGAATGTATTCATATATATTTTTTAACAAAAACAGGACACTCTCTCAACTCCAGGCATTTTCTCTGGCTGTGCTCCAGGCCTTGGAGAGCTCTCCCTCCTCATCTCCTCCTCCTGGCTTCCCTGTCTTCCTTCAAGTCCCAACTAAAATCTTACCTTTTATAGGAAGCCATTCCCAATCCCTCAATTCTAGTTTCTTCCTTTTTTAATCTTCTACATATTGTGTTCATATAATATGTGTACATATTATCTTACACATAGTCAAGTACTTTGTGTGTCTCTTATTAGATTATGAATTCCTTGAGGGCAGAGATTGTCTTTTGCCTCATTTTGTATCATCAGGGCTAGGCACAATGCCTGGTACATAGTAAGTGCTTACTAAATGCTGATTGGTAGACTAACTTTTGGGGAAATTTCCCACAGAATTTAGAGTTGAGGAAAGAAAAGACTGCAAAACACAAATTAATCGATTGATTCTTTCATTTAATGAATATCACTGAAATCCTAACCTATGCATGATAGGCTCTGCAGAAAAATATAAGGATGAATCCTACACAGGCCAGCTGTTAAGATTGAAATTTTTCTTTGGAAGTCATGATCCAAACTTAGATCTTCCTGATCCCAAGTAAAACATCTTATCTACTGAGGAATCTTAAGTTGTCCATTTTCACTCAGTAAGTTAGTGCAACAATTGAAACATGAATGTTGCCTAACTCTTCATTTGATGCTTTTCCCACTATGTTAAGACAATTTTAAAATTTAAGTGTGGATGTCAAAAGAGAGGATCAGGCTAAAGATAGAGATGTGATATTCGGTCTCATTGAGGTTATACCTGAAACCTTGAAAGTGAAATTGCTAAGGAAGAGAGTATTAAGTGAGGAGTCAATATTTAAAGATCCAACAATAAGGATGATCTCCATTTCCTTAATTAGGAAAATGGGTCTAGCAAGAAGATTTGGAAAAAGAGATTGAGAAAGAAATAGTCAAAAGAGTAGGCAAAAAAGAAGGTGAAAACATCAAGAAGGAGATATTATCAATAGTGGCAAATGCTACAGGAAGGTCAAGGGGGTTGAACCCTATGAAAACGTCATCTAGGGGCGGCCAGGTAGCACAGCAAGTAAGAGCACCAGCTCCAGTGTTGAGAAGACCTGGAGATCGAATCCTGGGCTCAGACACTTAGCACCCACCCAGAAACACCTGGCTGTGTAACCTTGAGCAAGTTACTTAACCCCAATTGCTTAGGGGCGGCCAGGTGGCTCAGCGACTAAGAGCACCGGCTCCAGTGTCGGGATAACCTGGATCAAATCCGGGCTCAGATACTCAGCACCACACCCAGAAATAACTGGCCATGTAACCTTGAGCAAGTTACTTAACCCCAATTGCTTAAAAAAAAAGTCATCTAATTCAGTGATTTAGATGCCACTAATTATATTCTAAGAAACAGCTTTGGCAGAGTAGAAAGAAAAGAAGCCAGGGAGCAAGAAGACTGAACAGTGAGTAGCTGGTAAGGAAATGAAGCTAGAGAATGTAGATTAAGTGTCTCCCAGCCACCACACTATACCAACTCTTTGCTGGTTCACAGATTGTTTTATGCTGAAGATTATTCTTCATCAATGTAAGCATTACTTATATTGATTTATAGTCACACTACATCTTTGAAATTTATATGATTCTTATACAAGATTTTCTGTCAATCACCTGTAGAAAAACTGCTGAATGCACTAGAGACTTTCTTCTCATTCTTTAAATGCCTTAGAGCATCCTATAACATTAAGAACTTCATCAATTGTCTGTCATTTTCACTACATTACTAGCCCAATCTCCTTTTCTCATAATCTCCTCAATAATGTATTTTATGCCCTTTTTCAGGCAAGTCAAATTTTTAAAATCTTCTCTTCTTGTTTATCTTGTTCCTCCCATTTCCTCCAACTCAGATACTTCCCATTCCCTGACTAGGTATTTTAATCCTTGAGCTCTGGTGGGTGGAATGGTGCAAGGTAGACAATTTTTTTTTCTCATTTTATTTTTTTCTAAAACAAATACATGGTAAGAAAAGAAAAAGAAACACATTATAAAATGAAGTATTAAAAATTAAATACAAAATAAGAAAAAGTCATGTGCACAGCAGAACATAAGAAAGGATTCAAAATACAAATTCAAAAACAATTTAGATATTTACTTTATTTGGTTTGAGAAACATTAGTTCAGACTATTCTTTCTAGAAGTTTGCCAGTAAAGAGAAAGGAGGAAGATGTGTGCTAACTCAAAGACATGATAGGAAGGTGTTTTTTTTTTATTTCCTCTTTGGGTTTGGTTTTGGTTTATTTTGTTTTTTTAGCAGGGACTCCCCAAGAATGTTTATAGGCAGACAGGAAAGGTTGACATTGAAAATGCAAGAGAATAAAAGAATGTCAGACAGAACAGAGTCCATAAGAATGCACATCAGGATGAGATCAAGAACTCAGGTGAAAGGCTTAGTCTTCTTGAAAGAGAGAGAGAGAGAGAGAGAGAGAGAGAGAGAGAGAGGATTACTTATTCAGACAGGAAGAGAGGAAAAGAGATTAAGCAAAGGCCAAAGACAAGTTTGATGTAGTTTAAGGGCTGTAAGATGGAAATAGTGAGGCCTTACCTTAACTTCTCATAAAATAAAAGCAGAGGTTGTGAGTTGAAGATAACATCTGTTGGGGTAAATTAGAACTAGAGCAGTGTGAAGGGTTGTGGAATAGCAGCTGTGGGGAATCCACAAGAGAGTTGATAAGAGATGGATAAAAAGATTGGTCAGTAGCAGGGAGGGCCGAATTGAGGTTACATACAATTCAGTTTTATTGGGTCCATGGTAGTTATACTTTCTTAATCAACCCTTAGCCCCAGAGAGCTAAGTCAGATAAAGCAAAAGTTTAGAGTTATGAGATAACAGGGATTAGCAAAACAGCTGTGGTTTGTAGTCATGGGAAGAGGAGAGAGGGATTGTTTTGGAGTCCAAGGAAGAGCTTTGTCGAAAGCTGTTTGGAACAATGAGTGTAGTTTGGATAAGGAAATCTGTTAAGCCCAAGGGATAACAAAATAAAATGAAGGGGTTAGATTAGATTACTCTCCAGTTTTGAGATTGAGGTTGAATTTGAGAGGAAAGAGTAGGTTCAAGAAAGCAGTAAAAGAATAGGATAAATCTTTCTTTGTGTGTTGTCTTCCCTCTGTTAGAATATAGGCTCCTTGAGGGCAGGGAGTAGCATGTTTGCTCATATTTTGTGTTCCTTTCCCCTGCTTTTAACAGAGTGCTTGGCACACAGTAAACTTACACTTGATAAAATGCTCTGTCTGTGTGGGTCTCTATCTCAGCATCTCTGTGTCTGTCTCTCTTCCCTATCCACTCCCTCTCTCTTGTTTCCTGCCTCTGCCAGAGAGGAGAATTTCAGAGTCTAAAGCCTTAGAAGTTGAACAGTTATGAATATTACTGGACTGTCTGAATTTATCAGGTCACTAGATAATTCATCAACATTCCTCATTTACTTTATAGTCATGGCCTGAATGTCAATTAATCAACCAACATTTATTAAGCAACTACTATGTGTCAGGAGATATGCCAGGGACTGGAGATAAACAAAAACAAAATAAACAAGTCTTGCCCTTTAGTTATGATTATCATAAGTTTGATGTTTATTGGAGAATTAATCTGACTTTGTTTCCAATAAAGTTATTTAATTATTACTCATCTGTCTCTTACCAGATGTAATTCTAAAACATCTTTAAGATATTTATATGGTATTCTAGTACCTCCCAGAAAAGAAACTTGAATAATCTTTCCTTAAATTATTTCATTTAAGAACATTTGAGGAAATTATTACCATGTAATCTTTATTCTTCTTCTTCTACAACTACTTTTTTTTTAGATTCAAATCCCAAGTACTCTTTAGGAACATTGCATCTGCCAAGGTTATTGTAGAATTAGCAGAGACACCAAAGTGATGAATGGGCCCAGCACTGGCTGTGATATAGATGCTATCCCTATGGGGCTGCAACAAGCAGGATTTTTCATACGGACAGACTCACATGGAGGACAGATGGGAAGAAAATAAAAATGAGCTGATTTATTGAACTAAAATTCCATTTCTCTTTTGCCTCATTGATTTTGTACATATTATAATTATGGAAACTTCTTTTACACAAACTATAAAAGGATATTGCCTCATCTTAGCAGGGGTAAACTGCTTTGAAGCAAAGGTTCAATGTGCATTGCCAATCAGCTGTTTATCCTATCCAGTCCTATCATACTGCACCAATGACAGGAGGACTATCTATGCTGTCTGGCCCTTGCCTTCAAGAAATGACTATAGTCATTATTTTGTTTTGTTTTGTTGTTGTTGTGTGTGCGTGTGTGTTTAAATCCATGTACTAATTGTGTTACTTTTGTCCAATCATCTCCAAAATTAACAATTACCTCTATGCATGGACCATTGAAAAATCACAGCTTTATCTTAATGGGGGGTGGGGAATAAGACCACTGAACAAAATCTGATAAATATCTGGCATTTGAGCAATGTAGCTGACAGCTCCGAATGAAAGAAGATACATGACTATATACAATATGTGCACACAAAACATACTCATTATGGTACCTAACAAACATAGACATAAGATTACATCTTTTCAATAAACCCAAGTTCCATCACCAAACTACCCCACATTGTGAAATATCTGACGCCCTCTAATAACTGTGCTAATGAAGAGATGTTTGGGGAGAGAAGGGGGGCCAGGAATAGAATATTAGAAAAGCTGCACGTCAAAAGTGAGGTTGCAGGCAGAGCAGAGCAAGACAGCTGGTTGGATCTAATCTATTATGGGAACGTGTCTTGTAGGAACATTAAATCTAAGCCAGATTTGAAAGAAAAATGCAGGCTTCCAACCACTTAATTGGGTATCTTAAATTTGGGTGTTCCTTATGCTAGCTTGTTCACTCTTTCTCTATAGTATGAAATAGTACAACTATTTGGTACATGGTTTCCATCTGCAGATATCTCTTAATCAGATATCCTAAGGTGATGTGCAGGTGGGAGGTTAAGCTTAGGAAGCCAAAAATCTCAGTAGTATTTTTAACAACATTATAACTAACCCCCCAAGTACTTATTTGTCAGAATCAATTGTGGTTCTAAATGTTGTTAGTCACAATATAAAATTTGCTCTTAGGATAAAGACACCACTTAATGAACTGCAATTCTTGTTCTAACCCCACCTCCGAGGCATTTCTCATCAATGTGATAAAATCACAAGCCAGGTGCTGCAATGCTTTTTTTTTAATCATAAATCTCATCCTGTCACTAAGGAGAAAAAAAAGTTTAAACAAATTTGTGGAAGAAACTTTTTCCCAGGTGTTATTTTGTTAACAAGGGCTCAATGGAAAGTTCAGCCATAATAGTTTAAATAGATAACAACACCAAATAAATAACACCAAAAATTCTACATTAAGAAAGGTCTAGTTTGTCATATAGAAGAGAAATGGGCAAATATTCTAACTCTTTTTCTTACTAGTTTTAAGTCTTCTGAAGTGTTCATCTCCTAAATCATATGATATTCAGTAGGGAAGGAAATTCTATAGGAGAAAAAGGAAGGAAGGGAGGGAGGAAGGAAGGATGAAGGAAGGAGGGAGGAAAGAGGGAAGAAGGAAGGAAGCAAAATAAGTAAGGTGAGAGGAAAAATTCAAATCATTTATGTTTCCTGAGATCAAGTTTAGTAAAAATATTTCAGCAATGATCTGCTCAGCCCTAAAGCTATACAGGAACAACCTGGAGGAACTTGAAGTTTGCTTATGGATTTTTTTCATCTCTTTTTCCACTTCAAGTTGGCTTTTTCCCCCTTTAAGCCAAACTTCTTCTTCTTCTTCTTCTTCTTCTTCTTCTTCTTCTTCTTCTTCT
>NW_027185712.1:23029972-23110754 GCF_028583685.1 Petaurus breviceps papuanus
CTTCTTCTTCTTCTTCTTCTTCTTCTTCTTCTTCTTCTTCTTCTTCTTCTTCTTCTTCTTCTTCTTCTTCTTCTTCTTCTTCTTCTTCTTCAATTTTAAGGCTAATAATTCTTTTTGCAAGATGTAAAAAAAGAAAGTCAAGCTTTCCCCCTGCGTCCCAACCTGGAAGCAGAGAAAAGACTTTAACTTGTGGCTCCTCATCTCATTTTCCAGTCTCTCAGAGCACATAGCCCAGGGTTTGCACTGGGACCATGTGTAATTTAATTGGATTCAGGGGGTAAGGGTGGGAAAAGGATGATAAAGCTGTGTGAAAATTTTCACACAAAAGCACACCACCCAATTTACATTTTCATTGGCTTCACAAAAATATTTCACCTAGCAGAGTTTTTCTAATTTTGGCCATCATTGAAAAATTAGCATGTGCCTGAGTGAAAACCATTGTGCTCTACTTTGTGATATAATCAGCAACAGAGAAGGAGTCTGGAGTCCGCAAAATTAAAGATGATAATGTTTTCATTTGCTCCAGCCACTTTTTTTCCTTTAACCTAGTTTTAACTGCATTTGCTTGGGGATTTTTTTCTTATGAAAATAGTATTATGTGTGACATTCAGGCTTCCAAAAATGATTAAAGCCATAGAAGTGTCTTTGATTATAAGTGTTAGAAAACCACAAATAAAAGTTGATAAATAAATACTGAAGTAGCAAGAATAGGAAGAGTTCTGGTCAGATTTTATTCACCATCTGATATAATTATTCTTTCTTTGTTGTCTAAAGGTAACAAATGCATAACTGACCAGTACAAGGAAATATCATGCATGAATGGTTGATCAAGCAACAAGAATTTATTAAACACTCTTTGCATCAGGTATTCTACTAGGTCCTTGGGATACAAAGTCAAAAACAAAATATTCTCTACCCTTTCAGAACTTACATTCTAGAGTAAACATGTGTGTATATACACACATTCCTAATATACATGTGTGTATGTATGTACATGCACAGTCACAAAATCCATGCAAGGTAGTCTGTGAGGGAAGACACTCAGAGTTGGGGAGGAGTGGGAAGGAAAAGCTCCATGTACAAGATAGTGCTCTGGGTGCTGAGTATTAAAGGAAGTGAAAAGTATATATACATTTATATATATATACATACACACATATATGTCATATGTATGACATAAATATACTATTACTATGCTACTTTATATACAGATCTCTTCATATGACACAGAATTTTTAAGGAGGGATGGGAGCATTTTATGATTAATCAATTATTTATTTAAGGGCAAAGGTCCCTTTAATAAACAAGATTATGCAAAAATATTTTATCTCTGTTCTACTACTTTCTTATGGACCTGTAGTCACAGAATCATTGATAGTTCAAAACCCAAATACAATCAAATAGATTATGATTGTGCCTTTGAGACATAGGGGCAGTTTGCTTTATGTAATTGATGTGCTTATAAAATTCAGTTGGCAAAACACTTACTGGGTAGCTTTCTTTCATTTGTTTGCTACCTTTTGGAATTGACTCCTATTTTCCCATTATTCCTTACACTTTTTTAATTGCAAAGAACCCACTAATATTCATCTAATTTATGAGACCAGTACAAAGAATTGTTTTTGGAAACGATCACTGTAAAACATTCAGCAAAAGGGAAAAGCTGGAAACAGGTCACCAATAACAGGAAGAAATATAACATGCCCTGTCTTGTGAAATTTTCAGACGGTTCTATAAAATTATGAAGTTAAAACCTTAACCTAATGAAGGGGCCAAGCAAACAAAAACCTTTTAAGGTATACCAAAATATATAAGTCCAGCATAGGAAACTCCTAAATTCTAATAGAAACATTTCATTGACCTAGCAGGCATATTTTCAATTGGATAAAATGTTTGCAAGTGACTTTTCCCCAGTAAATTAGGAACAAAGAATATTTTGAACTTTTTGTGCATTCATTTGATAGGTCTTATATAAGTGTGTGCATGAAGAAAGAGGAAGGAATTTAAAACAATTCAAAATTTTTGGAAACTCTGTTTGCTCCAATACATCAAAAGGACCATGATTTCATTATTGTTTGCTTTCTGCTCCATTCAAAATGCTACCCCAGGGATGGGGAACCTGTGGCCTTGCCACATGTGGTCCTCTAGGTCCTCAAGTATGACCCTTTGATGAACCCAAACTTCACAGAACAAATCCCCTTAATAAAATGATTTGTTCTTTGAAGTTTGGATTCAGTAAAAGGGCTACACTTGAGGATCTAGAGGGCCACACATGACCTCAAAGCCACAGGTTCCCCACCCTTGTGCTACCCCTTCACCTCAGGAGATGAGTCGAATGAATTGCTGTGCACTGAACACTCAACCCTTTGTGGCCAGTCTTCTGGACATGAATTTCTCCTATGTTAGCTGGAATGGTCTTCGGATGACAATAGCAGGGTCTTTTAATGGGACTCTCTACACTAAGTTTTTTCAGTTTAATAGGAACTGCCAGCCCTTGTATTCTTTATGCAGAGATCCGATCATAGGAGCTTAAAAACAAAGAAAAGTCCCATATGCACCAAAATTTTCATATTTCTACTTTGGAAGTAACAACTTGAAACAAAGTGAGTATCCATTGATTGGGGAACAGCTCAGAGCAAGTTGGGGCACATGAATGAAATAAATTTATTGCTTTGTAAGAAACAAAAATTCAGAGAAATATGAAAATTATGAACTGATGTAAATCGAAGAAAGCACAGCTAAAAGCATAAATTATAAAATACTATGTATGATGATGTAGATTAAAGGACGGATAATTTCAGTGATACAAGAAACTCCACAGATGAGGGAATTTCCTCTACCAATGCAGTTCAGAACTCTCTTTGCACTTTTTTTTTTGGTGCTATACTTAGAAGGTTTTCTAGAGTGCTCTATGTGTCTGTGTGTATTGTGTGATGGCATATATGTTATTATAGCCATGTTTAATTTTTTTTTTTTATTTTTCAAAATCAGTATTAAGATTTTTGCTTGGTTCCAGGGTTATTGTTTCATCTTTGTTAGTTAATAGAAACTATACCCTCAGCACAACTGGAAGTAAAGATGCTCCTTTTTCATCCTCTCTAGCATTTTTTAGAAAACTTGATTAGACTAGGTAGGCTGCCTACTTGATGAAATTAATTGATTTTAAAATTCTTTTATACAATAAATCTCCTCCTCAAGGTCCTCACCAAAAACAAAAGGTTTTTGAATGGAAAGCACAAAACAGAAATAGTTAATTTTCTGGTGATGATGTTCAGAATATGTAGGTTAAACAACCAAATCAGTTTTTCTATTTTTAAGTACAAATTGAAGGAGTTGGGGGTGTCATAAGTGTTTAGGCACTTATGATCTTTTTCTAAAAGGTCAGAACTTATTGGTAAATTCCTTCTTAGAAAAGGATATTGATACTTGACCATTTCAAGAGATCCATGAATTCATCCATATGAGTATGCCCTCCACTGATGAGGACTGTAGTATATTCATCCCTTCTCAACCTGAATAATTCTTGCCTTTATCTTTCCTTGAATCTTACAAAAAGGATTCATTGTCCAAGCTCCCCAAAGCCTTCCTCTAGGTCTTTTAATATGTTATGGGTATTATTCCAACAACAGCAGTCCAGTTACTATGCCTCTTCTTGCTACATAACCTGCCCACTTGCCCTTCTGGTCATTGAAGGTTAGGGATTATTTTGCACATGAGGCATTGTTAATATGCCTCAATTAAAATAAAGTCTGCCCTGCTTGTGTCTGCTCTGGTCCTTTGTATTGCTTATTAGATCCCTTAAATTTTTTATTCTTTCCTAATCATTAAGGACAGCCACAATAATGCCATGGATAACAATGTAGATTTCTTGGGGAACTTTATTTGCCAAGTGCTTAACTGTACATACTTCTCCATTACTATGTACTTAAAAAATCAAGATTTTTTTTGGTGGGGGAGGGAAGAAAACTGTAAAATTTTTTTTTGCTTTTTTTGGAGGACAATTGGGGTTAAGTGATTTGCCCAAAGTCACACAGCTAATAAGTGTTTCTATTATCTGAGGCCAGATTTGAACTAAGGTCCTCCTGACCCCAGGGCTGCTGCTCTATTCACTGTGCCACCTATCCACCCCAGAAAACTCTACAATTTAATACTACAGTAGATGAAGGGACTGCTAGATGATGCAATCAATTCTGCACTGGGCTTAGAATGAGGAAAACTCATATTCATGAATTCAAATCCAGCCTTAGAAACTTATTAGCTATGTGACCCCAGGCAAGTCACTTTACCTTGTTTGCCTCAAGCTTCCCCATTTTTAAAATGAGCTGGAGAAGGACATGGCAAATCATTTCAGTATCCTTGCTGCAAAAACCCCAAATGGAGTCATGAAGAGTCATACATGATGAAACACCAGCAACATAGTAGATGAGACAAAAAAAAAAAGTTTTCATTACAATATTCACTATCAAAATGTTCATTTCCCCCAGAATTGTTACTGTTATCCCCACCATTAAGAGACACATGAATATGTTTATAAAATTCTGGAGTCAGTGGTTCCATATCAGCACAATTTTTTAGAAATAGGGTGATAGCAGAGCTAAGGGGACTTCAAAGGAAATGATTTAGAATGAGAAAGATGTGAATTCAAATCCCACTTCTGAAATATACACTTTGTTTCCCTGGGTATATCACTTAAATTCTCAGATTCCAGGGAAATTCTCTGAGATTATAAGTAGCAGAATTTATATATATATATATATATAATATTCTTAAACAACCTGCTTCAACTCAATTCCTGGATACAAAGAAATTGTTTCTTTACTTTGTATTTATTGTCATTTTAGACAAACTCCTACAGCAGATGGTAATTTCCAATCTTATTTACATGTTTTTTCAATCTACTGTGAAAGAGAATCTTGCTATTTTCTATGGTACTTAAAAGCAACAAATGACATCAAATAGAGGTTCATCTCTCACTGCATCTTATTTATGTATCTTATATATGTAAACATAGAATGTCAGAATTGAAAAGGACCTAAGAGACAAGTCTAACCTCCTCATTTTATATATGAGAACATTGAGACTCAGAGCAATAAAGTCAGTTGTCCAAGATCACTCAGCAAGTTTAGTTCCAGAGCTTAAAGTAGACCCTATTACCACCCCAATGTTCTTACCATCACACCTACCACTGTCTCACTAAAATTCTCTCAATCAGTTTGCTTCAGATAGCTTTCACTAGGGTTGATGTCCAAATGTTTTAGACCTACGAAAGGCACAAGTTAAGTCAACCAGGATATGGAATCTGGGACATCTTGAAATGAGTATAGAAAAATAAAATGAAACAACAATAGGGAGGGCTCTCTGAGCCATTAGCTGAGGAAGAAAATAAAATACAAAAGCATAGTGTATTGAGCAAGTTGGAATACTAACAAAGGCAGTGCTTCCCTGGGTGTTTGTGTGACTGTGCAGTCGGTGGGGATTTTTTTCTTAGAGCTTGTTGGGGTGATAAGATATCAATCCAACAAACATAGATACATGAATCCAGAAATGTTGTGTAGGAATCTGGCACCATACAGAGTAGTGCACTTTCTAGTGGATCATTTGAAAACCTGAATACTGACTACCAAGTCATTTGATAGTATGGACCATCTTTATATTGAGGCCAACAGATTTATTCAATGGAAGAATTCCTCAGCAAGTCAAAGTGTAACTCCTCCATTCATACACACCCCACCTCACACCCCTTCCCTGATACATTTACACACTGAAAGAAGCTAGAAGTGCCTATATTTCATTCGCTGGGATATCCTACTTTCCTCTAAGGGAAAACAAACAGCTCAGTACATTGCAACTGGTTGCCATACCACACAATAAGTCTTAACTTTGGTTCCTTGAAAATATTTCCCTTGTCAATTTGATATTACTTATGTTGGGGGAAAATATCTCATTTAATTAGCAGAGTATGACATGTGGAAATTTGCAACTTTCACTTTAAAGCACTCATAGACTGTTTGTTCCTACCTAATGCATTTTCTTTCTTTATTTTCACAACTGCACTCACTTTCTAATCATAAAAAGCTCACAGCATTGAGTGATGGTAAATGGCTTTTGCCTGCTGGGGGGATGAAAAATTATAACTGTCTTCATAAAAGACTGAAATCAAATGAAAGGAGATGAAAGCTTATAACTGGAAGAAAAGTAAAAGCTGTTAAATAGGGACCTGACTTGAAAATTTCAGAAATGGTTAATGAGATGATGGGTGGCAGGTTAAATTGTACTACCTGGAGTTTAACTGAATATCTTGGAAAGTATCTTCCTGGTGCTTCTTTCAGAATGTCAGAGGCACTCTCCTAATTTCAACAACTATAGGAATTTCAAAGCAACCATCACATTTCTCAGCAACAGAAATTATTTTTACATAAATATGACAAAATATACATATACAAAAGTAATGATGCAGTACAAATTTGGGCAGAAATATTATTTTCAAAAGATCAAGGTGTTTATAATTGAATCTAGTGCAGTTTCCTTTTTCTATTCCTTCTTATATAAGTCAATTTCAAAGCAAAGGAAGTCCCTCCCACCAATTCAACCTGTATTGGATGTGATATTCAGAAAAGTTAAGCAATTTGACCACAATCACACAACTAGTGAACCTGAACTAGTGAACATTAGAACCTGAGTCTTTTTTTCCTCCAGGTCCAATAGCTTTATCCACCATGACTAGCTGATTCTCCTGTTTAAAGAATTGGAGACAATAGTGCATCTTTCCCAAGGTATGCCCTGGATGGTACTCATAAGTGAGAAAGAATGTAGAAGTGACAGAGAAGTATGGACTAGAGGGACAGGAGTGAAAAATTTTGAAAGACAAGTATGATCTTACATGAAAGAGATGGTGTAGAAAGATGAAATCTATCCTTGCATGCTATTTATAGTATGACCTATCTTTAATGTATAGAAATAAGTATATAATGATTGAGTAGTATGCTAATATTTTTATTATTAGTAAGATCAAAATTTACTTATGGAAACATATTCATATAATTGGAAACTAGAGGGGTGACTAGGTGGTGCAGTGAACAGAGCACTGGCCCTGAAGTGAGGAGGACCTGAGTTCAAACCTGACCTTAGACCCTTAACACTTACTAGCCATGTGACCTTAGGAAAGTCACTTAACCCTGATTGCCCTGCTTTCCCCCTCCAAAAAAAATTGGAAACTAGAAAAAAATACCTTGAAGTAATAAATATATAGAACACTTTATGAATCAAAAAGAAAACATTAGATAGATAGTATCAATGTTATAATAATATACCAGAGTAATTCAAAGTGGAGAAGATAGGGGAATGAACAATCAACCAATCAGCAAAAATCAGCAAATCCAAAAGTTAGAGAATTATAGTAAACTAGAGAATATTGCCATGCTACCTCTTTTTATCTGACAGAGAACTAGAGAATTCTATAGGACTTTAGTGAATGGAGAGGGAGGTGTCTCTGGCTGGTCTGCAAAGAGAAGGGAATCCCTCATACTTGAGGATGTAAATGACTGAGGATTTACTCACATGTTTAGGACTAAATAGGAAAATGGAGTTACACAACAACCAGCCAATCAGATCTGGCAAAATTCAGGCAAAATGACTGATCCAGAAACCCCAAGCAGAGACAGTTTCAGAGAGAGTATCAAAATGATATACATATCCCAAACTCTAATCATATAACAACATGGCACCTAAATGAAAGGAGGTTTCTAATGTTGGTTTTTGCCAATGCCTGTTAGGAACAATGTATATTGTCATAGTGCACTTTTCTTCATAGTTTGCAAGTCTCATGGCTAGTCAGAGAGTGGAACAGAAGGGAGGCGATTAATCCTCTTTTCCCACTACCTGAATACTTCCCTTTAGTCTGTTATTGAAGAATGTGAGCTCTGACTTTCAGGCTGATTAATTGAGTTGATTTTGTAAATTAATTTTAGGAATTGTTTTTCAGGTGTTAATACCTGATTTAAGATAAAGTTGAAATTTTTCACACTCCTAAGCAATTTACAAATTAATACTTTGGTATCATCCAGTGCTTAATCTAATTATTCAGTTAATGGTTTCTCTTGGCAGCATTAGTGCTGCTATTTAGTAATCAGGATGTGATAAGTGAGTAATAAGCTAATATTTTTATTATTAATAAGATTGACTTTTTAACATATTAGTGTCATTGGAAATTACAAACAGCTTTATGTCTTTTTACCTCAAAGTAAATGTATAAAGCACTTCATTAATCAAATAGGCATGATTAAAGAAAAAAAACATTAGATGGTCAAGAAATACCAACACTATAATATGTTATAATACAAAGAGTAACTCAAAGTGAAGGGGATAGGATAGTGAACAGTCAATAAATCAATCAGCAAGCATGTATTAAGTGCTTAGTCTATGTCAAACCCAGTGTTTTATGCTAGAGATATAAATATAAAGAATAAAATAGTCATATTTATAGGGAAATTATATTCTAAAGGGCCCTAAAAGTGGACACCCAATTTTGGTTTTGAATAAGTAAAAATAGGTCTAGACTAAGCTAAATTGTAAGGTTTATGTTTGGAATTCAGTCACCTCCCCTTTCCAACACCCCTTTCCCTAATCTATTTAATTGCTTTTAAAAAAAATCATTAAAACAATAAGCTTGAGGGAAGGTCACAAAGATATGAGAAGTCATGACATGGAACTTTACTAGTCCATCATATTCAGCCATCTTAGGATCACAGACCAAGAGCTGGAATGGACTTTAAGGATCACCATGATGAACTTTCTTATTTTATAGAAATGGAAACAGGTTAAATGACTTTGTTACAGAGTCCCAAAGCTAGTACATATATGGGGAAGGATTCAAACCCAAGTCCTCCTGACTCCTGGTCCACTATTCTAACGACTTTACTTCACTGAATCTATTTTGATGTTTGGCATGGAAGTGAACTATAGGTTACTGATTCTCTATTAAGTATTAGAAAAAATATGCTTGAAGATAAAATAATAATTGAAAGAAGAAAACATTTTTGAAATGGAAGTGAGATTTTTTTAACAAGTAAATGTCACTGGTAATGTTTTTATTCTCCAATAAGATTATTTTCTTTCACAGGGCTCTTCCCTCAATTCATATAGATCAAAACCTCTAAAACTTAGTCACTAGTCTTTATGAGATGCTGTGACTTGAAAAATTAACCATAAGGTACCCAACTTCCTGGCAATGAAAGTCTCCATATAGTTAGCTTGGTCCTAAGGTGACAGAGAATCCGTTACCAGCTTCATATTCAATCTTTCTAGCTTGGTAGGACCTTCCAAAGGTTTGACCTTAAAGAATTTGGTGTCATCTTCATGCAACAATGAGCCATGACACTAAGACATCAGTGGAGATACACTAAACAACTAAGTACATAACATAGTCTTCTTAAAAGAAATTCTCATCTGTCCTCCAACCATCTAACTCTTGCTCCATTTCTAATAAAGTATATTGGTTTAACATATGTCACAGTGTAACTGAGGCATGTGTTCATGCTTCATATACTCGTGAAAATATTCATAAATAACTCTCTTTGAGGGAGATGGAATGCAGAGGTAATGCCCCAGTGCCAAGAAACTGGCTTACTATAGAAGAGTTAGTTTTAATTTTTCCACCTGAATAATGGGAGCTAATATTTTCAGCATGTTTATCCAGTGCTGCATTTTAACATATTTGAGTTATTTACCTTTTATTTATAAATTATTTGGCCCTGGAATTCTATTATAATACTATTCTCAGAAATGTTTATAAGGGGAAGCAGATCAAAACATGTGAAGGAATCATCAGAAATACATACCCATAAAAATGTGTGTTCATATATGTATTTAAATAAAAAGATTTATATGTTATATAATATATTCACACATATGCAAATACATTATTAAATATATTTACTAGTATAATTTAATAATAAATATATATACTATTTTATAGGTATGTATACATGTGTGTATGTACAATAGCTTTGATGACATTTCATTTACTTAAAATGAATCAGAGAATCCTCAATGTTTGAGTCTTAGAAGACCCTCATTTTACAGATTAGGAAACTGAGAGACTAGAAAGGAGATATGACTCACTCAGAGTCACACTGCCGGTTAGTGGGAGAGCTAAAACTAAAACCAAGACTATCCATTTCTTTGCTCTGTCACTTGCTATATTCAATAAGAAAATCTCCATAATCAAACAATACTTTCTCTAGTGTTCAAAATTATTTTATTAATTTTATCCGATGTTTTACAATCTCTTGAAAGAGGAGTGATATCCAGGTTATTTTGGGACTCCAATGAAATAATGAAAACATTAAAACACAAATTGTGTGTTTGCCTTTGCTTATAAAGCATATAAGTATGAATGCTTTTAAACATTCACTCTCAGGCTGAATAGAACACCCACTCATACATACACACAAATGACAATTTCCCTTCTACAAGGTCAACTGCAGACATAGTCACAGACTTTTTTCCCTCATGGGATGATATTTCTTTCCTGAATCTTCAAGTAGCCCCAGAATGAATTTTATTGTTTATGAAATGGTTCCCTGTTGTCCTGTAGATTAGCAGTTAGTCTTTCAAGGACAGCAGTGTCTTTTAATTGCTTCTCCCCTTAAATTAGCATGCAGTTTGAATTCCCAACATAGGACTATCAATCGCCAAACAGCCCAAACCATGTATGTGGGAAAGATATTCAACTTTTTATTTAAAAAAATACTGGTCTGCAATTACCAAATCTTCATCTACACTTAAAGCAATAGTTATCAAAACAAGCCAAGATGAGTTTAAAAAAATAGAAAAGTAGATGAATGGAACAGCTACATGAGGAAAGCCTAGAGGAAAATGAACACAGTAGCCTAATACCTAATAACCATAAACTACTGAAGAGAAGACTCCCTATTTGAAAAAAAAAAATCAGCTAAGACAGTGGGAAAGCAGTTTGGCAGAAAATAGATTTAAACCAGCAACTTCTACCATACAAAATAAACTTCTTTAAGGTAAAAGGTCACATGATTTTATTTTCTTAAAGAGGCAAATGAATGTTGGTGATTTTTACATCTACAGTTAAGGGGAAAACTCCTAACTAAATAAGATAGAGGAATGACTTCAAAAGGTGGGAAGAAAAATTGGATTACATATAATATAACTCAGTTTAATAAGCATTTTAATTGTCTCCTATACCAAAGCCCTATGCTAGGTGCTAGGGATATAAAGACAAAAAAGGAAACAGCCTCTATAAACCCAGTTGTACTACAAGACTGCAGTATATGCAAAGATAGTAAGCCCTTATTAAAGTGAATTAATAACCAAAAGTAAATTAATACATTTTCTTTAAAAAAATGAAGTATTTTAATCAAATCAATGTAAATAGAATAAGAGATATTGTCTCATTAAAGGGGGAATCTATCAAGTATTTCTGTTTATAAACAACACACATCTGACATTGAGGTCATTATTTCAAATATTTAAGGGGAACATACTTTCCCCAGCATGTGTTCAAAGAGATGAATACTTTTCAGAAGAAGAAATGTGTTTGCATTTTAGTGTATACAAAAATATATATATTTTTAATCTAATACAACATACCTGATGCATCAAATTAGCAAAAATTATAAAAGACTGAAATAGTAAGTATTAGAGGACTGTATCAAGACAGACACACTAAATGTTGCTGCTAGAGTTGTGAATTGCTTGAATTAGCAAATATCAATTAGCAGAGCAAAGTCACCTGACATATAGATTGGAGAATGGACAGTGAGAAGAGAGGAAATCATTATAATTATGGACAGACAAGAGGTCATATTGGCAGAGTGAATAAAGTGAAGGGGAAAAATTTAGGTGACCCTCTGTAGTTAGAATCAACAGAATCAACCTGGCAATTGATTGAATATGAATAGTAAGGGAAAGAGATAAGGGAAGAGTCAAATTGAAGATTTCTAGCCCAAACAAAAAAGGAGAATGGAGATGTCTTCCACAGAAACAAGGACGATGGGGAAGAGCAGCAGGTTTGGACACCAAAAAAAAAAAAGTGATTTTACTTTTGAAATATTGAGTTTGCAGTTCAAATAGACATTTTAATGAAAATTTTGAACAAAAAGTAGGAAATTTGGGACTATATCTAAGGGGATAGATTGGAAAGGAGGGAGAAAAAAATGGCCATTATGTACAATGAAGCCATGGAAATGGACAAATTCATAGGCAGAATAAAGAGAGCTGACAATGCAACCATGGGGAACACCTACACCTGAGTAACAGAAAAAAGAAGACAAACTAGTAAAGGTGACCAACAATAAATGATTCAGAAAAGTAGTCTAACTAAAAGAGAGCAATGCCATAAAAGTCAAGTTAAAATATAGCATCAAGAAAGAAGGGTTTTCAACAGGTCAAATGCAGTTGGAAGGTCACAGAGAATTAGGATTGAGAAAGCCCCTGACTTTTACACTACGAAGTCATAGGTGACACATATTTTATACCCTAAGGAGGTCATTGATAAGAAGAAAGCCTCCCCCCCCCCACCATTATCCTATATACAAAAATATTTATATCACTTTTTTTGTAGTAGTAAAGTTTGGGTTTTAATCCTAGCTTGGATACTCATAGCCTGGGAGATCTTGGAGGAAAAAAGTAGATGCCCATGAATTGGGGAATGGTTAAGTAAATTTTGGTTAAGTTTTAGTTGATTTTTTATTCATGTACAACTCTACATGATCCTATTTACGGTCATGACATCTTGGCAAAATCCTGGAGTGGTTTTCCATTTCCTGCCCCAATTTATTTTACAGATGAGGAAACTGAGGCAAACAGGGTTAAGTGAATTGCCCAGGGTTATGCAATATAGAAAGGGTCTAAGACCAGACTTGAATTTAGGAATATGAGTCTTCCTGACTCCAAACCCAGCACCCTATTCACTGTGCCACCTATATTCCCCAAATTTTAGAGCATGTATGAAATAGAACATAAGAAATGCCAGATATGATGAACAGAGAGAAGCATGGAAAGATGTATATAATCTGATGCAAAGTAAAGTAATCAGAGAAAAAAAATAAACATGAGTACAACAATGTAAATGAAAAGAACAACTACAAAGAATCAAAAGTTTTATCGAAAACTTACAAGCAATAAGCATAGACCTAAAGAAGAGATATAAGAACACACATCCATTCCACTCCTTTATAGAGGTGGAAGGCCACAAGTGTGTAACATTACATATTTCTTCATTTTTAAATATACTGTTCAGATTTATTTTTTAATCTTTTTCTTATTTTCTTTTTTTTTTCTTAAAAATATTATTGTTGGGGGTGGCTAGGTGGTACGGTGAATAGAGCACCGGCCCTGGAGTCAGGAGGACCTGAGTTCAAATCTGGCCTCAGACACTTGACACACTTTCTAGCCATGTGACTTTGGGCAAGTCACTTAACCCCAATTGCCCTGCAAAATGTTATATATATATATATATATATACACACACACACACAGAGGGAGAGAAAATTGGAAAATTGTCAGGATGCCCATCAATTGGGGAACAATTGAACAAATTGTAGAATATAATTGTGATGGAATACTACTATGCTATAAGAAATGAGGAGCTCAATAATCACAAAAACATGGACAAATTTGCAGGAAATAATGAAGAATGAAATGAACAGAACCAAGTGAATGTAATATTCAGTAACAGCAATATGGTTTTAAGAAAAACTTTTAGAAAATAAGTCATTTCAAATGTTATAAAAACCCAAATTAACCACAAAGGTCATATGAAGGAAGTTGCTATCTGCATCCAGAAAAAGAACTGATGAATAGAAGCATTTTTGGAATGATTGCATATACATGTGTGTGTGAATGCATACACACACACATAATGCATATTTATATATACCTATTTGTGTCTAATCATAGCCATCTCTAGGGTGAGGGAGGAGAGACTTATATGATAACTTTATTATATATTTTAAAAGAAATAGCAATTTATACATAATAGATTTGCAGTTTCATGTACAATCATCTTTTTATTATAATGTTATGGAAATGCTCGTTTTATTCCATAAATAATGGAATTATCCATAATTCCATGAATTAAAAATATACATACGTACTTATATTTATGTATATATGTATATGTGTGTACATATATATATGTTATATAGAATGGCTCTTTGGGAGAGAGGAGGAGAAGGATACTAAGATTTCAGCAAAGGAAGATCTGAATCACTGAGATAATGGAATAAGAGTGATGTGAAAAGAGCTTTGGATTTTAATTCAGGGGATGTGAGTTCTAATCCTGGCTCTGTTCTTCTTTGCCTGCATCGTCATAGTTAAGCCATTTAAATTGTCTGAGTCCCAATAATCACCTCTATAAAACAGAGTAACAGCTGAAATCTTAAGAACCTCCTGACTCTAAATCTATGATACTAAAGTTGAGATTTTCTAGCCTTGAGGCAAAGGAAATACCAAATAAGCAAGAATTTATGGCAAAAATCTGGTCCAAGATTCAAATGAGAATGATGGTGTAATGAGGCCTTTATAGGATCCCACTCCCCAGTGGTTTCCTCTGGTTTGATTACAATGAGGAAGGACTGGAATTTATGGCAGCCCAAGGGGCCTGGAGATGAAAGGAGGCCTTCATAGATCCCATCTATCCAGTGATCCCACTATAGTGTTTCTATCATTGTCCCTCCTAAGTTTTAACTTCAGAATTAAAAAATATAAAGAAAATATGCAAGGCCTTTTGGTTCATGTCACAGAGACAATATACCCATACTCAAAACACACTTACATTTAGGATAAGGTTAGTAGTTTATTTTGGCCCACAAAACAATACATTTTTATTGTCTTCCTTGGCTCTTTGTATATCTGAAATAAAGTATTTTAAAATTTAAAATAATCATTAGAAAACCATGTCTTAAACTGCAACTTTTAGTGAATGATTGCTACACATTTTTCAGAGCAGTAACTTTGTTTCCTGGCTTCTTCAGTACCAGTTTCTGAGAATATTTTTTTGACCACTGGGTAACTGGTTATTATTGGAGGCTCTCTGATTTAAATTTATGGGGAAGGATTTGTTTGTACTATCTTCATCTTGCTCAAAAATGGCCTCTAAACCTCCATAAATAAGTTATAGAAACTGTCGGTTTGGAAGAAAGGAAGTGATATTTATTCATAGTCAGTGCACCTCTGTTTGACCTTTATTAAGAGGGCTTTCTTTTTATTTTTGTCCAGAGATTCTCAGAGCAGAGCTACATTTCACTGTTTGCTTCCTTGCTTCTTTTACATTCTATCTGCACTTGTACGTCATTTATTTGAGACCATTACTAGTGAAGGGGATATAATTTTTCAAATTAAGAAAGCTGGTTTTTGCAAATGGTTATGCCACAGGCCCACTGGAGTAGTTTTCATCCGTGATACATTGCTATGGCCTCCTTTAACATATTGCTAATGACTTGCAAATACATTTAAAAAGACCATCCTAAAACACTCTATAACCATTATAACTATGAAAAATATTTTAAAAGATATATTAAATAATACTCATTTCTTCAATTTAACATTTACATCTAATATTTTCCCCTTGCATATTCCATAAGTATATAAACTAATCAGGAATGACTAGGAGTCTGAAAAATCTGTAGAGGAAGAGGGAAATAAAGGAATGAGGTTGGGGTAGGGTGAGGAGGCAGAGCTTATCTTCCTCCCATCCCCTTTCATCCCCTTCTTTGGTCTCAGGCTGGCTAAAGTTGACATGGCTCGGCTTAGATGAGATGGGAATCACCAACTTTATTCTTTCAAAGGGGATGGAGGACTATTGGGCCTTACCACCTGGCCTGGACCTCCAGGTCTTGGACATATGAACTGCCTTTATGCTCTCCACACCACCAGAACTGTCATCTAACTTGATACAACCATTTCAACCACCCTGAGGCTTAACCTTCTTTCTGTATTGTCTCCCCCAAATAGAGTGCGATTTCCCTGAAATCAGAAACCAGCTTGCATTTTCTCTCTGTATCCATAAAGCTTAGCCCAGGGTTCACTACAAAAAGTAATTATTTAACAGATGCTTTTTCAATCATTCATTCATTTATTGCAATACTTCCTGTTATTGAAACATAACCAGATGAGGGAAGAAATTTAGGGAAATATTTGTTAGCAAAATTATTACAACAGTGATTTTTCAGGAAATTATAAAGAGTGTCTAGTTGGTATAATGAAGAAAAGTTGGAGCTAGCTGTGTGCATATAAGATGGGAATTAATGTGCCTACCTCATGGGGAGCTGGTGTTGCAGTGCATAGAGTGCTGGGCCTGGAGTCAGGAAGACCTGATTTCAAACCCTGCCTCAGACACCTGCTAGCTATGTGATGTTTGGCAAACCCCTTCACCCCGTTTGCCTTAGTGTCCTAATCTGTAAAACGAGCTGGAGAAGGAAATGGCAAACCACCCCGTATCTCTGCCAAGAAAACCCCAAATAGGGTCACAAGAACTTGAACATGACTGAGAAACAACATGATCTTGTAAGATTTAAATGAGATAATGAATGTAAAGAACTTGTAAGCTTTTCTAAATTTGTAAAAACAAAACAAAAACTTTTGTAAAGTTTTCTACAAACTCCAGCTAACACTGTTATCAAGATTTTAACTGTGGGGTCCTTAATCTCTGGATCATTGTCATGAAGTTAATATTTTCTCACATCCTGCCCCTGCCACACACACATACACATTGATCAGTTAATCAATCAATGAGCATTTACCATTGAGCTTATAATGAATCATTCACCATGTTAAGAAAAGGGGATACATACAACAATAAATGAAACAAGCCCTGTCCTCAGAGAGGTTGCACATTGTAAGGAGAGATAAAATAGTATTATAGCAAGAGTTACCTTCTTGGAAGGCAGAGCATATGGTCAAATAATCCCTCACATTTATAAATCTCTTTAAGTTTTACAAAGCATTTTTATCTAAAAGTATTTTTTATCTGCAAAATAAGTGTTGAATTATTATTGTATGAACTGAGGAAAAGAAAGGTCAAGTGATGTTCAATCATCACACAGATAGCATGTCTCCTTGACTTAAACCCAAGATTTCAAACACAGTCTAGTGCCTTTTCTACTATTTTTTCTATATGTCCAATTGGGCTTTATTTAAATGAAATGGTATTTACCCATATTTGTTCATTTTGTTGCTTACTGATGGAATTCAAAGTATCACTGAGAAAGTAGAGCTTTAAATGATGTTTAGGGTGACCTCTTCTAACCTCTTCATTTTACAGATAGGGAAAACGGTCCAGAGAGCAAACTTGTTAAAACTCCCCTAGCTAGCTAACAGCTGAGCTCAAATCAGAGCCCTAGTCTTCCAGCTATTGTACAATGATCTGTGTGCTACTATTCTTTGATGAAAGCATTTATGAAGTGCCTATGATGTGTCAGTCACTGTTCTAGGTATTGGGGGTACAGACAGTTCCTGCCCTCAAGGAATGTTTACATCTACAAGTAAATATAAAATGTACACACTGTAAACACAAAGTAATTGTCACGAGGAGTGAAAAGTAAGGAAGGGGCACCAGAAGCTGGGTGGGGGGGAGGGTGGGTGTCAAGAAAATCCTTGCAATAGGAAGTGACCCTTCAGCTAAGCTTTGAAGGGAGCCAGAGATTCTATAAGGCAAGGAAGAGGCAGGACAGTATTGCAGGTTCTGGGACAGCTGGGGCAAAGAGTCAGGGGTAGGAGATTTGTATATGTAGGACAGCCAGGAAGCTTGTTTTTGTGGAAAGGACAACTTTGTGAAGAGAAATTACACACAATAAAAAAAGCGGATTGGACACTGGGTGCTAAGGTCTTTGAAAGCCAGAGACGTTTGCATTTTATAAGAAGCCACAGAAAGCTATTTGAGCAAGAGAAGGGGTGTGTGTGTCTGTGTGTCTGTGTATGACAGAGACAGAAACAGAGACAGAGCCAGAGCCAGAAACAGAGAGACAGAGAGAAACAGAGTCAGAGAGACAGACAGAAATTGTGAGAGGAGAGAGAGACTGTGACAGAGACAGACAGACACACACACACACAGAATCAAATCCATGTTTTAAAAATATCACCATGAGTAGGATTTTGGTATAGAAATCTAATTGTATGGCACCAGAATGCCATACAATTAGGGTGGCAATCATGTAATTCACAAGTGTTATACAGCATCACTTTGTGTACCCAGAAATCCACTGTATATTTTCTCCAAAAAAAACAAGTAAATTGAATAAAACCCTTATTTTAATGGCAAAAATAAAAATATCACCATGGTAGCTATGTATAAAATGGATTAAAGAGGGAAAAACAGGGAGAACAATGAAGACTATTGCCATAGTCTAGGCAAGAAATGATGAAGGCCTGAACTAGAGTGAAGAAGAGGATCAATTTAGATCCTTATTTAGGACAAAAGAAATTAAAATAACAGCCCAGAAATCTAGTACAGTAGATAGAAGAATAACATTGGCTTGAAGTTTTACAACAGTTAAACCTCTTGACAGGGCTTCTATTCAAACAGAAATCGGGAGAACAGAGATCAAGTTATTTTTCCCAAAATAACTAGTCAGTAGGGCCTCATGCTACATGGTTGGCCTACAACAGGAGGGCTGGGCCTGTTGTCTGACAGTACTGGTTCCATTCTATTTTGTCAGGGCTGGGCATGTTCTGTGTTGGTTATAGAAGGTTCACTCAAAAGTAATGCAAATCAGAGAGATAAAAATGACTTAAATGAAAGGGAGAGAAACAAAGCAGAAATGACATGACATGACATTTTATTTGTGTTTATGCAACTATTTTCTTTGTAAATTTAGCTGTTAGCATTTAACTTGGAAGATCTCTCACTATGTGGTTAATTGGTAAAGGGAAGGGACAGGGAAACAGCAAAAATGATATGTGCTTCCACTGTGTAGAGAAATTAACTTGCTATTGCAACTAGTCAATGTGCTATTTTCCCTTTTAAGTCTTTCAAAACTAGTTTATTAACATAAATTACACAATGTTGAAATTATATGAAAAAGACTGAGAAAGCAAATCACACTACAAGATTAATATCCTCTAAACAGAGTAGATTTTCAAGATTTCACAAAGGCATGCCTCTAAATGAAGAAAACAACTCCCCTTCAAAGTGAACATTTATCCATCGGCAAAATGGATGATCTGAACAGAGATGTGTTCCTGAAGTCTTGGATTCTTTCCCAATGTGGCTGGCAAATCTTTTGCTCCTTTATGCCAGGGATATTTCTCAAGGTCTGGATAAAGTATTGAAATGACACATTCAGGCATCCAGAGGTAAACATTAAAAACACAGCTGTGGATATTAAACTAACTAAAGCCCAGAGAACTTGAAAGAAATAAGATAACACCTCACAAAGACTTAAGTAAGGAAATTCTGAGCTGAAATCCATTCAATAAATTTGAATTTCTCTTTCCAATTCTGAAAAAAAAAAAGTTGAAGGAAGTATTCCCGTAATGTAGTTTTTCTTGCTCTTGAATGAGAAAACAAATTCTGGCTCTTTCCAGGTGTTAATTGACTCAAGTTTTGATGTGCACAAACCTTCATTGTTCTTTGGCAAACCACATTTCTTCAGGAGGATTTTTGAGTGGGAGGAGGGACCATAAACATCAGCATGTCAGAATAACTTTCTTCTTTGGAATTTACTGTATTAAAACTTGGGGATTCAAGAAACCTTTTGAAAGTCCCCATAGCCCACATGACACCATGATAGGTGATGAGGGTACAAATATGGAAAACGGCACAGTTCTTTGCCCTCAAGCAGCCTCCATTCTAGTTGTGGGAGGTGAAGAATGGAGACAGCTACCTGAATAACTACATGTTGGAACATGGGAAGGGATAGGCAAAGGGTGAAACCAAGAGGCATGAAAAATTCAAGGAGGCACAGAGAATTTCTACTTGGGGGATAAGCTGGGCTTGGATAAGAGGGAATTATTTTCTACTGGAAGAGATGTGAAGAGACTTAGATCTGTGCATGAAGTACAGCATGCACAAATGGAAGGAGACAATAAAGGGTAGGACAAAGTCAGAGTATAGCTAGTAGTTGATCTTGGCTACAATGAAGAGCATACCTATTAGGAAATAAAACTCGAAAGGCAGGGTTGAGTTAGATTGAGGAGGACCTTAAAGACTGAGAAAAAGAGCTTATAATTTATTTACTAGGCAATAACAAGCCTCTAGAGAATTGGGTTTGGTTTTTTGTTTTGTTTTGTTTTGTTCTTAAGCTTTTCCATGTGCGGCAGATGCTGAATTGGCTTATGGGAGCCATCCTAGGGAACATGCATGGTCCAAAGCTCTCCTGGAAACTTCCAGGGCTGCCAGTGACTTGGTAACTTAGCACTTGAGCCATTTTCCAGATGAGAAATTTCCTGGCTGCTTCCAAACATTTGGTGATTCAGCACCAAGAGGAATTGTCACTTCTGAAAACCAAGAGTGAAAGGCTCATTTCCTGCCATATGACAGTGGCAAGGGAGGGGATCTTCCTTCAATCTTCTGACTAGTAGAGTTAGTAAATAGAGTGGCTAAAGGACTTGACTTGACCTGAGTTCAAATCTTACTTCAGATACTCCTTATCTATGCTATAACAAGTCATTTAACATCTCTCAGCATCATTTTCTTCAGCTATAAAATGGAAAAAATAATAGCACTTAATTCACAGGATTATTGTGCAGATGAAATGAGACAATACTTATAAAGTACTTCATCAAACTTTAAGTGTTATAGCAATGCTATCTAACACATTATTAGGAAAGAGCTTTATGTGTTCGTTGTTCAGTTGTTTCAGTCATGTCTCACTTTTCCTGAACCCATTTGGGAATTTCTTGTCAACGATACCAGAGTGGTTTGTCATTTCCTTCTCCAGTTAATTTTACAGATGAGGAGACTGAGACAAACAAGGTTAAGGGCAGGGTCATAGAGAAAGCACAGAAAATCCTGGCATGGCATGCCCACATCAAAGAAGGTGCTGTGCTGTATGAGCAAAGCAGAAGTGCAGTAGCTCAAAAGAAATCTGAGTTGTACAAATCTAGAGACATCTCTATGTTTATACAGACTATTTATGCCATACCTATAATAGAGCCTTCTGAGCTCATTTGGGTCTCATCAGCCAGCCAATGCATTGTACATTGACCCCAACATAGAGATGTTACTTTGATACTTTTTGACTATGAAGAATAACAACTTCCATGGCCGAATCTGAACTCAGGTCTTCCCAACTCCAGGCCCAGAACTCTATCTACTGCACCACCTAGCTTCCCCCAAGTTCTATTATTATCATTATTATTATTTGCTTTTTGGAGGGCAATTGGGGTTAAGTGACTTGCCCAAGGTCACACGGCTAGGTTTGTGTCAAGTGTCTGAGGCCAGATTTGAACTCAGGTCCTCCTAATTCCAGGGCCAGTGCTCTATTCACTGCACCACCTAGCTGACCCACTCCTCCACCAGTTCTATTATTATGAAAGAGCTCTACATACACTTATCTCATTTGAGTCTCATTGCAACCTTTCAAGTTCTATCAGTATACATTAACCTTATCTTACATGAAACTTGAAACAACAAGGTATTGTAATATAAAGTTTTTATATGTAAACCTACAGTATTGCTTAGATTTCTTTACAGAGATCTTCATAGCCTATAGAGGGTAAAATTAGAAGAAAAAAATCAAACATAATAGTAAAGTACTGCTAAATCAAATCTAATATTGAAGAACTTCTCCTGGGCCCATTATGGCAAAGATTACATACCCATTCCCTTCTTCACTAAGGGATATCTGTCCTTGAATCCACACAATGAACAAACCAGGTTCAGTCCTGGAGGACCCTAGTCTCTAAGAAGAGGAAGGCTAAGTTTTTCTCATACTCTTCAGCTCACTAAACTCCTATCCCAGCATGCCAGGGACAAACTATATAAAGTTCACGTTTTGTCTCCTGTCAAGATACTCCCTACAAAACGAGGGAAGAAATAGAAAGATACTCAATATGCAACATGAATCAGATATAGGATAGGTATTTATTTCCTACACACAAAAGAAATGCTAAAAAAAAATCCCAAATTAAAAACTAGAGTGTGCATTGACAGAATGATTTAAAATGGTTCAGTAATTTCAAATGTAACTATTGCTATAATTTTTCCTGGAAGAGACTGGCTCCCTCCAAAATTCAGCTAAAGTGCCAGTTCCTATAATGAGCTTTGTGCTTCTCTGGTATCATGTTTCCTTCCTTAAAATATGATGAATATTAAGTATGATACAAGGTATAGGATCATTCATGCATGGGATTTAATGTCCACAAAAGAGACACATAATAAATACCTATTAATTAATATTAGGAAAAAACCCAGCATATTTATAGCTCCACTGAATTTGCCAAAAACTTAGCCTCATCCTTAAGAGGTTGAACCTGAATGATCCTCGGCAAAAGATAAATGATAAGTTTCATTGAAAATTGAGAATGTAGCTTACTATTCTTACATTACAGAGTTTTCAAGGATCATATCCACTATTGCCATCAGTGTAGTAAGGATATATGAAAAACTGAAATAAATTTGAGCACAAAAAGTTATATGAACAGACTCATTTATTGATCTACTTTCAAGACTGCATTAAGCCAGTGTTACTAATTTCTTTCCAGAATACAAAATGATTTAGGTTATCTTCAATAATCCTATTATCACGTCACCTTTTCTCTACATAGGTTATGTTAGATTGTAAGATAATTCCTGTAGCTTCTGGATAGTATATGGACACATACATTGGCTTTCTTCATCTTTCCTGGATATGCTGAATCCGTCAAGTTGTCATGGTTGTTCATGGAAACGTTCAATTGATGACAGCTGCCAGGTCTTGCCTTGCTAGATTCCTATCAGTTCAAGCAGAGGGAGGGAGCTATTGAGGGCAAGAAAGACATTTCTTATAGAAAGGTGAGACCTTTCTCTAGACAGGAGATTTGGGGTTCAAGGATTAGTGACTTGATGTGAACCCTGATCCTCTTTCTTTCCTAAGAATCATGAAGTCTCTATCATGCATCCAAGAAAGAGATGAGAAGCTATATGTGTCCACAAAGAACATAGATTCCAATTTGCTCCCAAGATGCTGTCTTCGGAGCCTGATGTGTAGGTGATTTGCATTTTAAGAATTTGGGGACCAGATGAGTAGAATCATTTCTACTTCAGTGACTGACACCACAATATAATTTAATTACAAGCCTCCAAATTTGATAATGATATTTAGATTGTGAATTTGAGTTTCTGAAGATATTACTTCTTTTATGGAAATAGGTCCTAGAGTATATCAAAGCTGATTTTGGTTTTTGTAGGTTTTTTTAGGGTGTACCTGGGTAAGGAGGGAGAGGCTTGTGATTTATTTTCTCTTATACTTATTTTATTTATATGATATTTTAATTTCTTAGCTGTCTCCCTCCTTTCCTCCCTCCCAGCCTTATACTAGAGGTCAGCATTACATACACACACATTATATATGTGTATATATAAACACATAGATGCATGAATATGTATATGTATGTATACACACATATGTGTATATGTATGCATATATGTACAGATATATAGATACGCCTATTATGTATTTCTATAACTATATCGATATATCACCTTATAGTACATATTTCCATATATCAGTTCTTTCTCTGGAACTATATAGGATCTTCATAAGTCCTTTGTAATCGATTTGAATATTTGTATAACTCAGACTAGAATAATTACGTTACACAGTGGATAGAGAGCCCAACCTGGAGTAAGGAAGATTCATCTTCCTGAGTTTAAATCTGGTCTCAAACATACTAACTGTGTGACTCTGGGCAAGCTACTTAACCCTGTTTGCCTCAGTTTCTTCATTTGTAAAATGAACTGGAAAAAGAAATGGCAAAACAATCCAGCATCTTTGCCAAGGAAAATCCCAAATGGAGTCATGAAGAGTCCAACAGGACTGAAACAACTGAACATTACTAAGAATAGTTTGATCATTCACAATTATTTTGTAAACAATATTGCTGTTACTGTATTCAATGTCGAAGTTCTGCTTATTTCACTCTGCTTTATTTCATGCAAGTTTTCCATGTTTTTCCCCCTAAAATCAACCTGTTCATCATTTCTTACAGCAGAAAAGTATTTCATCACAATCATATACTACAACTTATTTAGTCATTCTACAATTGATGGACATCTCTTCAATTTCCAGTTTTTTGCCACCACAAAGAGGGCTGCTATAAATATTTTTGCTAATCATCTTAGAAAACATTGCTGTTTCAAAGAGTGGACAGTCTTTTATAATTCTTTGGACATAAATTCAGATCTCTCTCCAAAATGGTAGGATCAGTTCACAGTTCCACCAAAAGTGTATTACTGTCCCTATTTTTCCACATTGCCTCCAATATTTGTCATTTTCCCCTTCTATAATTTAGCCAATCTGAGATGGCATCTCAAAGTTATTTTAATTTGCAATTCTCTAGTCAATAATGATTTAGAGCTTTGATTTCTTCTTTCAAAATCTGCTTGTTCACATCCTTTGACCATTTATCAATTGGGGAATGACATTTTTTTTAATAAATTTGAATCAGTTTTCTACTTATTTAAGATATGAGGCCTTTATTGGAGAAACTGTATATTAAATCCCTGCCCCCCAATTTTCTATTTTCCTTCTAATCTTGGCTACATTGGTTTTATTTTTTTTTTGTACAAAACCTTTTTTAATTGAATGCAATCAAAATTATACATTTTACATTACATAATGCTCTCTATGCTATGCTTATTCATAAATTCTTCCCTTATACATAAATGTAATAAGTAACACATTCCAGGTTCTTCTAATTTACTTCTGAGATCCCCATTTATATCTAGGTCATCTATCCATTTTGACCTTATTTTGATAAATGATGTAAAATGTCAGTCTATACCTAGTTTCTGTCATACTTTTCCAGTTTCTTTCAACCAACAATTTTTATTAAATAGTGATTTCTTAACCCCAAAGTTTAATTCCTTACTTTTATCAAGTGCAACGTTATTAATCATTTGCAACTCTGTATTATGTACCTACTCTAGTCCCCTGATCTACCATCCTTTTAATTAGACAATACCAGTTATTTTTTTATATAATTACTGCCTCATAATACAGTTTAAGATCTGGTACTGCTAGACCTCCTCTCTTTACATTTTTTCATTAATTCCTTTGATATTTTTGACCTTTTGTTCTTAAAATGAATTTATTTTTTTTGTGGCACAATATTTCATTATTATTTGATTTTTGTTAATTATTTGGGATAACACTCAATAAGTGGATTAGTTTTGGTAGAATTATCATTTTTGTTATATTGACTCAGTCCACCCCTGAACAATTATTATTTCTCCAATAATTTAAATCTGACTTTAATTGTATAAAAATTGTTTTATAATTATGTTCATATAGTTCCTGGATTTGGATTGGCAGGTATTCTCCCTGGTATTTTACACTGTCTGCAGTTATTTTAACTGAAATATGTCTTACTATTTCTTCTTGCAGAGTTTTGTTGTTGATATATAGAAAAGCTGATGATAGGTGCTGATTTGTTTTATATACTGCTGCTTTGCCCTAATTATTTTTCAACTATTTGTTTTAGTTGAATCTCTAGAATTTTTCAAGTAGGACATCATATCATCTGCCAAAAGAGATTGTTTTATTTCCTCATCACCTATTCTGATTCCTTTAATTTCTTTTTTTTTCTTATTGCTACTGTTAGCATTTTTAGGACAATATTGAATAATATTGGTGATAACGAACATCCTTGTTTCACTCTTCCTATTGGGAAACTGCTAGCTTATCCCCATTACAGATAATGCTTCGTGATGGTTTTAGGTAGATGTTTCTTATCATTATAAGGAAAAATCCATTTATACACATGTTATTAATAGAAATGAGCATTATATTTTGTCAGAAGCTTTTTCTCCATCTGTTGAAACAATTGTATGATTTTGTTGCTTTTGTTATTGATATAATCAATTATGTTAATGGTTTTTCTTATATTGAACCAGCCCTATGTTGCTGGTATAAATCCAACTTGTTCAAAATGTATAATCTTTATAATATATTGTCATAGTCTCCTAGCTAATATTTAGTATTTGTCATCAATATTCATTGGTGAAATTGATCAATAAATTTCTTTCTCTTTTTTTGCTCTTCCTGGTTTAGGTATGAACACTATAATTGTTTCATAAAGGGAGTTTGGTCAGACTCTTTGTCCACTACTACAAATAATTTATTTAATATTAAATTAGTTGATCTTTAAATGTTTTATAGAATTCACTTGGAAATCCATTTGGTCCTAATGTGTCTTACTTAGGAAGTTCCTTCATGGACTGTTCGATTTCTTTTTCTAAAATCAGTTTATTTAGATATTTTATTTCCTCTTCTGTTGGTCTCAGCAGTTTATGATTTTGTAAGTGTTCTTCCATTTTACTTCAATTTTAAAATGTATCAGTGTGTAATTGGATAAAAACTACCAATAATTTCATTAACTTCATCTTCATTTGTGGTGTATTCACTCTCTTCATTTTTGATACTAGTAATATGGTTTTCTTCTCCCTTTTTAAAAATCATATTAACACAATAGTTTATCTATTTCACTGTTTTATTTTCATAATATCAACTCATAGTTTTATTTATTAATTCAATGGTTCTCTTATATTCAATTTTCTTAATCTCATCTTTAATTTTCAGGATTTCCAATTTGGTGTTTTCTTATGATTACTGCTTTTACTTCATTCTGTAAGTTTTTGGCATGTTGTTTCATTATTATCATTCTCTTTAATGAAATTATTTATTGTTTCTATGATTTGCTCCTTAACTCACTCATTCATTAGGATGAGGTTATTTAGTCTCCAAATGATTTTTAATCTTTTAGTCAATTTAATCAATTGCCTTGGTCCTTTATTAAAAGTAATTTTTATTGCATTATGATCTGAAAGTATTAATATTTCTGCTTTATTGCATCTGACTGCTAGATTTTTCTACCTTAATATATGCTCAATTTTTGTAAAAGTGCCATATGTGACTGAGAAAAAAATTCCCATTCAATTCTATCATATTTCAATTATCTAAGATTCTATTCCTTTCCTTCACTTCTTTCTCCTTTTTTTTGTTAGATTAATCTAATTCCAAAAAGGGAAGATTGAAGTTAGATTTGTTGATTTCATCAGTGTTGGGAGGCCTAGTAAGGAATTTCTAGAAGTGCAGATGAATACCTCTTTTGTGATTTATAGTCTAAGAGAGCTGCCTGAGATTACTGAGAGATTAAGTGACTAATGTAGAGTCACAGTCAGTACCTGTCAGTGAATCAGGGGGAAGTCTACGCTAACCATGTGATGACTTTCCTAGGTGGAATGGTAGATGAGGACAATATGTTCTGATAGTCATGAAGGTGGCTGAAGCAGGCTTTGGGGGGTAGGGAAAGGCTTAAAGCTTGATCAGACATTGAAGTTGCCAGGGTCATCCATTGCATGCCAGGCCATCTCCAGTCATCTTGACTTTTGTCCTCTCACTGAATTTCAATGACTATGACTCAGGGAGAAAGAGTGAAGCCTATACTTTACAGAACTCTGCCTCATTTAAATCTAATTCATGAGCAAGTCTAGACCCTGTGATTTCATTGATCTTCAAAAACAAAGGATGAACAACATGTATCAGAAGTAAGGCTTGCACTCACTTCTCCTGTCTTCATGGTCAGATCTCTCTGTTAACTCTCTTTTGCCTCTTGACCTTCAAATAAGATGCAGAAATACAACCACATTAAAAAAATAAAAAGAAATGAAGTGTTTTATTTTCATAATGGTTGCCATATATGGACTTAAACTTTTGAGGAGAAAGAATAAACCAGTAATTTCATGGGTATAGGGAACTTTCAGTGAAAACTCTTCTGTAGATGCATATAATCCCTTGGTCTGCAACTTACAGAGAGTTGTTAACTAAGAAGTTAAGTGACTTTCCCAGGGTCACTCAGCCAGTATGTCAGAGGCAGGACTCAAATACAAGTTTTCTAATCTTCTAGGTCAACTTTCTCCACAAGATGCCATGTGGCCTCCTACTCTCTCACTTTATTAGGTTGGGAGTAAGTCCTTTTTCTCCTGGGTAATTCAACTGAACCAGGACTTCTTGGTGATTTTAAAAATTTTGATTACTTTATTTAGCATACACTGACAAAGGCGTGGCTGACTCAGCTCAGCTGCTGCTACTGTCCTAAAGCCTGAAATCAAGCCTAGCCTGAAATCAAGAGTCTGCAGGTATTTGCCTGTAAGTAGGTCAGGGCAAATAAGGGCAGTCTTTGATGAGAGGTTCAGCAGAAATGAACCTAATGAAACCTTGTAGGCACAGCTATAGTTCAAGGCAATCATCCCAAATCTACAACATCATTTCAAATCTCACAGTTAAATGAAAGCCCTAATGACTAATCCAGCAAATGAAAAATGTGTGTAGAGATCGCCATGTCAAACCCTATGATTCAGACTATACCTGCTCCTTGTATGAGTCTGAGTAAATATTCACAGTGCCAAGGAGATGAGGCTTCTAGTGGGTGGAGCCACTTGACAAGGTAGGCTTTGAAATGGACTATTTATAGAACCATTGAATTACCAATTGCCCCTGATGCTTCTTCATGTCATAGAGATAATCCCTGGTTCTTGGAGACCAGAAAAGGGAAGTATCCTCTATAATGGGTTATATTCATCTCAACAGACTTTGAATTGAGGCCTAGGGGACAGTGTGGGCACAGTGGCTCAAGCATTGGCTCTGGAGATGGAACTAGGGTCAAATCCCACCTCTGAGATCTTCTGTTTGTGTGACTTTGGAAAGGTTAGTTAAACTCCCTCAGCTTCAGTTTCTTCATCTATAAAATGAAGATGTTGGAATAAATGGACCCTTAGGTCCCTCCCAGCTCCTGATTTATGATCATATTCTCCTATTAGCTTCTATTATGTAAAGTGGAGCATTCTAGCTATTTATAGAATGACTCATCACCAGAATGTTGTCCACAATTGGACAATTCACTCAGAGTCAAGATAATCTGGGTTCAAATTCTGCCTGCCACTTACTAGCTCTGTGCCACAAGTAAGTCTCTTAATTTCTCTGTGACTCATTTTCCTTATCTATGAAATGAGAGGGTTAGATTAGATAGCCTATGAAGTCCCTTCCAGATCTAAATCTATCATCATTTCAACCTAAGGTGATGGATTTTTTTCTTCCTCAGAATAGCAGTTCATGAAAATTGTCTACTGAGGTTGGAAGGAATTGAACTGTTTGTTGATAGGGTTGATTTCACATCAATAAAATCACCAATATCTGAAGTATTGAATTAAGTCATGGAGGATATTTGAGATAATCTAATCCAACCTTTCCATTTTATAGGTAAAGAAACAGTCACCTGAAAGTTCAAATGTGGTTTCAAAAACTTGCTAGCTGTGTGACCTTAAACTAGTCACTTAAACTCTGCATCCATTACTGTAAAATGAGGATCATAATAGCATCTACTTCTCAGAGTGTAAAAATCAAATGAGACATCTATAAAATGCTTAGCCCAATACATAGTAGACATTTAATAAGACTTATTCCCTTCCCCCTTCAGTGGCTTGCCCAAGGTCACGTCACTCATTCGCAGAAAACACAGAATTATAAGATATTTCTCCACAGTACCAGTCCAGCATTCTTTACTTTATACTACATTGCCTTCTTGGTCTTAAGCCAAGAGAGGAACACTGGAGGTAGTACCAGGTTTATGGTAGGTTTGGAGTAGGGTCTTTGGTTCAATCTAAAACTCAGATTCAAGTCTAAATTCAACTGAATGGGTCACCAGAGGTCAAGGCTTTTTTTTCCACTATGCTGACAATCTATCTGCTGTGGAATGCTTGCATTACTAAGAATATGTAGAGTGTGTAACTGATCCCAGGTTGGTCTTTCACAGAAGTCCAGGGTCATAGCCCATGGGGCTCTCAGCTTATCATAAAATCAGTCACTAAACATTCATTATCCTGAACATAGAATGATATCAAATTTTGACCTCATCTGCTTCCTTCTCTCCTGCTCTTCTCTTCTTTGCCCCTGTCCCATTTCTCTGCCCCATGACTTCATAAGGAAAAAAAGCAAAGTTTGTTGATATTTGTTAATAGTAGCTAGGGATTATATTATAATTTATATGGTAATATTGTGTTTGGGGTGTGTGACTTTTCTTTAGGTGTTCTTCTCTTTGCTTTCACCTACTAGGCAACTTGACAAGGTTTTGGGTTGGTTTTAAGAAGGAGCAAGTCAAGAGGTGATTTACACAAATAGGGGAAGTTGCTTAATGTGCAATTCTGTAAACCACCAAGTTTGTGACTTTGGAACACCCAGTGCTGCCTTGGGGTTATTCAGGAGAGAGGGAAAGGATTGTTTAAAATTGTTAATGAAAGCAGGTAAAGAAAGGGAGAGACAGTGAAGAGGAAGGTAGAAATCAGAGCAGAACAAAAAGGTGTATATACTTTAAGGTATATATACTTGATCCCTCCAAATGAAGTTCCTTGAGGACAGGATATATAGATGGTCTAGCTGTAAAGAAATTAATAAGCTAAGGGAAAAAAAAACAAACAAAACCTTCCATTGACTTTGCCACACCTAATAAAGGTATCTTTTCTATGGGTATCTTTTCTTTATTGTGTAGGATAACTGCAGCTTGAACCTCTACCCTAATGTACCTCTCTTGGGAGTACACTTCTTGAAGTTGATTCATATTGTAAGATCCCAATGAAAGGTAGATCTGAATGTATCTCCCTTGGTATTCAGTATTGTTAAGGGTTGAAGATCAGAGTCATTACATAACTAGGGTGAGACAAACAGGGCTTTGCCCCAAGGCACTAAAATTTAGAGAGTGTCAATATCACCATCCCAGAACATACCTCCTCTCCCAATCAGTGGTATCACAGGTGAGTGGCTGCTCCCAGCCTGTGCTGCTCTGAACTTGCCCCAGGCACAAAACTTCCTGAAAGACAGAAGCAGTATCTTTAACCTTAGACAAGAAGCAGCAAAACTTTGCAGCTAGTTACCACCTCTCTCTACTTCTGTGAGCTCAAAGTTGGCTACTGAATGGGATTAACTGACTACTATCAATGATAGTTCTTAATATTTCTTAAAATATCAATCCCTGAATTTAAATGGCTAGAATCAAATGAAGGAAACAATGCTGTGGATATGAGTCTACTGATTTTTTTTTTAATTTCTCCTCTGGGTCTACTAAAGTCAATTTTGGCCAAGATTAGAAGCCTACATTGACTAATGATGAGGAACAGATTAAAAAAAATCACATTTTTAATTGCATGCAAATAATCCTTACCCTTCAAACCATTTTCCTAAGTTGTTTATTCATTCAATCAAAAAATGCTGACTTTAGGGGGCGGCCAGGTAGCACAGCGAGTAAGAGCACCGGCTCCAGTGTTGAGAAGACCTGGAGACCGAATCCCGGGCTCAGACACTTAGCACCCACCCAGAAACACCTGGCCATGTAACCTTGAGCAAGTTACTTAACACCAATTGCTTAGGGGCGGCCAAGTGGCTCAGCGAGTAAGAGCACCAGCTCCAGTGTCAGGATGACCTGAGTCAAATCCGGGCTCAGATACTCAGCACCACACCCAGAAATAACTGGCCATGTAACCTTGAGCAAGTTACTTAACCCCGGTTGCTTAATTAAAAAAAAAAATGCTGACTTTTTAGTTTGTGAAATAAATAACAACAATGATCGTAAACAGAAACAAAAATAATAGCACTAACATGCCTCTTTAAGGTATGCAAATAATTTTACATATGTTATCTCATTTGATCTGTACAACAATTCTGTGATGTAGGTGATGTTATTATCCTCAATTTACAGAAGAAAAAACTGAGGTGAAAAGGGTCACACATACAATAAATATCTCGGGTACAATTCAAAATGACTCCAAGTGCAGTACTACTCCAGCCAGTTGCCCCTAAATGAGCCCAGGATTTAGACTCCACATAGGCTTGGGTTCATATTTCATCTCTGATAGTTACTAGCTGTGTGGCAATAGACAAGTCACAAGCTTGTTGAACCTCAGCTCCTTAATCTGTAAAATGGAAATAATAAAACTATTACACTTACCTCACAAGAGTGAAAAGAGGAACAAAAGAGACAAAGTATTGCTTCCATTTCTCAAAACACTCTACATTTTCCTTTTAGAAATGCCATCAGAGCTAGTTTATGAGCCCCACAAGGAAAACTACCTTCTCATTTGTTACCATTATTCATATTCTAAATGTATTTATTTATTATTGACTTTTTAATTAAGCCAAAAACAGGTTATCCAGATGGATTACATACCTTATTCATGAGACTTAGATCTGAATGATTTTTTTTTGCTGTTTCAATGATTCAAATGTACCCTCAAAGATTTATTTGCCACCACAGATGATATTCCAAAGATAATGTGGCAAATGGAGCAATAGACAAATTTAAATGGGAGTTTCAAACATGTTTTGACAATGATAGTGTCCATGGAATATTAGAACAATCATATATGTTAATTAAAAAAAAGGCAATCTCATTACCACATGCAACCCTAGAATTTCATCAGCTTTCTCTTCTCCAGTTACATTTGTATGAATCTCTGATACCATCTGGGCAGTTGGCCAATGTCTATCTGATTCTAATCATAAGAAAATAGATTTATAGAGTATAGAGGCATAAGAGAACTTAGGTATCATTTGAGTTCACCCCTTCCTTTTACAAAGAAAGAATCTGATATCTAGAAAGATGATTTTCCTTAAGTAGTAAGTGGCAGAACCAACATTAAAATTGAAGTCTTCTAATTCAAAATCTAATATTCTTTCTCCCATGGAATTTAACACTTCACCAATTACCATCAAATGTAGGGTTATACAGCTAGATCAAAAGGCATAAATAAACCAAATGATGATGTAATACTCATTTCTAAGGCTTTTCTCCTGACATAAAGTGCCTTGGTACATTTTGGGGACCTTTCTGATCTTTGGTTTGAAGATCTTGCGATCTGGTAATTGGTATCCTCCACCCTGGAGATCCAGAGACTGACTCCCTTTAGAAACACTCAGGCTTACAAGGCTCAAAATATAAAACAGCTCTTTTTTTTTTTAACAAGTTAATAGACACAGGACTGGATCTGAGTCCAATGTCATTATGTAAACCAGCACCCTCAAAGACCTACACAATTTTCATGTTTTATTTTATTCTTTATATTCACATTCCATACTAGAGCCCCCTTTTTTTGAGCAATATTGCTTTTTTCCTCAGTAGCTCCCTCTTTTTTTTTAGGTCATCCTCCTGTTTTATGATCATAAGACAGCTGTAACTCTACCTCCTGTAGAACCACTGTTCTTTGCAGCTTTGTTTCCTTTAGTTTATCATTGTGAATGCTTGAGCTGGATGTTTACTTCTAGCACCACTGTATTGTGGTTCTAGGCACAAGCTTGTTCTAGGCATCTAGGTGGCAGAGCAGATAAAGTGTGGGACTTACAAACAGGAAGATATGAGTTTGAATCCTGATGAGACACTTTCTAGCTAGTAGACACTGGATTGTTGTTTAACAGGATCAAATCATAAAAGAAATGCTCTGCAAACTTTAAAGTACTATGTAAATGCCAGTTATTCATTCATTCATTCATTTCACTTACTATATTACATATGTTTATAAAGCTTCTTTTGTATAGTTCATACACATTGGTGCTATAGCTTCTATACATCCTGACAAAAGGACCCTTCATGTGCCATGGGAACTTTTTTTGAAGGACTCAAAGAAATCTGTGTTCAACCCTAACTAGCTCATAGTAAAGCAGTCTTATATGCTTCTTTTCTTCTCAGTGCCCAGGCAATGGGTCTATTGCTTATAAAACCTCTTAACAAATTATAAGGTTTTAAAGGGCACCCCTCCTCTCTCCTCCTGCCTATTCATTACACATGATAATCCAGGGCACCTAGACTAGGTTATTCAAATTATCCCAATACTACTTTATAAAATTCTTTCACTAAGGAGAGGGGAGAGGTAATAGAACTAGCTGCCCCTCAGTACTCTGGCTCCAGGCCTGAGGGAAATGAAGACTTGTAGTGGTATTCCAAATAAATTTGACTCTATTACTAATGTTGAATCAATAGCAAGATTACATTTTTGTGATAATCAAAACATATAAGAATTAGTACATTTTCCCTTCACAGGTATTACTTAGATGTTGGATATCAAATATAATGAAGAAGCAGGACTCTGCTCTGAAAATTCTATGCTCCTAAAAAAGGCAGCCACATTTGCCAAACCTGACAACTGTCTGTGTTATGGTTTTTATTGAAAGTAGCAGTCATCATTTTACCATTAGATATTTCAACAATAGGAACAATTCCATTTACAGCCATTATCCCAAGAATAATCACCTTGTATTAGGCCAGATGACTTTAGCCTAGCCAAAGAGGTATCTATTATTGGCCCTATGGTTGGTGATATGTGCAAATATGCTGAAAAATATAGGAAATTAGTGAAAGTTCTAACAAGGTAAAATCATGTTACCTTTGCTTTCCAATGGTATTACTTATGTAGTAATTTCAATGTCTTTGTTTTTGTTTTGTCTAAGATGCCAGTCCTAGAATAATCATATACTGTGTAAGGATATGACTGACAAGGCTTGAGCAATTACATCATGCTCCCAGCCAAAGCAAATACAGACAAAGGAATTAAAGACTTTCCATTTGAAATGCTCCATGTTGCATAAAGCCAGTGGTATGAGTTGATTATGCTTTTCATTTAAGCAGATACAAATGCCAGTGGATCCTTCATATAATTCAACAACATAAAAGTAACTCATAAAAAACCAATAGCAGAATAAGATTAATGTAAGAACATGTCTCTAATTACATGATATTCTAGGATTGGAAGAGGAAAGATCAAAACAGGAACCAGGGGCTCAAAATTCAGCTTGACATAGAAACTGTCAAGAAAAAATATGTATGAAAGAGAAAATGATGCTATTTGGGAATGGGAAGAACAAACTGATAATCTATGTGTTATTAATCCAGAACCAACAAAAGGAAGCAATGTTTGGGGAGATTTAAAATGATTTCTGCATTAAGATGAAATACATTTCTTCTATTTACAGCTGGGATCAGAATTAGAGACCATTATACAATCTTTTTAATTCAGACAAGCAGGTAGGCAAATTAGAGTAAACCATTTCAACTGTGATGGTAGACACCTTTATGAGAAATATGTTTGAGTCACATGATAAAGACAAATATTCCCACTCCAGATCCCTTTGTCAAACTTTGTGAAAGGGAATGCCACTGCTTTCCAACCCCTCCCCGCCTATCTCATCCTTCCAGTTTCAGGTAATACTGCCTAGGAACTAGGCAGATAAGGAGCATGATGGACAGAATGTTGGTTCTGGAGGCCAGAAGACAGAAATTAAAATCTTGCTTCAGATGCTTACTACTTGTGGGAATCTAGGCATCAATTAACCTTTACCCTCACTCTCTTCATGTATAAAGTGGGAATGATGATAATAACACTTCATAAAGCTTTTGTAAGCAACAAGTGTACATATATATATATAACATATATGATATATGGTACATGTATATATAGCACTTTTCAAACCTTAAAGCTTATTTACATGTCAATGAGGAGGAGCAGGAGGAAATGTGCTCCCTTTCATAGTTTATAAGCACTAAAGAATTTACTTCGGTGGTCATCACACCTATAAAGAGAAGGTGTATGAGCAAGCACCCCAGCATACCCAGGGTGGCTGCTAGCACAGGTTCTTTGATCTGCTTTCCTAAAGGAAATCAACTCAAAAGGGGTTAACAACCTTACTTTAATCAAACATATATATCATTTACCTAGTTCAGGGGAAAAAGTCAGCACCCTGAACTTTAGAGAAAATACAAACAGAAATTACAAGCAGAAGCAGGCAAAACATATAGAGAAAATTTACAATTCAACAGAACAATATACAGGACTTCTAGCTATCTGACCATTACATACATACATAGTTATTTATCAGAGAGAGAAGCACCAACATCTGGGTTTTAAAGCCTGGGGGCTCAATGACTACCCAGTCTCTTCTGGCAAAATCACACACCTCTTCCCATAAGTGAGCCCCAAAGCAAAACTTCACTTTAGGGTATATATATCCTTCTCCAGGGTCAAAGGGCATCACAATCTCAGTGACCCACTACCTAATTACAAAGTAACAAAAGGTGTGGGTCTTGCTGAAAAAGCAAGCCTCCCCTAAGCAAGCTTCTCTTGTTGGGCTCCAAGTAAGGCCCATTAAGGGACAGGGAATAACTTCAAATTCCCTCACTCTTACAGAAGAAAGATGATATCAAATAGATCACTAAGGGGGACATTCTTAAGTATTTCAGGTTAAATTTCTTTTTTTAAATGGAAATTAAATGGTTCAATTTTACTACTTACTGAGTGTATAGCCTCAGACAAATAAATTAACCCTTCTAGGCCTCACTTTCCTTACCTTGAAAAATGAAAGAGGTAGACTAAATAAATGCAATGTGCCTTCCAGTGCTGAAATTCATTGAATCTCTGGATCTATGTGTTTATGGTTCAAAAGACAATTTTCCATAATATCATATGTATAGGATGAAATGCTATAAATCTTCAAATTTTCTGGCATTGTAACTCTGACAAAAAATTTTTGATGTTGGTAGCTCCTTGTCAAATGATACTCAGATTCAATGAACTAATTGAGTTGGGGGAGGGGGAGAAATCATCAGGTTATTTTGAAAAACAATAAAAATGTATACTTAACATTTAGTGAGATTGAGGGATAGACAAGCCTTGTGTTTCAATGGTATCCAATAAATCTAAAGAAAAAGCTTCTAGCTGGACCCTCTGCTGAGTATTTAAAAAACACATGTACAAGAGATACATAGGATTAAAATACCCACATGCACTAAGAAATGGCATCAGGATCCCAGAGAGACAGTGGAAGGTTATTAGGGCCTATAGAGTGCTGTGGTCTGTAGGGTCATGAAGAGTCAGATATAACTGAATAAACAAGAACAACGTTATCAGAACCCTTAAGTAATCAATTGTGTCAGACTTGAAACCATGTCCATTACACTACATATATGATATTATATGTATCCTAGATTTCAAGAAAAGAGATTTCAAAGGGTTCCTCAGAAGGATAGCTAGGATTCCATTAACTGAATTCCACAGTAGAAGTTGGCACAGAAGGAAAAGGAAACCTTAATTAATGAAGTTCTGCAGAAATGTTTTTTAAATTGTGATCAGGAAAAGAAAAAAAGGGATTTTTTTGCAGAGTTAACTGTAGATGTACAGAAAACTAACCAATCAAATGAGATTTTATAAAGATGTGTATAGAAGATAATAACATGAACAGGTGAAAAAAAGAATGAGTACAAAGGTATGTCATAGTTAGAATGGTGTCAGTAATAAGCTAAAAATTATTTGAGGCTGATAATTAAACCCAAGAATAACAAAATAATTTTTGTTAGTTCATTTGTCCATTTAAAGAAATATTTGGGGGGAGAGAATAAAAAAAAGGAATGACTTGCTTAGTTGGATAGGATGATGATAACTGATAACAGAAAGAAGGCAGAATTATTCAATGCTTGTTTTCCTTTTTTTATTTTTTAGCAAAGAAAATTGTACTTGGGCTGAAGACCAGAGAGTAACTATGGTTGAGTCCAACATGCATTGACTTCCCAGAGTTCTGGAGGCTCCTCTCTTGACCTTTTGGAAGTTCACAAGGTCAGGACTCCCACATGAATTTCCTTCATCTAAATGAAAGAACAAACACCAAGGTAGGCAAAGAACCAAGATCAGTATTCACAAAGTCACATGTTGGCCTTGGAGGGAAAGATCCCAAGCCGTCTCCCCTTTCATCATTGTCCCTTAACAGATACTGTCAGGAAAGCAGTACAAACAAGAGAAAGGATAGACTAAAACACCTCTATTTCCAGTTCCACAACTACAGCTAATCAAAGAGGTTGCTGTCCACCACTGAGTTAGTAGACCAAACCAACTTACAGAATGTCTATGCTTTCTCCAAAGTCTCTCTTATGTATTATAACATGTCTACTAGAAGTAGGCTCCTCACCTCTTTCACATGACGAATTGCATAAGTGACATTCTGCTCATTTGCCAAACCCCTTTTAAAATTTGAGAATGAATTTCATGCTATTTTATAGAAAAGATGGAGATATGTGGCCTGGACAACAGCGTAATTAAAGAAATTTGGACCTATTTGAATTGCTGGACTAAAAGAGTAGTCATTAAAGGGTCAATGTCAGTTTCATAAGAAGTCTCTGCTATTAAGCCTTAGGGATATGTGCTTGTTCCTGAGGTTTTTGATATTTGTATTAATGATTTGGATAAAACCATAGATATTCTTATGAAATGTGCAGATAACATAAAATTGAGCAAGATAACTAATGTATTAGATGACAGAATCAGTATCCATGAAAATATTGAGAGGCTAAATCCATTAGGCAGAAAACAATAAGATTAATTATATTAGCTATCAATGTAAACACATACTTTGGCTCAGAACATTTACTTTTTAAATAAAAATCCAGGGAGGTATATTTAGATGTGCTTGAGGATCCTATCTTCTACAAGAAGCCTTTCCTAGGCCCCTTCTATGATTGTTTCTAGTTGATCTTGTATATATCTTGTTTGCACATAGTTGTTTGCCTGTTGTCTGCGTCATTAGACTGTGAGCTCCTTGGGGAGAAGAGATTGTTTTCATCTTGCCTTGTATCCCTCAAACCTAGCAGAGTACCTGGAACATAGCCGCTACTTAAAAAACGCTTCTTAACTTGGCTTGACTTAATAAAAATTGGACTTCATAATAGACTTCAAGATCTATATGAGTCGATATGATGGTAACCAAAAATGTTATGGAAACTCAGGATACATTAAGATATGTGTGGCTTCCCATGATAAGGAAGTCACAAACCATCCACTTATCTGCCAAGTCACTAGCACCTACCTAGTCCTTTCTCATATCCTTATAATGGATAATGGTCCTCTTCTCACCACAAAGAATTGAACCTCCACATTAAAACTTCAGAAATCATATCCTCCATCCAAAAACATTTTAATCTACTCAGAGTTGGGACGTTGTCTTAAAGCTGAGATGTCCAGATGAGAGGATGAGGGAATACTCATCTTAATCCACCATACCTAACCAGCCCCAGGCCATTGATCTTCCCATTCAACCACTTATCTGGACACTAGGACCTACACAGATTGGGCATCTTGCCATTTGCTCTATTGTGGTATGAACCTCATCCTCTCCTTTCCATATCTTGATTTTTTTTTCTGGGAATGATGACAAAACCAGTATTACCATTACAACTCTAAAGGTCATGGGAACCTACTGCTTATAATCCATTTGACTGCTTAAATAATACTCCTTTTCTTCCTCACTATTCCTCAGTAAGCATCTTATGCCCCTTTTAGAATGTAAGTTCATTCAGGTAGGAATTTGTTTTTGTAGTCAAGTGACTAGCACAGTAACTGACACATAGTATATGTTTAAAAACTGCTTATTGGGGTGGCTAGGTGGTACAGTGAATAGAGCACTGGCCCTGGAGTCAGGAGGACCTGAGTTCAAATCCAGCCTCAGACACTTAACACAAAAACTAGCCATGTGACCTTGGGAAAGTCACTTAACCACAATTGCCCTCCCCCCCAAAACTGCTTATTTATTAAATAATTGATAGTACAATTGTACTCAGCCCTAGTCAAGCCGATTCTACGATGTTGAGTTCAGTTTTGGATAATACAGTCCTAAACTGGACATTGATAGACTGAGTAGCACCCAGAAGAGTGAAAGGAAAAGACATAAGGATTGGTGGGAGGAACTGGGGATGTTTAGCTTAAAAAAAAGATTTGGGGAAGTCAGATAGCCATCTCAACTATTTGAATAACTGTCATGTGGAAAAGGAATTAGATTTGTTCTTTTTCAACCCTGATAGAAAAATCTAGAAGCAATGGCAATTGCAGTTAGATTTGTTCTTGATTCTTAGTAGAGTGTCTGGATCATAGGAGATGATTAAAATGCTTGTTGACTTGTCTCAGGCAGGTGGAGGATATATGAGTGAAGAGATGGGGTTAGATAAGAGAGGTGTTGTGAAGGAAGAATCAATAAGACTTGACTTGTCAATTAGATACAGTAGTAGGGGAAATGGAAGTGTTAAAGATAACACTAATAAATTTTAAGTCTGGAGGTCTGGAAGAGTGGTATTGCCATCAACAATCATGTGAAAGTTTGGAGGTGGGAAGAATTTAGAAGGAAATACAGGGATTTCTCTGAGATATGTTGAATTCAATCCATCCAGATAATATTATTATCATTATTAATAATATAATATTATATAGCATATATATGCTATATGTATAATATATGAATATTATTTTATCATTGTTAATAATAAAGATAGCAAGTATTTATATAGCAAATGAAAGTCTAACTTTCCAACTTGAAACTTGAAAGTTTCTTGAAAGACTTGAAAGTCTAAACATTTCAACAGGCAGTTGGTAATAAAAGGCTAAAGTTCCCCAGAGAGTTATCTCTGGATCTCTTAACTAGAAGAAGAAGCCTATAGTAAAATACTTTTTTTACCTCATATCTAAACCAAAGTTTATATAGAATGAAAATAAAGAGAAAAATTCAGGAATACTTAGGAAATAACTGGGCTAAAATCACAAAATTTACAAAATTTGATAAGAGGGAAATAGTATTGGGTAGCTGGAGTCCCAAGGTCTCATGGGATAAATACCCTTTGTTGTTCAGTTCAGAACATGCGGGGACTGAAAAAGCTAGAGAAATGTGTGGGTTTTTTATTTTGTTTTAGTTTGGCTTGGTTTGATGTATGCTGCTGCATGTAGAAGGATAAAAACTTTAAAAGTGACATGCCCAGGAATATCTTCTATAATTCTCACCCACCATAACCCCTACCACAGACCACACTACTATGGAGACCACTACTAAAAAGGAAGAGAGGTACATTCCTGGCATCCTGAAAATAATACTTTGTCTCATAAAAATGATAGCATGTGGTAAGTAATGAGTTTGTAGTCTGGGGAAACTGAGTTCAAATCCAACCTTAGACAACCTATCTATATATTGTAATGAGTCACATGGCCCTCTCTCAAAGCCTTATTTTCCTAGGGTAGGGGTGAAAGGGGTACTGGATAATGCCTAAGGTCCCATCCTACCCTAAATCTAGGATCCTATAAATAGCATTTTGGTGTAGTGAAAATAGTACTAAATACATTATGGCTAAAATAGGTTTTGGGACATTGGGTTGGGGAGATATTGCAGAACAGGCCTGGGAAATGGATACCTATTCATCAAATGACATGGAAATGAACTTTTGGAATTCCACTTACTGACAACTTGGAGCAAACCTGTATTTGCCAAAAGCAAACCTTTCTGACATTCATCTGCTATATTTAATATACTGAAAGCTATCACAATGTATTCTGGAGGCATTTTCTTTGTTTTAACCAAAGGTTTTAGGTAGGAATTTTGGATGCACACATCTTTGGCTGTTTGGGGATTGTATCTTCTTTGGCAACTTGCACACTATTCTAAGTAAGAGTTCTGGTCCTTGTTATCTGAGTGTCTATTAAGCAGTGTGTCCAAATGTACGTACAAGTACAGTGTATCTAACTCCAGGGGAAAGCACAGTGTCATGGTTTTATTTCTCAAGAGCTAGAAACATTTAACCTGCAACATTACCACACATGCCAGGCTTGTCATTATTTCAGGGGAACACACCCTGTTCCATGTTGTTGCTCCAAGATTTTAAAAGACTGATAAAAGGTAAACTGATTACTTATTTGCTTGTTGAAGGAATGAATTCAACCTAACACATTTCTGGAAACTGCTGAGTACATTTTAATTTTTAATTGCTTCCAAAATATTTGTAATTCAAGCGAACACCTATAGATAAAGGAAAGACATTGTTCAGTAAATGAATTAATTAGGTTTTGTTTAATTGCTGTAGCTTGTAATTAATCACTTAATGTTAGGTATAGACACATGTAACAAATTGGGACGAACAAGGAGAACCAGCAAAGGGTGAAAAGTGCATTTTGCCAAAGCTACAACCCAAAAAAAGCCAACAAATTTGTCCCTTGGAAATTAAGGAATTCCTTGTAAATATTAATATAATGTAGTCAGTATTTCTGATTAGAAACAACTTCTGTTTCTAACCCCAGAAAGACATTTAAAAAAATAGATTATCAAGTCACATTCTGATGAATTAAATGTAGATGGAATGAATCAACAATGCTAACTGTAAATTTCCATCAAGGATCCAAAGGAGAATAATTTGAGATAAGAGAGGATAGAGGAAAGTATGTAAAGAGGCGTGCTTGGAAGATTTCAAAATTCCAAACATTAAAATAATCAATTATATTATTTTATCCTACCTAGGCAACTAAATGACACAATGGATAGAACACTGGGCCTGAATTCAAATGTGGCCTCAGACACATAGTAGCTATGTAACCCTGGCCACTTCCCTTAGCCTCTGTCTTCTTCATTCTCTTCATCTGTAAAATGGGGATAATAACACACTTACCTCACAGGGTTGTTATAAAGATCAAATTAGATCAACTGAAATAATATTTGTAAAATGTTTAATATGGTGCCCAGCACATGGTAAGAGTTTAATAAATGTTTGTTCCCTCCTTCCAACTAAAACTATAACTGGATACACCCATTTGTACAATAGCTTAATTCTAGAAGAGAGAAATAAACACACCATGGCACAAGGCCTATTCCCTGTGGGCAGCATTTCCTTCCTTCTCCAATCAGGGTGGGGTTGAAGGGACCATTCTAGTCTAAAAGGAACAGATATCTAACCATGGATCTTTTCCCCTAAGCTTGGCATACTTTCATGACACAGTGAATAGACACTGGCTTGGCTTGAAACTGAGAAACTGGACAAGAATGACAACCCAGATTATTACCTGTGTGAGAGGCTACATCGACATGGCATTTCACCACCACCATAACACCATCATCACCACCTACCCACTCCCAGTTGAGAAAGACAGAGAGAGGGGGGAGGGAGAGACAGAGGGGAGAGGGAGAGAGAAGAGAGAGAGAAGGAGAAAGAGGGACAGAGAGGGAGAGAGGGAGAGAGAAGAGAGTCTGTGAGTTTACTACAGTGCTAATTAGAAAATTAGAACACCACAAACGGTTTGCATTTTACTGGCAGCCAAAGCTGCTCCCTTCCCACTCCCTTCCACCCACCCCTGGTGTTTTAAAGTACTTTTTGAATTGTTTGTTGTCAGCAAAACAAGTGTGCTACCTGCGATCCCACAGACAACAAAGCCCAGCAGCAGGATTTCAGTCAGGTGATGTCACCCAGGTAAAATTGTACTGACAAGCTTTTAATTAAAGTTTTCCCACACATCTTTCCGCTGGTCCCCAGGAGCTATTATTCATTATGTGTGGACTGTCAGCCAATTGTGAGTCGGGAGGGAAGTGTTTTATTTTCAAAGCTCTTGCTGACAGCTAGAGAACACTTTGTTATACAATCTGTTTACTTTACACACACACACACACACACACACACACCATCTTGCTAAAGGGGAAATGGTCAGGCCATGATGTTTAGAGTTTATGGCAATAATTAAATACATATGGTACTGGAGTAACTGAAGGGGGGGGCAGGGAGAAAAGAGAAGGGGAAGGACCACAAACCTCTTTCTATAAACAATTACTCCTACCCTCCCAGCTCCCCCTCCCCATCCCCTCAGCTTTCAAGATGAAATTGCTCCACAAAGTCACAGGTTCAAACAGGTGCACATGGCTTACAGCAGGAGTACACAAATGTGGAAAGTGGGGACAGCTATTCAAAAAATAATAATAAAATAACACTTCAAATGGAAGGTAAATTCTTTGTGCTCTGTGTGGATAAGAGAGAAGTTTCTGGAGCATTATTTTGTCAACGTTTAAAAAGTCACTGCCATACAATTAAATCTCTGGGAACATGCCTTTGGAAGAAGAGGAACAAGGAAAGCTAGGAAGGGATGACTTGGGTTACTGGATTAAACCCACTAACAACCAACCTTTGCTCTGAACTCCAAGATAAACCAAGATGGGATTTGAGGAAAGAAAAAAAAAACTATGTTTTCAAATCTCAGCCCTTGAATGATGAAATTTCAGAAGGAGCATTTCTGCTATATTCAGAAAGATAAAATATAATGCACCTTTTCAGCGTAAGACAGTACATGTTAATAGCCATGAAATAGTTTTCTTTCTTTGGGAACTAGTAGAATATTTTGCTTGCACTTCCTATTAGTGGTGGTTCAATAAGCTGATTACTCCAAAGGCCAACTGAAAGTTTATTCTTATTGTTGTTACTTTTTTTTTTACTCAATTAGGAATTTCACTTCAAATACCTTCCAGGGAAATAAAACTATAAAAATGAGCTAATATGATCTCACAGCATTCAAACAAGCCCATCAAGTTCTTTTACACTCCCTACACTCACACTGTGTATTCTCTAAGTGTAGAATGGTTGCCACAGAACCAGCAGGAGGGACAAAATCTAAGAATGGAGGCCCACCAAGATTTGAAATGAGACACCTACCTGTCTCTTCTACTGTTAAATTCTACAGTGGTATTGGTGAACTAATACGTATGTGTGTGCATGTGTGTGTTTCCAGTGACACTTGCCTCTGCCTCTTTCTGACAAATGACATTCCATCCCCCAACTTCATGAATTTCCCCTGACTGTCCTGGGATGATACCTTTCTTCACATCCACATCCTGGCTTCTCTGGATTTCATCATATCTCAGATTCCATATTCTGTAAGTCTTTCCTCTAAGGTTAGTTCTGATTTGTCATGTGTGTATGTATGTGTGTGTATATGTGTTTATCTGATACTTTGTTGTTTGCGTGTTGTCTTCTTCATTAGACTGTGAGCTTCTTTAGAGCAGGGATTTTTTTTTCCTTCTCTCTATATTTCTGGCACTTAGCCTAATACCTATCTCATAGTAGGTGCTTAGTGAATGCTTGTTAAATTGACTATATTCAGAAAGCCAGACTCGATATGTTTTGAAAATAAGCCTATCAAGAGAACCAGCATTAGTTTGCCTATGCTCCTAACCTGGCCTGAAAATTGAATTGACCATCTCTTGCTTTCTTTCGCATCCTAACATTTCCTGCTTCCTACTATTACTCTTCCAAAGGCTGGGAGAATACACACTTCTGCTGCAGCAGATACTCCATTCCTTGCAAATATAAATTTCATGAGGAACAAAAGGCAATAGGAGGTAAAATGTCTTATCAGCCATGATTTCTTTTCAGACTTTGCTAACACTTAAGGCATTCAAAATTTATGTGTGAATCCTATACAATTATGTATATTCTTTATTTTATTCTTTATTTTTATTTTTTTCTTCAGACCATAAATAATTTGATCATGTACATCCATTGAAATTTAAGTTATGGAAAAGGATGACCATTTATCCTTATTTAACATTCATATCAATAAGATGGAGGAAAATCAGACAACCTCGCATGGTAGAGGCAAGCAATGGAGCAATTCATAGGCCCTATTCTTGAAAGCATCACATGCTAATCCTTAACTGGGGGAAGAGGGAATGGTTGTTACCCTGGGCTAGTTATTAACGAGACTATGTACAGATAAGCCACTCTTCTTTCTTTAGCTACTGAAAACTTAACTGGCAAGGCTCATTGTCATTACTAGACTTAGAAAGGAGCTTCACTGCCAGCAATTTGATGCAGTCCTAGTCATCTACATATTTATAAAGTCTTCTCGTTCTGTAGAGCTTTCTTCATCTTAATGTACTACATTTGAAGTGGAGGAAATTCCAAGATGGTGGTCCTGTGTATGTGTGTCTGACGTGTGATTTCTTTTTTTGGAGACCTGGGGGAGGCAAGCAGTGTGCTGACTCAAGTAAACAGATACCAGGAATTAAATAATGATGCTACCCATGTCTACAAAGGAATGGCCACCCACTTCTTCACTAAAGCTTCCTACCAGACTTTCGCCCAATTCCCTGGTCACACAACTACTTTACCTCTGTCCTAGCCTCACACAATTCATATTATGATTCTTAGGAAGTACATTTAAGATGTTCAAAATGTTCCAGATATTGGATTAAGCCCCTCTATAACATTCCTTAGCTCTGTCCATTTTCTTTTACATGCACCCTGCCAGTTCCCACCCTACCTGACACCTCAGTTTATGTCTTCTTAAAAAAAAAAAAAGGCAAAACAAGACTGTTGGTAATGCAGAGTGAAACCTAGCCTGGATTAATATCCACCCACCCTCTTTTAAAAGTACTTAGGAATCCTATTTGTTCTTTTAACTACTACCACACCCTGAGTGGAGTTTTCATTCTAGTGTCTGAGAACAAACCTTTTGGAACCAGACTATGTAAGTCTCCTACTATGGCACTGTTCTGAACACAGGAGCTAGTTTGGGGACCTACACAATGCGTAATAAACTCCTCCTTCCCCCCACAAACATATACAGAGAAATAGCTCCTATGTAAGTCAGCCATATAAATTAATTTTTTTTTGCTTTTGATTTTTTTTGACAGGCAATTGGGGTTAAGTGACTTGCCCAATGTCACACAGCTAGTTTTTGTGTTAAGTGTCTGAGGCTGGATTGGAATTCAGGTCCTCCTGACTCTAGGGCTGGCACTCTATTCACTGCACCATCTAGCCGCCCCTAGATAAATTATTAATGATAGAAGTTTAATAGACTCTAGTTAGAAGAAGTATACAATTTCAACTGTATTCATTGCTGTGTAGGGTATATTCAAAAACAGAAATTCCATTTCCTATGGGTTCTCTTTCCTTTCTTTTAAGGTAATAGTGAATTTGAGTTAATCTATTTTGATAAATTTTATAAAGGTAATCCTTAAATATTCAAATGGATCCATATCCACATTGCTTTGGAAGTTCTTTCCAATGATGTAGACCAAAGCTCATTCATGGAAGTAAGATTCTGTCAGGATGAGAGTTACCCTGAAATGTGCCTCCTCTGTGAGACCAAAAGAAGAAGCCACATTAAAAAAAAAAAAAAACAGCTAGGCCTAAAAGCTGACTTGCTAACCTGGCCTGGTCTCAACATAAATTTTAAGCATCAGTAATAACAGCAATGAGATAATGTTCTACTTCTCATTAAAAATACCAGGGAAATACAGCTGTTATGAGTGTGCCAGAAGAATTGGTAAGCAGCAGACAAGCACATACCTAAAAAGAAATTACTTACAATCTGATACTGAAAACTCCCATTAAAACTTGCATGAGCTGACAACTTGGGCCCAAGGAAAATAGGCACAATCCATAGTAAGGTCCTCATGAACACTTTGTTCTAAACCTATGCCTGTCATTGACATTCTGTCCAAGGGTCAAATACATAAAAAACTTTATCTGTGAGAGGTACCAAAGAAGCACTGTACCTTCTAAACCCGTGTACTCATCCAATAATAACTGATTACAAGGATTGCTATCAATCACTCCAATTGGCAAAAGGTTTTCAGTCATGTTTGTTGTTCTTGATGATTCATAGTACTCAAATCTTCACGATCTCTTCTCCAGTCATTTTTTATGCTACTATGGACAAGGACTGACCAAACATGACAAGGAACAAGGCTTTGGTTTCCCTGAGGCCTTTTAGTTCTGGACAGACCTTACTTGCTCTTTGTACTAAAGAAAGGTAATCATTATAATTGTCTCATTTGCACTCAGGGCTTAACTTAAGGCTCCCATGGATTTCAGGGTCAGGATTTGTTTTTCTTTTACTTTATTAAGTCAAGGAATTTTTGGGGTGAAGGTGCTTCACTTTTTTTCCTATCCCTTTGGCAGTCTAGGTAGGTTTTCTCAGAATAATGTTTTTGAATGGAAAAAATTAAATAGGTAGGATTACAAAGGAAACCAATTATGTTGAAATACAGTTGTCAAAACATTGCTTTAGAAACAAAATTCATGTATTCCAGGTTAAGAACCCCTGTTTTAGAGTGAATGTGAGAAGAGTATGTATTTTCCTTTTTATTCTAAAAGGAGAATGTGGATAGATCAGAAAGATTTCACAGAAACACATTGGATCATAGCAACACAGATTAAAAGCTGGAAGGGAACTTAGAGTGAACTAGTTCATATCCCTCATTTTATAGGTGAAGTAAAGGCCCAGAGAGGTTGTGATTACCCCAATGTCAACTAAGTAAAAGAGAAAGAATTTTAATTTTTGTGCTTCTTTCAATTCCCATGCTGTCTCTCTGTCTTTTCCTTTCTCTTTGTCTTTCCTTGTATTTCCATCTGAACCAAATTGGATTTGAGAATCTTCACTAAAACACACCTAATTGATCTTACAGCCTCTGCAGGTTGCCAAGGAGGGGGAGGGAGCTCACTACCTGCTTAGACAATGCAGTCCAGGTCTGCTGACCTCTGATTACTACAGAAGTTTTCCTGACATCAAACCTAGTTTGGTCTCTTTGCAACTCCCAGTCATTTTGGTCCTCTGGGGTCAAACAGAAAAAAATTAATCCCTCTTTCACATGATCTCCCTTCAGATATTTGAAAACAGTTATCACAACTCCTCTGAGTTTTCTCTTCTCCAGGATAAATATCCTCAATTCCTCCCAATGATCTCATAGGACATGAAATCATAGCCATTCAATATCTAACAAACAGTAAGTACTTAATTAATGCTTTGTTGATTGAGTAACTCTATCCTAGGTGCCTTTATAAATGTTTATAAATGGTCTTAAATTGTGGTGTATAGAAACTAAATAAAATACTACAAGTGAGGTATGAAGAGGGCACCTTCCATTGGAATGATCACTTCCTTATTTCCAGAAATTATTCCCCGCTTTGAATACAGCTCAATTTATATCAGTGTTTGTTTTTCCCCCTACTGACACATAACAGAAACTAAACTTGCAAGCCATTAAAATCCCCTGGTATTTTTTTTTTCAGATTAGCTAGCTGGTACAGTGGGCAGAGTGCCAAGCCTGGAGTCAGGAAGACTCATATTCATAAGTTCAAATCCAGTCTCAGACACTTATTAGATGTGTGACCCTGGGCAAGTCATTTTACCCTCTTTACCTCAGTTCCCTGTAAAATGAGCTAGAGAAGAAAATGGCAAACCACTCGATTATGTTTTCTAAAAAATATCCATTTGGGGTGTAATGCAAATGTAAATTTTAAAGATCTTCCCTGCCCCTAGGCTAAAGTGCACCTGAAGCTTGGGGTGGGAGGCTTGTTTTTCAGTAGATACTTCTTGATTGGCCAGTGAGTCAATAAGGTTGTTACATTCTCTGAGCCAGGAGAAGGCTATATAAGCCCTGATGTGTAGTTTTGTTTTGGGACTCACTTTGAGAATTGTTCTGTGATTTGATCTGAATTCTGGGAAGCCGTTGTTGAGAGTCCCCCGGCTTTGAAAAACCCAGATGTGGAAACCCAGATGTTGACTGGGTATGGATGTAATGGTTGGACAGTTTGGAAAGCTGTCTACTTGATCTGTTAATGTATTGATAATTCTGTCTGTATATTTTGAAGTTTGGGGTGCTGACCTTTTTCCCCTGAACAAGGTAAATGATATATGTCTGACTGATTAAAGTAAGCTTGTTAACCCATTTTGAGTTGCTTTCCTTTAACAAAGCAGATCCAAGAACCTGTGGTGGCGGCAAACCCTGAGGACGCTTGGGGTGCTTGCTGCTACAGGGGTCATGAAAAGTTACAAACAACTGAGCAACAATTTTTTTGAATAATTTAATTCCTGTTATTTCAAGGTTTTTCATGTTATACTTTTGAAATTTATGTTTTGTACCAAAGTGTAAATCTTTAGAATTGATCCCTATTGGATTTCAAATTAATATATTTAACCCAATGGTGTAGCAGTTGAGATGTTTTGTATCCTAACTGCCATCCTGTGGGTTAGGTAAACCTCTTGACTTTGCTTCAGCTACAAAGTTAATGAGCATATTATCTCTGCCTTTACCTGAGTCATGAATAACAATGTTAAACACCACAGGACCACTGACATTTCCCTTGGATATGGCACAGGAGACCTGAGCCTGGCCATCCTAATGATTCAAAATCTATCTGATTGTGATCTAGTCTTTTGATCTAGTCCTTCTCCATCTTCTCCACAAGAATAGTATGAGATGCTTTATTAAAAGCTTTGCTAAAATCCTCGAAAAACTGTACCCACAGTAATCCTATCAAAACAGGAAATGAACTGGGTCTGGCATCAGCTGTTGTTGAAGCCATGCTGGTTTCCTCCCTATATAGATTTTGCCAATCATCTCTTTAATGACTCAATGTGGAATTTCCCTAGGAATTGAAGTAAAAGACTCTGATTCTATTTTAAAGGCAAATTTATAAAGCTGAATATCATTGATTTTACCCTTGATTTTGACACCAGTCTCACTTTTTAAAAAAAACAAATAATCTGTTCCATCTTTTCTGTACATTGCATTACTTGGTTATGTTGCATCACTCTCCTTTCATTCTTGAGCTGAAAATGGGAGGATTTGCTATAAAATATGTTGGGGTGGAAGGGAATCTGAGGCAGAGCATTTAGCTATTGCAGCAAACCACCAGGTGAGATCTGATCTCTGGCAAACACACCTTTCCAGCAGTCTGGGCCAGGGCTCCTGGCTGTTTGCCTACTAAGATCATGGGGAAGAGTAAATCTAAAAATAATAAAAGAAAAACCTTCGGTTTACCCATGAGGTAAAGTACAAAACAAAAAAAAAAAATAAGCTATCTTTCAAACCTCAGCTGTTGGAAGTTCAAACTTCCCTTCAATCAGAGGAAGGCAAAAGGCAGCTTAAATCTTGCCCTGACATTAAACAGAAAATCTGTGCAGTTCTGATGCCCAAGTTCTATGGCTAATCTTATCTTCCCCTTTCCCCACCCCACCCCTAAGATTCTGAAGTAAGTTATGTCTATAAAAGAAGTTCCACTGCTTCTCCTAAAGAGGAGCAGATTTCAACATATGCCTATCTAAGTGCTTCTTGATCTTATCCCTGCATGTACATGTTACAGCTGCAATCACAGGCTGCCCTAGTTACCTCTTTGCTTCCAGGTGAAATTGAAGTTGATTAGAATCTCTGAAGCTTAATAGGACCCTGGTCCCTTAGAGATTACTTTTTTCCCTGTGTGTCCTGATGGCACCTGAGATCCATCAAAGTGTGCCTCTATTAGTGGTCCTTTGAGGTAAACTTCAGGATGTAAGAGAGAGAACATTTTCAATGGAGTAGCCTGATCTTTGGAAATATCTTTACTTTTAGTCTCAGAATAAATGTATCCCCTTCTTCCACCCCAAGTTTCATTCTTTGAGACCTAGAGATGTGGATGGTGTGGAGAAGGAAGTAATTTTTTTTAGTCTGCTTTACCTGAATGTTGTACATTCCAGTAATACTATGTTTTATTCATTTTAAGTGTAAAATTTATTTTATAAAGTCATCCAAAAGTTTTGTTAATTGTTATTCAATGTTAATTGAATCCATGAGTTTTCTAGGATATTTAATAGCAGATTTCTTGAGTTCCCAATGGTTGAAGTTTGACAGGGCAGACTGTGGCATAGTATCTGTTGTTTAAAATTAGGAATGAAGGGGAATGGCCTATTTGGCATTATATGCTGTGATGGGTTAAAGAGATGAGCTTTATGTAAGTGATAAATACATAAGAAGACAAAGAGAAACTGTAGAACATCCTGAAAAAGCTTGAGAAACAAAAGATCACATTTTCAGACATCACTATGGCAAATGAAACTCTCTGGGTGATCCAGTTCATGACTCAATTAAAAAAAAAGATTTATCCATGAAAACTGGGCAATCTTTATAATCTCATGCTATCACTAGAAAATAAGTGGTTGAGAGCTCACCAAAAAAATGTTGCCTCAGTATATTTTACAAATAATTCCTCTGTATGAATGAGAAAAATAGAAATGTGGGAAAGAAAAAAAAATAGCATCAAGGGAAAAATGCCTCAACTTCTTTTCTGTCTGTGAAATCATTTCAAAGCATGTGTCAAACAGATGACATGTAGGTGTTTGCAGATGAGTCTGTGGTGGCATGTCCATGTGCTCAGCTGAATCTATGTGGCACACAGATGTTCCAAGGGATCTTTGATAACTAGGAAGCCCCAGACCAGATTTTGGAGGGAAAATCATCCACAGATGTTTTACAAAGATAGAAACCAACCTATCACCAATAAATTAGTCAAATTTACAATTCCCTAGATCAAGGCTCTCTTCTGAAGTGTAAATTATTAGGATAGGGTAGAATCAGAGGAATCTAGTATTCAAAGGTAGAAACCTCAGTGATGGATGCCTTTGACAAATTTATTTTCTTCTATGAAAATATCACCAAGAAAAATGAATCACATTCTGAATACTCACCAAGAAGTGGAGACTCAATTTACTTGAATTGAATAGATATTTATTAAGCATCTATCATGTGGAGGGTCTTAGACATATAAAGACAAAATGAAAACATTCCCTGATCTTAAGTAGCTTATATTCTGCCAGGAGGATAGAATATGTATATAGATAAGTTAATTCAAGATATTTTGAGGAGAGAGCATTAACAAATAGGAAGGTCAGGAAAGATTTTCCATAGGAGTTAGCACCTGTAAAGGAATAACAAGTCACTAAAATACTATTCTCAGAATTCATGCCTTGGGCATGTGTTTAAGGTAAGACAGGACTTTCTTGAAGTCTTATCAACAAAACCTCCTTAAATGAAGTTCCCGTTAGACATTCATTATAGCAACCTCCTAACTAGAGAGAAGCTTCATTATAGAAATGAAAATGTAGTGGTTTTGCATGCTTAAATGCTGAAGAAGCCAAAACACTGTATGCTAATTGTACACTAAATCAATAATGCTTACATCATTGCCATGAAGGAAATAATGAACATTAGTTATCATGAATGTATGTAGGAAAAAAAAAAACAACAATGATAGGTGAAGGGACCTAAAACTAGTTTTATAGTCATCCAGAGCCCCAGTTAGGAATGAACTTTGTCAAGCCTGAGTCACAGACAAAACCGTTATCAAGTTATGAATGCTGACTTTTTAGAAGAGTGATTCTCAAACCACAGCAACTTAATGGTATTATAAGACCCTTTACTCCAAGGATCTTAACTTAAAATCTTAGCTATGCAAAGAGATATATCTTTTTTTTAAGCAATCGGGGTTGAGTAACTTGCTCAAGGTTACATGGCCAGGCGTTTCTGGGTGGGTGCCAAGTGTCTGAGCCCGGGATTTGATCTCCAGGTCATCCCAACACTGGAGCCGGTGCTCTTACTCGCTGTGCTTCCTTGCCGCCCCCAAAGAGATATATCTTAAAGTTCTTCCTAGGGATCACAATTTAAAAAAATAAAATAGAATCATTGGATATTACTTCTATGAGATTAGAGTTCATTTTTTTTGAAAACAAATATAAATTTTAAAAATTCCTGAAAAGAAAATGTCAGTAGCTTTTTTAAAAAACTGGAAGACTGAGTTTATTTTTCTCTATTAAAAAAAACCATTTGTCCATTTAATTTTAAAATTGAATGTAGATTGCCCCCATGACAAATGTGCTTCTGCTCATTATCATCTCTCTCAAAGTTTGGTGCTCAGACATTAGACAATTATGTGAAAAAAAATTCTCTCTGGTGTTAAACTTTTAATTTCAATGTATGGTGTTATAGATTCATGTAGCACTAACTAGAACAAACCAGTCAGTCAAAAGTTAAATTATTATCAATTTTATTAATTAATATTTGTAGGATATCACACTTTCTGTACATACCTCAATAAACATCCTATCCCCAATGAATCATCAAGGTATGGATGGAATTTTGAGCCTTCAAAGGGTCTTCAGCAAAAAAAAAGCAGAAGTGTTTTGAATGAAAGCTAGACCACAATGAAAAGACCAGCCTAGCTAAGTCACAGAAGGGTTTACCATAAGAAAACTTTCCCCTGGGGACAGTTTTGTGACCAATGAGTCCAGTGAAACCACTAAAACAACACAATGGTCCTCAAACCTATGCAACCTCCTCTTGATTCAGAGGTAGAAGAGCAGTAGAAAGAAGGGCAAAGAGTTTGTCCTGTATGAATACAACATTTTTGCCCGATGACCAAAAAGGTTTTTTAACATTCTTTTTTCAAAATTTTCAGTTCCAAATTCTCTACCTCCTTCTAGCTCCCCTTCCACCCATCAAGAAGGGAAGAAATATCATATCCATTATACATGTGAAGTCGTGCAAAATATATTTCCATATTAACCATGTTGCAAAAAAAAAAATAAAACTCAAGAAAAATAAGGAAAATGAAAGAAAATATGGTTCAGTCTGTACTCAGAGTTCTTCAATTCTTTCTCTCTAGAGGTGTATAGCACTTTTTATCATGAGTCCATTGGAATTGTTGTGGATCATTTTATTGATAAATGTAGGTAAGTCTTTCACAGTTTATTATTATTAGGATATTGCTGTTACCAGGTACAATGTTCTCCTGGTCCTTCTCCCTTCATTTTGCATCAGTTCACATAAGTCTTCCTAGTTTTTTTTTTTCTGAACCCATCTCTTTCATCATCCAATGACCAACAAGTTGATGTTCCATTTATGTAACAAAACCACATCCATACCAAAATTATCACTCTAAATTAAATCCAAGCTATAAAGAGGTTATAGCTAAATGAAGGATGGCTTTCAGGTTCTTTTCTAAGAGATAAATAAAGGAGATGGTAAAGTTGTACCCCAAAACAAAGAGAAAAATAATTTCTTACTACAGTTTGTCATCTTGTTTTGCAGTCTTGCTGATAAGCATAGCAAATAACCATTATGATTCCAACTGATTTCTGTTCTAATATTTGTTACAAAGATGGAAGGAATGAAGAAATTATTGGAAGAACTTAATGAGATCCTCCAAATCAAATTAACATATGCCTAGATACTTTTTTAATTTAGTATGAAGGTGGGTATGGGTAATATGGTGAATAATTATGGTGGAGAATAAGGATCTATGTAAAAAATTATTGGTCAAATGCTTGTTGATTACTCAAAAATCTTATATCATGAATTTTCCTTCGATAAGAGAATGGAAAGATACTGAATATATTTATTTCTTTAAAGACATAGATTTTCTTGAATTTTTTAAAATTTAATTTCTTTTTGTAATTCAAAGAAAATGTATTCTATCTTTTTCTCACTCTCCTGCATCCAAAAAGAACAAAAAAATAGCCTCTATTAACAAATATACATGGCTAAGCAAGACAAATCCCTACAGGTCGAAAAGTGAATGTTTTCATCTCTATGCTGAGTCCCTCTCCTTTCCATCAGGACCTAAATTGTATGCTTCATAACTGGACAACTGGAATCATGTTTAGTCATTGTGTTGTTCAGAGTTTTTAAATCTTTAAATGTTTCAAAGTTGTTATTTCACTCTACATCAGTTCATGCAAATTTTCCCAAGTTTCTCTTAAATTAATCGTTTCTTAACAGACATGTATTGACTGGATACTATTGTGGAAGTCTTATAAAAGCCAATTGTCTTCATATAATCAGATAGACCCTTATTAAGAAAAAAAAAGACCCCAAATAATACCAAATTAGGAATATGGTGCAATAAATAGAAGATATAGTCTGTGACTTCAGCAACTCCAACCATACCTTTTTAAAACAAGCTGATAACCCTGAAGAAATGAGAAACAAATAAAATTGAATGCATGAATTCTATTGACATTCCTTAGAAAAATTTAACTGATGATGAAAAGAGTCCAGAAAAGGTCTTAGACAACAAATACTTGATCTCCTTGCCAAGCAGAAATATATGAAGCTAAGGGCAATATAAAATTATATAAAATTTAAGTAAAAGCTAATTTGCAAAGCATTTTGGAGATGGCCACCACCTCACAAAACACTGAAAAGTGGTGGAGAGAAAAAAAGAGTCTTCAGATGTAAGTATAAGATCCAAACAAAGCAAATCAACCCAAAAATATATGTTGTGGTTGTTGTTCATCCTTAATTTTTGAAGAGGACCAATGACATTACAGGGTGACATCTTGACACCTGAATGAATTGTATTTAGGTTAAGCAGGGTTGCATAAAATTGTCAGCCTCGTTGTCTCTTCCAGAATCATAGAAGTCCAGTGGCAAGATGGGTGATGACCCAAAATGGCCCAGAATGCAGTGGATAACCTTGGATCTTCAAGGTCTGATCAGGTTCTAAGAACTACATAGCACATGCTTCAGTCACCTTCATTGTTGTTGGAACAAATTGTTCTCAACCACCCATTCTGTTGGAGGAGTCTTCACATGCTTGGAGTAGACATCTCCCTAAGTCACCAATGGGCATGAGTCCTGCCAGTTACCCTAAACCTGGTTTAGTCTGTTTGCCAAGATGGTCTTACTGGAGTGTGGCCACTATAGCTGCTACTGCTCCTTGGAAAAAAAGGTAACAAAATATATGTAGATGAATTGTAGAAGAAGACAATAAATTGAAGGTGAAAGAGATCAGCAATAATTTATGTAGATATCAATTCTCATCAGCAATACTTGTTGGACAAATATAATTGAAATTTAACACATCAATACACAACAATAATTATTATATAAACAACAAAAGCTGATATGGTATAGTAGATACAACTGACCTCATATTGAAAAATTCAGATTTAAGTCTGGCTTTTCGCATCTAATTTTTGCATAGCCATGAGAAAGGTACTGAACTATTCAGTGTACTCTCCTCAGAAACTGTTACCTTTTGAACCACCCCCCCACACACACACACCTAGCATCTAGGAGAACACCTTGCATACAGTATGTGCTTATTAAATGTTTGTTGAATTTGATTTAATATTAGTCTATGTGCCTTCTTTTTCATCACCATTAAAATCTTTATGAGAATGGATTATGAATGCAACAGGACTATCTTCAATGAAAACATTAAAAAAGAACAGATAAACTTTTGTTTAAGATTTTCTACAGCAGACTATATCTTCACTGTCACATATGAACTGAGAGGTGTAGAGAATTTTTTAAAAATGTATCTGTTGTAATTCTTTGTTGTTTTTTTTAATATTTAACTCAGGAGAAGAAAATGTAGTCTTTGGAGTTCTACTCAAAATGTCTCATAACTATTTCTTAAAATCATGAAAAGCTGTATGTCAGCCAATCAATAAACATTTATTAAGTGGCTACTATGTGCCAGACATTGTGCTGAGCCACCACAACACATGGAAGCACTGAGGTCACTTTGTTGAAAAATATACTGATTATCATTCACAAGCGAGGTGTAAAGGAGAGACAAATGCTCCTCTAAGATGTCTGTCATCATGAAGGATGCCAGAATAGAGTACAGATAGCAGGATGACACATCTATCAACACTGAAGTTCTCCAGATACTCCTGTTCATGGATGGCATTAGAATGGTTGCATTAAAGTAGAGATCACTAGAAGATCTCTTCCATGAGATGCATGATCATTTGAAAATGATAAGCTAATATGGGAAATGATAAGCTAATATGGGAAACTAAGTAAATGAAAAACAAATATAGCCCAGATGAAAATATGCAGTTGGATAGGTCCTTATTAAGTTATTTCATCAATGTAAGCACATGTGTACATATACATATTGAAGACACTCTACATATTGATCATGAGCTAAGCCAAAAATTGAGTGAGAGGAAGAATTAGGGTTAGATCTCATTTCAGAAATTAGGCAGTTTTTTTTTTCAATTATACCAAGCTGCTTACTGTCACAAAATTCCACTTATTAACATGAAAATTATTCAAGTGTTACTTTATTTCTCTGAATCTTGGAAGCCATTAACTCTAAAGAATCAAAATTCTAGGTCGCTCAAATGACAAAGATGTGTATATGGAGGAAACAGAATATTACCAATAATAACTATTCTAGAAGTATTTAAGTTATTAAATCATCAAGGGTATCATGACTGCCAAAGAAGGTGAGCATTCTTGTGATAGGAGTGAGAGATAACAAATTGATCTTCCATGTACTGTACTCATAAAATATCAAAAAGATTTAGGGGGTGGCTTCCAATGTGTTGAGGTGAGGCCTATGAAGAGGTTATAAAAAAGAATCACAAGGATGAAAAGGCATGGATATGGTTGTGACCTGAAGCAATGGAAGGAATTCTCACATCAAAGAAATCTTGGTTTCATTGAAATATCAAAGTCTAAATCACCAGCCTAAAGTACCAACAAATGTAATTACAACTCAGGGATTATGGAGAAAGACATCCATAGGTAAATTGTCAAATAAACCATTAATACCTTGGACATCTCTTTGTTCTTTGCTGAATCATGGAAAAAAGAAACTTTCAGTGGAAAGGATAAGGCTTGTTATAATAAGGAAAAATAGCTAAACTATTACTTTCTCCCTTCTTCCTCAAGATTTGCTCTTGACCTCATTCCCCAGTCAATAATATTTTGTCAGAAAAACAATAACAACAACAACCACCTCTTTTCATCTAATTAAATTTTGAAAAGCAGAAGAATGATAACTCTGGAACCGGCTGCTTGAGTTTCACTTCTATCAAAATTCTAGAGTATATTGTCAAAGTTGTTTATTGTTAATAAGCAACCAGAAAAAGAAGAATTGGTCACAAAGAACCAGAATTCCAAGTTAAATTGCTTATTCTCCAATCTTGTTCTGATTTCTTCTGTCTCCAGTAACTCTGGCAGGTCATTCTTAATTCCTGTAGTGCATTCTTTTCTCATCTTTGTCTTTTTCAATGTTCTTCTTTCCAGGTTCATGTCAGATACCATCTTTTCAACGAAGTATACCTATTATTTCCAGGTTTTTTTTTCCTAGACCATAGGAAAAAAGCCAAATTCCTCTTCCATGTGACAACTGGAAAGTGATTTGGCAATCTATGTTGGTTTCCCTCTTGTGGATATATGTCAGCTTGTTGGTGTCCTTTCCAGAATGTAGTGCCCATGATCAATGTGGTGCTCTTGATGTATTCTGAATAGAACAGAGTGTAGCAAAATAGTACTTGTACTGCTCTGAACACTAGGCTTCTATTACATTCACTTTCTACGCTAAGATCACAGTGGTGACTCATGTTGGACTTATTATAACCTGTAGGTCTTTTTCATGTGAACGGTTATCTAGCTGTATCTCCTTGATCTATTTGTACAGTTGATTGTTTTGAATACAAGGGAGGGAATTTATATTTATTCCTTTTAAATTACACTTTATTGGCTTCAACTCACTGCTCCATTTTGTAAAGATCTTTTGAGTTGTCATTTCTATCATGTTATGAATTAGTCCTTCTTCCTAACTATAAATGTCACCTATAAATCTAATAAATATACTCATTATATTATCAAGGAATGAAACTAAATTCTCAAGAGACTTTAACAAAAGAGCACACTGTTGTCTTTCAGGAATGGGTTGAATGGCTCTGTTGAAAGACAGGCAGATGTAGAAGACAATTACTTGAGATTTGCCCAAATGCCAGTGTTCTATGTTAAGTCTCACAGGTAGTCTTTTGAAAATGTCTTCACTTCATATGCTGTGCAATTTAATCAAAGGATCTTCACATGATGAAGTATTAACAACCCAGTTTGCATTTCTTATGGACAAAAGATATGACACCTATTCCTTCGTCATTAGTTTATTTGTGCCTTTAATCTCATCCCTATCATAATGCTGAGAGTCTATTTCATCTATAGGTCTCTCTCTGTCACTTTCAATATCTCCCTATCTATTGGCTGTGCAAAGTCACCAGTCTCACTTTCTGATCTGGAGCCATCTGTGTACAGTGGCAAGATTTAGATCAAGATAATGGGAGATGGCTCCAGATGCAGTAGGAGACCTTGGTCTTCCCCTTCCAGATTGATTTTTGACCTAGGTTAAGGAAGCCATTCTTTGCCTTATTTCTTACCTCACCTTAACCCCTGAATAGTCATTGCCTCAGTCAAACTGAGATCTGGGAAAGACCTTAGCTTAAAAAGCCCCAAATCTCCCACTGCATCTGAGGACATCTCCAATCATCCTGATCTATATCTTGCCACTGAACCCAGATGACTCCAGAGGAGAAAGTGAGACTGATGACTTTACACAGCCCTACCTCACTTAAATCCAATTCCCTTGCAAGTCATGACATCACCTTCAAAATGTTATGGTCCTCTTCGAAAACAAAGGACAAACAGTAACATCTACTGGCTCCTTTCACATTGCCTGCTCATGTATCCCACATCATTTAAAAAAAATACAAAAGCTACTTCCCTTTACCTTGTCATTGTCTCAACCTATAGTTACATATCTGCTATTCATTTTACCCCTAGCTACTTGAAATAGCTTCCACTCACTATCTCCACTTTGTCACAATGAGACATTTGTAAAACACTCAGCACAGTGCCTGGCACAAAAGGAGGCACTTAATAAATGCTCCCTTTCCCCCTTATCACTGCTCCCTCATTTATAATGGTTTAAGTGATGACAGCACTCTTTACATATACTATTTCACTTGAGTTTCTCAACAACCCAGTGAGGTTTGTTATTTACACCTGTAGTGAAGAAACTGAGGCTCTGTCTCTTTCATGGTCTCAAAGCCCAGGAAGTATGAGAGCCAGTACTTAAATCCAGGTCCTCTTAATCTAAAGTCCATTATTCTATCCCCTACACTACATATTCCTCATTCCCTGGAAATCTGTTTTTGGGGGTTTTTTTTGTTGTTTTTGCTTTTTGGAGGGCAATTGAGGTTAAATGACTTGTGTTAAGTGTCTGTGGCCAGATTTGAACTCAGGTCCTCCTGACTTCAGGGCTGGTGCTCTATTCAATGTGCCACCTAGCTGCCTCCAAATCCCTAGAAGTCTGGCTTCTGATCCCACCACTCCTGAATCTGACTTCTGCATGGATACGGAGGAACTCTCAACTGCTCAATCTGAAAGTACTTTTCCTTATTCATCACCTTTCTTGACCTTTCAACAATTGCCATCCACCCACACTCTCTTCTCCTTGGATTTTGGGTCACTGCTCTTTTCCAATTCCCCTCTTACTTCCTGCCTTCTCTCATTCATCTCCTTCCCTCTATAGTGGGGGCCCCAAGGTTCTGTCCTTGGCTTTATCCTCTCTCTCTCTGCTCTCCCTTGGTAATCTCATGTACTCTTATGGGTTATCTCCTATATGAAGATGATTAGCAAGCTAACGTGATGAATATCAATCATCTGGGCACCAGCCCTGCATCTCAAACTGTCTGCTAAGCACCTGGATGTCCCACCAGAGACAACACTGCCAAAACCAAAATCATCAAATTTTGCTAACAGGCTGTATGATCCACCTTACTAATTCTTATGATGACAGTGAAATTCTCTATAAATCAGACTCAGAACCTCAGTTATATTTGATTCTTTTCTCTACTTCTTGCTACATGAGCAACGCATTGTGAAGTCTTGTTGATTCTCTGTGAATGACATCTCTCACATCTCTTCCCTTTTGGTCATGGCCCTAGCTCAGCTCCATTACTCCAACTGGAATAGTTTCCTATTCACTCTCTCTTCCATCTCCTTCTCCACACAAAATGCTACTTCTATGGCACATTGTTATCCTACCCTTCATTGACAGAAAACTTTTAATGGTTTCCTATTACATCTAGGATAAAATAGGCATTCTGCAGCTTTTGCAGTTGAGTTCCAGATAAACACTTTCAAGCTGTATTTCATGTTACTACCTTTCCCACACATTCTATGTTCACAGAAAATGGTACTACTGGCTCTTTTCAGAACTGGACATTACATCTCCAGCTGCCCTGTATTTTCAGAAACTGTCCTTCATGACTAATATATGCTTCTTGCTATCACCTTTTAGAATACTTTTCTTTCATCAAAGCTCAACCTAGATGTCACTTCTTTCATGCAGCTTTCCCTGATTGTCCTGATTGCTCCCTCTTTCCTTAAATTACCTCGTATTTATGTATCTCATTCTAAGTATACAAAGAAAGGGGGAAATATGGTCCCCTTCCTCAAGTAGCTTATAAACCAAAGGGGAAGGCACCATGCAAACAACTATGTGTATACAAGAAATATTTTTATGCCTACAATATACAGTAATCCTTTCCACATCGTAACTTTCTACATCATAAGTTTTGATATGTAACAGGTTAGCATAAATAATTAAATGGGAATTTGGGAGGAGTTTTGCAGAAATTACAGATGACAGACAAAAACCAGCAGATGAAACAGAAAAGGTTTAGAAACTCAGAAAGGCATAAACCATATGTATAGAGATGTATAATTTCAACACAAATTTTAGAATAAGGTACTGTAACCACCCCATATGAGAAAGAAAAAAAAATTCAGACCTCTTCTCTGGTACTAAAGATAATGGGGGCATGGTACCCCTAACCCCTGCAATGTGGAAGGGATCACTGTAGATAAAAAAAACAGTTAAGAAACATACTTAGATTCTCAAAGAAGCTCAGTAGTTTGAACTGAATATTGATCTACTCTACCATAAAAACCAAAACATAGAGAGACTCTTCTATGTCTACCATTTTATAAGTCTAAGCTAGAGATCTTTTGTGTCATTTACAAATGGCACAATTCATATACAAATTGGCATAGCACAAGTTGTGAATTCATGAATTAGTATAATATTGACATTGCTATCATAAAGAATAATAATCTGCTTTAAAAATGTCATAAGCAACTTATAAGTAACAAGGTGACAGAGTGGATAGAGCATAGGACTTGGACTCAGAAATACTTGACTTTCAATTCTGCTTCAGACACTTACTACTGTGTGATCCTAGGCAATTCACTTAACCTCATTTGAAAATAATGATGATAACATTCCATATATCGTAAAGTGATTATGAGGATCAAATGATTATATATATATGCATATATATATGTGTGTGTGTGTATGTAAACTTTATAAAGTTTTATATAAATGGTAGTTATTATTATGTGATGGTATGTTTGGCTTTCATAGTTTTACATTTCATTCATCTATTCCCCAAATAGTTATTAAGTGACTACTGTGTTCAAGACATTATGCCAGGTAAAGTAGAGTATATAAGTTTGTAAAAGATATGTACTTACTCTCAGTTTGCTTAAGTTCTAGTAGGGGAAGTAAAACATGTACTTATAATAGATGCAACATGACAAGTGTTACAGACTTTCAGCTATTAACACAAATGTGTGCAAACTCTGAGATTAAGCTACCTACTCACTCCCTTTATGATCAACCAACTAAGTTCATGTAGCATACATCCAGTAGTCTGGTAGCTCCACCTAGCCAGACTTTGAAATAAGCAAAATATCAAAATGTTCTTAAGCATTATTTCCTATTGATTTTTATGAGAAGCCTTACTACATCTGGCACTGATGGCTACATATTCGCTTTTAGGACAAGGTGTATCTTATTTCCTGCAGAGTAGATAATATAAAAAAAGCAAGCTTTGTTCTGCCTTATTTATTTAGTGCTGAAATTAAAATAATAGTGATAATAATAATACATTTTTCAAACTGAGTGCCCCAAAGTTCTTTTCTCAAAAAGTTTTTTTAGGATATAATTAGATCCAAAATATTCTTGTTAAGCTTAAAACTTCAAACAGCCTCATGATTTAAAGGGCCAGTTTTGTAATAAATAACTTGCATCTTTTTCTGGTTTTTGAAATTCTAGAAGAAAGAAAAGTTTAATAATTAACCCCTATCCTAATAGTATCTGAGTTTCCTAAAGACACACACTTAATCTGAATGCCGGGTCTTTCTGGAACCATTCATACTAGAAATGAAAAGGAAACCTGTTTCATTCTGAAGTGGAGCACAAACTCCTATCAGAGTTTTATATTGCACCTGGGAAGTGACACAGGAGTAGAAAGAAACTTATTACTGGGAATGTATGCATACTCTAAAGTGAGTCTTCACAATCTTGATTTGGGATTTCAATGTGTTATATTAGGGATAAGCAAATTCCAAGAATCTATATGTTGTAACAAAACATGTAAATATTTATATATTTCCACACTGGATTCTGTCTATTCATGTGAATAAATGTATTAAAGATTTTTTTTTTAAATTCAATATGGTTTGAGGATGGAGTGTCTAAAGCAGGATTTTTTAACCTGGGGTCTATCGATTTTTAAAAATTGATAACTATTTTAATGTAATTGACTTCTTAACCCTTTGCATTCCTATATATTTTATTTATTGTATTTAAAAACATTCTTCTGGGAAAAGATCCATGGCCTTCATTAGATTGCCAAAGGAGTCTAAAAGGAGACAAAAAGAGGGGAGAATCCCCGGATTACAATCATATATATTACCAATCCTAAAATACTTAAATTAGCAACCTCAGCCTTCATCCTGACCTCTTCTTTTTTTCATATCTGAGAAAAACAGTAAAGACGAGCTTTTCTCAAACAGAAGATAGCTCCCAAGTTTTACCTTCTGAAACTATTAATACAAAAAAAAACCCCATAAAAATGGGAGAATGGAGCTTGAGACTCCACCCTCGAAGTGAACATAGGAAAAATGTAGTCATTTCAATTCTATGTAATTTGCCACTGAGCTGTTGAGATTTCAGATTACTATCGATTCAAAATTCATTTATGCCAACCAAACCTTAATAGCAAAATGTCGGAGTAAATTGATGTGTTTAACACTTCCATCCTGCTTACCTTGGAAACTCAGCATTAAACAATGAAAAAATGTGGCCCCAACAGTGGGCCACACTATATTGAGACTTACCCAGTACAAATGAAATCACATTAAAGTCCGCTCAAATGTGCAAATGTTCAAATGTGCCTCTGCTTTGTAACATTGGCAGGGATTTTTTTTTTTTTGTAACTGTATTTAGACACCTATTTCTTCTCTACATCTAGCCCATAGCATAATACATTTAAGTAACAACAACAGTGGTCAGTGAAATGCCTTTCTGAGGAACCAAATATAAGTACTTTGATGTTTCATTGGAGAACTGCCATAATCTTATGACAGTTATACTATAAGTTATGGGTAAGGAGACAGGACAGTGCATTAGATTAATACTTTGCCTTTTTAATCTATTAATCTACCACCTTTGGGACATGATTTTAAATCCACTCCAGACCAAAGTGACTGAAAATCATTCTGGTCTGACAGCTTTAAAAGATCACAAGTGAAATGTGTTAAGAAGGTCTCAACCCATTTGATACTGAACAGGAACAGTTATCTGAAAATTTACCCACCTCCAGCCCTGTGTTTTCACATACCACTGAAAGGTCCCCAAATGCATGTTCATGTTCTAGGAGGAGAATATGCTTATATGGCTAGGGTTAAGGGGATCAAGATGAATGTTATAACAGGCCTGTGAAGGATATATTTGTTACTGATAGGTTTAAAAGATCATACTAATAACAGCAAAAAAAAATTCTCCTAACAATAAATTGAGTTTCTATGCTGTATTTAAGAGATAGCAAAGAGACTTACTGACTTACTGGTTATTTCAGGCTGAACCTCACCAGATCTCTCTCTCTCTCTCTCTCTCTCTCTCTCTCTCTCAATGGAGTCATCCCCTGACCCAGATCTGTTCCTCCACTTTATGAGTTTAAAAACTTGTTTATTTATTCATTTTTTCAGGGTAATTACTCCCAGGAGACTTTATTTATTTTAGTAAAACTAAAAAGAGTCTAGTTAAGAAACTATAGTAACAATTTCCTCATTTTCAATAAAAGATTTTTCTTTTCTCTCCCCCCACCCCACCACTCACCTTGCCTAGCATCCACTACTCAAAACTGTCCCTTCCTGGTATAAAGGCACTTTGCAGACCAAATCAATAATCAAGGCATTACATAAAGAAATCAGAGCAAAGAAGTTGAACAATTCCTATGAAACGTTCTTTGCATACAGCGTGTTTAATAATTTCAGTTAAATCTGAATATTATTCTTATAATACCTGTGACTTTTTAGTGTGACAATGAAGTGTAGACAGAATACCAAAGAGGGTGTCAGAAAGACCTGAATTAAAACCCAGACTCAGACACTTGCTACCTTGTGTGACCCTGACCAAGTCACTTAACCTCTGTTTGTCCCAGTTTCCTTATCTGTGAATTAGGGATAATAATAGCACCCAGCTCCAAGAGTTGTTTGTGAGGATCAAATGAGAAGTATTTGGCACACAGTAAGTGTTATATAAAGGTTAGCTATTATTATTATTATTACTACTTAAATATGTGTTTCTACCAATTACTATGTCTCTCCATTTGACTATGCTTCATAAAAATCAACAAGTTCCTATCTATTGTTTCTCCTATTCATTTCTCTCTTTTTTTGCCTTTAAAAAATTTTTTTGGAGGGCAATTGGGCGTTGTGACTTGCCCAAGGTCACACAACTGGTAAGTGTTAAGTGTCTGAGGCCGGATTTGAAGTCAGGTCCTCTGACTCCAGGGTCGGTGCTCTGTTCACTGAGCCACCTAGCCACCCCCCTTTTTCTCCTATTTCTTAATTCCACACTTTCCCCCCAAATTCCTCCCTTCTAACATTACTTTGAACATAGATATAATTGTTATTCATTAATTTGTTTTTGTTAAGTCTTAAACTGTGATTTTATCATTATAAAGAATTCCCATTGAGAAAAATCCCTCTACCAGTGGGCATAATTACCTATTCTGGAATTGGAAATCTTAGAGAATTGTCTAAGGAACCAAGTAGATAATTGACTTGCCCAGGGTCACACAGACAGTATTATTAGAGGCAAGACTTGAAGTTTGACATCCCAGTCCTTGAAGTTGCCCCCCATCCATCATTCTATCTATGGTCCCTTTCATTTTAGATTAATGTTACCCTAGTGAGAGAGTCAGGTCAAGTGGATTATGGGAGAAGGGAGGTAGTGATTACTGTCAATAGCCATGAGAGGATATTATTCTGAGACTTCATAATAGACTATGTTAAAGTAAGTACAGCCCAGGCTTCTAGACTGCTATTCCTAAACTGACCACAAAACTATAGCTGTAGAACTCAATGTTTTAATACAGAAGAATGTGTTGTGGCAGAGATGAACAGTTCTTCAGAGCCTGGGTACCTTGGCATGTTTCCTTGTGTGTCTGTGCTCCCGCTTCCATGTATTATGTGTGTCTCTGGAAGGGATATGTAGTAACTATTCCAAAAAAGTTGTCCAATGGTACTAACTCTATGTTAAAAAAAATCAGTATCAGCTATGTCCTTGACAAAAGTTCCTGAGCCCTTCTTCATTGCCTTAGTAATAGAGATTGTGCAGTGCTGAGAGTCAGAAATAAATGACTCTAGCAATTAGACAAATTTGAATCTTCTTGATGAAATTTAAGAAATACCCCAGTCTCCTAGCTGGAAATACCTTGATGAGATATGGCACCCTAGTCTTATCACCATTAATCATCTCAGAGGCTAATTGATATTTCCCAACATTCTAGAATACACTATTTCAGGTTTATATTTCCTATATTGTATATTTAAAATGTTTACTTTTATTCATTGTTTCCAGTGTAAATAATGAGAGAGGATAAATGCTGAAAAAAAGTTTTTACAATTCATAAGACAACCAAAGATTTGATTGTGTCATTGACAACAATAGAAAATATTGATGTAGTTTGAATAGGTTAAGTGGAACTCGCGTATGTATACCTCTCATAATTACTCTGAGCTTTGATCAGCAAACCTTGTGTTGATTTGCAAAATTCGGTAGTCTCCCCTTCCCCCCCCCCCATTCTCCCATCAAATGCCATAACTTTGACTCATTTCATTCTGGACATCTTCCTAATTAGTTTGTTTCTTTCATTAGATGGGAATCTCCCAGCCCTCTTTTCTCCATTTAATGAGTACTTCCAGATGTTGAATCAGAGGCAAAGAACCAAAGAAAAACAGCTGGACAGTGAATGCACCAAGAATTAAAAATGAATAGTGCCGAACAGAATACCACAATTCTCATGCTATCTTCACAGCAATCATTTGCATGGTATTTTTTCATCTAGAAATGATCAAGCAGTTTTCTACAACTTGCAGAAAAATCCAATTATTGTTCTCTAATTACTCTTTTCATTTATTTTTCTGTGGTTGTCACATTCCTTCCACTTAGCATTATCCTCTTACCTAAATGCTGGTTTGCAGCTGTCCCTACCATTTATAAGACTGGACTTGCATTTTTCTGTTTTATAGATGACCTTTGCTGTGAGACTGATTAAGTTTCTAGTCCTACAAATTGCTCATTGTACAGCATACACTCCTACTGTCCACAGCATTGACCTATATAGTCATATTGATGGTGACTTGGCATCTAATCTCTTAAGAAGTCCATCATCTAATGAGATTTTGTAGTATGGCGTTCAGGAGAGGTTTGCCTTTTTCATTGGGAAAGAGCGAGTCTGTGTTCTCCTCAGTATACTTGTTTGCACTGTATTTATGAAAGCATGTATTTGACAACACAAGTTAGGGAAACCTTAAAAAAATAAACAAACAAAACAAACAAAAATACTCTCTGGCTTTTGCCCCTGGGAACTCCCACCATCAGCTCTCAAGGAATCTGGGAAAGGAGCTTGCCGTTTACTTCTGTCTACGATGTTTACTTTGCAGTAGATACACTGTATGCTGCATCAGAAGTCAGTCTTCTAGAAGTTACTTTGTTATAGTGTGAAAATGAGGCTGAAACAGTGAACGGGGACATACATTGAACTCCACTACATTTTCAGGATTGTCTCTATGTTTGACTCCTTTACTGGCTGAAGTGCTTCCATTTCCTACCACTTTGAGTGAAATTCATTCATATCAATGTGTTAACCCTCCCAGGTATTTGCAGTGTTTATTCCTTACCTCTGATTTTGGAATTAAAGGTTCTGTGACTCATTTAAAAGAAATTTAAACAACAGGAAGTAGGTACTCCTTGGCTCCACTTCTCATCTTATTCACTTCCCAATCTTTTGCATCCTGGCTTCTTACTAACTCATTATTAATCAATTGAAACTGCTCTCTGCAAAGTTACCAATGGTTTTGTAATTACAGCTCTCCCTCTATAACAGTGGTTCACAATCTTTTTTATGCCAGAAATCATTTTAACAGTGTAGTAAAACCTATCCTTCTCCAATTTTTTTTTCTGGGTTCATACAATAAAATACCATTGCTGTTGCTGTTCAGTCATGTGTGACTTTTGGGGTTTTCTTGGCAAAGATGTTGTAGTGGTCTGCAATCTCCTTCTCCAACTCTTTTTACAGATAAGGAAACTGAGACAAAATTGTTAAGTGACTTGCCTAGGGTCACACAGTTAGTGTCTGAGGTCACACCTGAACTCAAGTCTTCCTGTCTCCATGCCCAGCACTCTATCCATTGAGTCACCTACCTGCCCTATAATAAAATATATAACATTACAAAGAAATCAAAATTAATTGAAATAATTTATCAAAATAGAAAAAAAAAGTTCACTGACCCCAAACTAAGAATTCCTGCTGTACATTCTTTCTCCTGGTAACTTCATTAGTTCCCAAAGGTTTAATTATCATTTCTGTATGGATGACTCACAGATTTCTATATCTAACCCTGGTCTTTTCCTGAGTTCCAGTCTCCCATCACCAACTTCCAATTGATTCAAATTCAAACCAGATTTTCTAGAATCTCTCAAACTCAACATGACTAAAATAGAATTAATGTTTTCCTTAAAAAAATCTACATCTTTATTGAACTTCCTTATTTCAGTGGAAAGGACAAGCATTCTTAAGTCTCCCTTGTTCACAAAAGCTCAGAGTTGTCTTTATTTTCCTTCACCCCCCCCATATTAAGTTAGTTGCCATATCTTGCCATTTCTGCCTCCTCAACATCTCCCAAATCTCACCCCTTCTCTTTACTCATACTCCCCTTATTTTAGACCCTCATCGCATTTTGCCTAGACTCCTGCAATGACCTCCTAATTAATCTTATTGCCTCAAGTCCTTTCCCCCTCTCTGATCTATTCTCCACATTTCTTCCAAAGTGATTTTTCCCTAAGCACAGATTTGGTCATGATACTTTCCAAGTCACTAAACTACAGTTGTTTAATATTGCCTCTAGGACAACATATTAACTTCTCTTTTCAAGCCCTCCTTTTCTGTCCTTTCCCTTGGTTTCCTTTTCCTGGAAGACCCCATTCTCCTATCCCATCCCTCAAATTTCTATTCTTGAATTCAACTTGATGTCAGGGACCCAGATTCCATGCTCCCTGTGCCTGCTTCCCAGTCCCAGCTACACCTTCTTTTCCATAATTATGACTATATTGTTGCTACCTGCCCTCCTCCCTCAAGAAAGAGTCACAACATCCTTGGTTTGAGTTTCTTTCTCAAGTTGTCCTACACTTGGGTCACAAGGAACTGTGAGATCAAGGACTCATCAGATAATAGGGGGAGAGGAAGAGGACACTGTAAGTTTGTGAGGAAGCGGAAAATAATATCCAAGTCTTTTGTTTCTTATGAAGAATGTGTGTATGAGTGTAACAAGAGTGAGTAAACAAAATATGGAAAAAAGAGAAAATTTTCAATATTATTCTTGACTGTAGGTGCTGGCGTATGAACATAATGAACAGATAAAAACCAAAAAACTAGTTTAGCCATGTAACAGTAAGACTAATTACTGCAATTTATATGAACTACTTACTATTTATGCCTAATTACCATCCAGCCTAATAATGACTATGCATATCATTAAATGAGTCAGATTAACTTTTTTAAGTTTTATTTGATGAGAACATTTAGCTTTGTAAAATACATATAGTCTGTAGCATGCTACTTATGTAATACATTGTTTGTTCACATTTTTAAACATCTAGAGATAATAATTTTCTTCACCCAGGCTCCAGGGAGCACTCTTCTTTCTTATTAGTTTCCAGGTATAACTGCTTGTTTCTCTGCCCAAACTTGTGCATCCACAACAACCCGAACCTCGATCTAACTATTTCAACTTCCCCTGGATAGTGCTCAACCTCTCTTTGGCGAATTAGTTTGTTTCGGAGTCCTTCTGCCTGAAAAAAATTTCCCAATTCAGCTACTGCCCCATACTGTGGCCTTTCTAACACTGATTTGCTCTGCCCAAATAACCCGCTTCTCACTCCTGTCCACAACAGTCCTTCTGTCATTGAACAAATCCTCCTTCTTTCTATTCGTATCTTTCTAAACAGTTACCTTTTTTTCTCACCCTAATACACACACACACACACACACACACACACACACACACACACGCACGCACACACCTATCAATCAATTCAGAAATCAATTCAGAATTCCTAGAAATCACTTCTGAATTTGTTTTTGTTTTTAACCACAGGAAGGATTTGCAATGTAATACAACTTAATCCATAATATGCAACTAAAGGAACTCTCTGAGACTGTCAGTTACAGATAAAGTACCAATTTGCATTGGTAGAAGTAGTTTCCTCACCATATCTTCATGAATGAAAAAATGCAACTAAATACAGTCGATACAGATGTGCTCCCACATTAACCCCAAATCTAAAATGAACCTTTCAAAAAACAGATGTGTTAATAGGGGATTATTCATACATGCCTCAATTTACTAAGGGTTGTTCCTTGAAATTGTCATCTTGTCCTAAGTGTCCTGAAGTATTATTTAACATTATATTATGGATACCATTAATAATTATTAAATATTATTATACATGCAAATTTTTGGAAGTAACTATATCCTTAAATACAAAATGATGTTACTTATACTAACCACACTTTGGGACTGACCATGAAATTAATATTTTCCTTTAAAAATATTTTTCTCCTCCTAGGAAGTTGTATTTTTAGTACACAGTAATTTTCTATCAATTTTTTTTCATTTGAGAAAGAGCAATCATATTTTAGAAATGTATGGTCTTTTATCTTAACCAAAAAAAAAAAAACTGGCAAGGAGAGATACTCCCAGATAAATGGACTATAGCCCACATCAGTAACTCCGTCCATCAGGCTGCAGGAGCTGACTGGCATTAATGAATAAAATCCATTAAGTCTCTTCTCCAGCTGGAGAGCAGTGCAATGCTCTTGCCTCTTCTCATTGGCTTCTCCAAGAAGGTCTGCTCCTGCCAGACTCAGCTATCATCTGCTGAGGGGAAGCAATGGATCTGTCATGCTTCTGCTGCTGGGAGGAAAAATAAAGACTTTTCCTTCTTTTTATGACATCAATTTTTCAGGAGGAGAATTCTGGCTAAATGGCTTATTTTTCCTTACCAAAGAACTCAATTTTATAGGAAGGTGTAGAGTCAAAGCAAGAAAAAATATTGAATTTAATCCTATCAACAGCTATTGAACACTTACTGGGAGGTCACTTCTTTCTGCTGATGGAGATAAATATAAGATGTGGATCCTACCTGCAAGGAGTTTCTCCTAGAGTAGATAGAGATATAGATTTCGGTATATGAAACAATTTTAAAGCAAGACAGGACACAATGTGATGAAATACTTATGCACATCTCTTTCTACAATATTAATGCATTTGTAACTTCCATTCTAATGGTACATTGTGGTATGAAGGACACCCTGGATTTGCAGAGAATTTAAGGAGCAAATAGTTAACTCTGATAGATGCTACTAATCTATGAACACTTAAATGGTTCCTGCTATGGAAACCATTTCTGTAATCTTTGCTTGTTCAGTCGTTTCAGTCATGTCCAACCCTTTGCGACCCCATTTGGGGGTTTCTTGACAAAGGTACTGGGGTGGTTTGCCATTTTCTTCTCTAATTTATTTTATAGCTGAGGAAACTGAGATAAACAAGGTTAAGGGATTTACCCAGGTCACACAGTTGAGGTCAGATTTTAATTCATGAAAATGAGTCTTCCTGACTCTAGACTTAGTTAAATTGAGAGTAGTTAACCCCTATAGAATTAATCACGATTGTGTTAATGTGGGCAAGAGATGAAATTTACACAAACTCTTAAATTAGTGAAGTGTTTATGTATGTTATTTCCTTAATCCTTACAACTCTGTCAGCCAAATGTTGCAGATTATTTCCATTTTAGAGATAAGGAAACTCCCCTCAGAGTGGTTAAATGACTTGCTCACAGTAGTTCCACAATGAGTGTTTTCCTGATGCCATCTAGAGCTCTTTCCATTGTGTCCTTCCTCCAAGGGATGATTTTTCTGATATTGTCTAGAGCTTTTTCCATTGCTTCCTTCTTGTCAATTTTCTTCTCTGTGTCTCAGTTTTCTCATCTGAAAAATAAAGGTACTAGACTAGTTGATTGATTACTAAGATGTCATAAAGTTTTTAAAATTCTATGATGTACCATTATTATGGAAAGAAAAATCAGTTGAAATAATCATTTATTTATTAATGGAAGAAGGATAGCCTACCTTTCCACTCCCAGGAAAAGTAACATGCCCACTGGAACTTGAGCATCCTGGAGATAATTCCCTAGGTTTTGCTTCCTCAACCCATGAATGATACTGACAGGGAGAAATTCAGTCCACTGTCTTCGTGGAGGGGTGGGGGGTGAGAGGAAATGGGAGATTATTTTGGTAACTAGATTCTCTTGATACCCTTCAAAAATTTCAAATATTTAGACCTTGACTTCAGCTCTATATCAAGTCTGGAGTAGCATTATTATGGAACTGCACGATAGACCCTTTCCCTTAAAGGAGTAAATCCATTATAAGAAGTCCTGAGAGAGAGGGAAAAAAAAAAAAAAAACTATCTTCAATGGAATTCTGTAACTAACTATGCAATCTAAGTTGCAGTTTAGAACCACTAATCATTTATTTTCATATCTGATCAGTAGCCATAGCTCATTTCCTTTAAAATTAAAAAAAAAATGCCTAAAACTAAGCTGAAAAGAAAAAAGAGAAAAACTGTCAACCTTTGATTCATAGATAGTATATTCCTGTCTTCAAAAATTATGTCAAGTCATGTACAGTTTAATTCATTGTTAAAACAAAATACCAACAACTAAGCCCTTAAAAAATGTGTGTTGAGCTGTAATTCATAGGATAGCAGTGCCTTCTTGTTGAAATATGTCATGCTAAATAAAGCAATAGTGAGAACCTTAGGGCAGATAGATTGTGCCTAGCAATCACAGAGTTGCTTCTAATCACATGGTGAAATGCTGCACTTACAAATGATATGTTTATTTGGAGAAAATGAATGAGCTGTATTTTGATTAAATATTTTACTAGAAGTTATTACATCTAATGAATTATTTCGGAAAAAAAAAAAGCTAAAGCACTCTGGAAATTGCGTTTTGTTACTCAAAATTTAGAAAAGACATAATTACTCTCTAGATCCTGAGTAAAACATAAGACTTAAGAGAAAGAGTTAGCAACTCTGAGCCTGTCTCTGCCACAAAACTGGTGTGGATGCTAATAATGTATCAATTCATATGTAAGCTGTTCCTGGTAGTTGATACACTTAAAATGAGATCTCTTCAAAAAGAAAATAATGCATCTCTATAAAATGAAAAATAACATTAATTTTAAGCCATGCTAAGTCTTTGTACAAGTCAGATTTGGGAGGAAATGCGAACTATATCTAGATTGACATAATTGTCCCATCAAGTAGCTTGTACTTCTTGATTTAAAATACTAGAGAGTGATCTGTTGCTCATTTTGTGAGCTGGAATTCAATATTAGATCAAATAACGACAGAAAACTGACTATAGAAGAAAAGGATTTTGCTATTGAATAGTACCCTGACATCCTAGAGACAAATCTATCATGAATAAGTAACCAGAGACTGCATTCATATCTCCCTTCATATTTTATTGTTTGTTGGGAGTCTTTTTTATTGGTTTGGTTTGGTTTGGTTTGGTTTGGTTTTGAGGTAAAATACTTTAGTAGGGTAAATTTTCCATGGGCCATCCGTCTCCCCTACTTCTGCACTTTAGAATAAGGAAATATCATGACATGTAGTTTTTATTTGTGTAAATTAGCATTATCACAGGTATAATTTTAAAATATTCATTAGAGGTTTTCTGGGAAGGTTCACAGTATAATAAGTAAAGATAATAACAATAACCTAGCCATAACACAATACTTAAAATATGTCAGGTACTGTACTAAGTTCTTTACAATTATTATCTCATTTGATCCTCCCAATATCCCTGCAAGGTAGGTGTTATTATTACCCCCATTTTACAAATGAGGAAATTAAGGCAAACAAAGTGACTTGTCCAGAGTCACACAGCTAGTAAGTGTCCAAGACTCTATTTGAACTCAAGACTTGTTGGCTCCAGGCCCAGAGCTTTATCCACTGAGCCACCTAGCTGCCTCTGTATACTGTGTGTACATGTGCTGACACACATGCACATATATACATGTATGTATGTGTGCATATATGTGTGTTGTGCATGCATACACACAGATAGGCGCCATCCCATTTCTTTCTTTCTGTTCTTTTCTTACTTTTCTAGTCTCTCCACAAGTATTGATTCTCACTCCTGCTAAGGAGTGTGTGAAGCTGCTGCCTATGGCAGCTTCCTGAATGCTAACTTAGCAAACCCAATGGCAGTAAGTGATTTATGGCAAGCAACATATGAGGAAGTCTTCCTTGCTAGCCCAGCCCCAGCCTTCACCCCAAATATAGCTATCCTTGAAGGGAGGGAAGAAGGAGTTTACCTATTCATATGAAACTATGGGAGGCTTCTATTGTGTCCCTCTCATGGTTCTTCATTCTTAGCACCTAGGAAGCTCCTCCAGCCAACAGCTTCACACACTGCTTATTCTCAGGAATGGGAAACTGCAGGCAGATAGTCTGGAAAGGGGAGAGGATCACAGAAAGATGGAAAAGCTCCTCTGTGTGTGCTACATTGGTATCCAAAATCAAAAGATCTAGAAAGTTTAGTAGATCCCATATGTATAATCAGCAGAAGGACATGGACAGCCCGCAAACATGAAAAGATGTACAACAAAACATTTTATGGCAGAAAAGAACTAGGAAAAAAGTAGATACCTATTGTTTGGCAAATGGTTAAAGAAATTTTTGGTACATAAATGTAGTGGAATACTGCTGTCCTATGAATTAAAAAAAAACACAATAATCATGATGAATACAGGGAAGCATAGAAAGACTTACAGATGCAAAGTGAAGTGAGCAGAATAAGAAAAACAGCATACGCAATGACTTCAACCATGGAAATGAAAATAACAACCACCACAAAATAATAGAAAATGAATGTTGCAAAGTTACAAACAATAAGCTTGGCCACACCTGAATCCATTCCTTTATATGGGTTTGGAACACTTCATATATTGTCAGGGGGTTTTGTTGTTTTATTTTGGGGATGCATTGGTTGGTTCTGCCGATTTTTTCCTTCATCTATTTCTTTTTGAAAAAATAAATATTATAAGGGAAAGATCTGTGGGAGGGTGTAAAGATAAAGGGGAAATTTTAGTTAGTGTAAAAATAAGACATCAAGAAAAGGAGGGGCAGCTAGGTGGCACAGTGAATAGCGCACTGGCCCTGGAGTCAGAAGGACCTGAGTTCACTTCAGACATTACTAGCCATGTGACCTTGGGCAAGTCACTTAACTCCAACTGCCCTGCCATCACCCCTCCAAAAAGCTATATATATGTATAAATTTATTTTAAAATAAATAATGTGTGTTGTGCATGCATACACATAGATAGGCTCCATCCCATTTTTTTCATGAGACATGAATGGATTTCCATCTGCATCATTGGCAAGAATATCCATATTGATAAGCTCACAAGTTCACCTAAGTATCCATCAAGCAAAGTCTATATACGAAGTATGTGTGTATATTTTTTAAACCATATGTTTGTATATTACATTGTTTACTTAAGGATCAGATGATTATCACTCAAATAGTGCACTCAAAAAGAAATATATCATGAATAAGTAATCACAGGCTAAATTCAAATCTCCTCACATATTTTGTTGATTTTTAGGGGGGAGGGGTAGTCAGTGGTTTTTTGGTGCACAGGTCCCTTTTGTAGGGGAAGAGCAAGAAATCAAGGGATGCCTCTTTCTGTTTGTGTATGGGTATATGTATGTTACTTTACACACACCATTGTCCACAGGACCACACCTCTGCAATTATTGGTCTGTGTTACCAGTTATCTTTGGAATAGGCAAGCAAAAGATGGAAGTAACATCCAAGAACAGATGTATACAGAGTTGTCATGATATTCAAGAATAATGTATATTATTCTATTTTTAAAATGTCTGGACATGTGAGGAAATTACATGACTGTAACAAAAGTAAATACTTTCAGAAAGAGTGATTAAACCATGTAGCATTCCTGTCCTTAATAGGATAGGAAAAAAAAATGCGTAAAGAATAGAATGGGTTAACCAATACTTACAGAACCTTAAAAATGTCTACTTGAGTGCACAAAATTAAAGATGGAATATAGTCTTGATCTCTAATGTTGTTTAAGGGTTTAAAAGAAAAAAGTGTTAAAAAAAATTATGGTGAATATATTACCCACCAATATAAATGCATTAAGGTAGAAGAAACTTCCTGCCTTTAAGGTATTAAAAGTAGAGTTGATGATAGCCCAGCATTATTCATTACATCAAATGGAGATGCCTTTAAATTTATATTAAATTCAATTTAAATGCCATCAAAACCATGGTTGACAAAGTACTGACAGATGAATATTTTAGTATGATTCAATAGCAGTAAACTTTATTTTCTTACCTTGAGGCAAGGTGATAGATTTTTTATATGCAGTAGCGTTGCATAGGGTTTGTAGTAACATAGCTTATGATTTTCATAAAGTAAAATTTTATCTTTAAAATGTTTTAAACCCACTTATAAGTCTTGAGCTCTGAAAAAAAATGTCTTCAGGGTTGGTTTGGCTTTGCTCATTAGTTCACACTATAAAACCTAATAGCTCACTCATATCATTCCATAAAATATTTTCTACTTTAGAATTAGCAAATAATAAAAATAACATCAAAGGATTAATTTATATTATTAATGTTCAAAACTGCACAAGCTCAATTCCTCCTTTTGAGATACTAGGCATTAGGGAGAGAAGGAGCTAGCATGGCACCTATTTATTAAACCAGAGGTTCTTAACCTTTTGTGTGTCATGGGCCCCTTTTTGAGTCTGGTGTAACTTATGGACCTTTACTCATAATAATGTTCTTAAATGCATGAAATTAAGTACATAGGATTACAAAGAAAACCAAATCTATTGAAATAATTATCAATATTTTTGTTTGCTTAAAAAAAAAAAAACCAACAAGTTCTTAGACCCCAGGTGAAGATCCTTGCATTGAATGAATGAATAACGCCCTACAGGAAACAATGTCTTTGTTCAGGCAACATCTTAGTGTGACTTCTGGAACAAAGATTTGGCTCACCTCTTCAAAAGTGACTTTTGTTAAACTCTTCCTTTGCAGCATGATGATGACTGGTGTAGGAAAAGTAGAACTGTCATAACTTGGGACTTAGCTCCATTTCAGACACTGGGACAGATTCCATTTCCTTTTAAATTTCAGCAATTTAAATTTTGAAAATTCAATTTTTAAAAATATACATTTTAAAAATACCCTTCCTGATTCATAGTTAATATTACATATAGGAGAAAAGTATGCTTCTACCCTCATGAAATGCAAGAGGGAAAGATACTCTGCCCCTGGCATTAAACCTGTTGTCAAGTGAGTTCAGGAGCCACCATTGGGAGGCATTTGTCTAGGAAGAAGCAAAACAAGGAGACAGAACTAATTAGCAAATAACATTTCAATAAATCACATATACCTTTCTATATTTGTACTTAAAAAGATGTCTACAACTATTTTTAAATGTGACTAAACTATTGAAATAATTATTAAATTTGTGTGCTGTAGATTCTGGAAACCTCTCCACTGATATGTTCTTATGGAAGATGACATCAATCAGGACAAATGCTATGAAGTATACAGTTTGTGAATAAGGGCTATTCTCTAGGACACAGTCTAAGTTCCTACTGCATTATTTTGCTTTTTCCTTTTTTTTTAGTTAACTTTGTCATTCATATAATACCTACCATAACTTTTAACTTAATCCTTCATCTTAAGAATGTTTTAGTGTGTCATAGATGATTATCCTCCAAAGATCTTTTTTGATTTGTCTTCACTTGACCCAGTAAGCATCCTGGGTTTGCTGATATGGATTGGCTTTAGTTTGATTTGACCCTCAGAATCTTCGTTGGTGTGACTGAATGTGTTGTCCTGGAGTGGTGCTAGATGAGGAGTCTGAAAATCTGACTTCTGATTCCAGCTATGGAACCTTGAGAAAGTCTTCAAAACTCTTGGGAATTGGTTTGATCCTTCACAAAGATTAGAGGGGGGGGGGGGAATAAATGATCTCCAAGTTTTCTTTCATCTTTAAAATATTAAGTACAATACCTTTAATGATGTACTGAATAAAGAATAGTACCTTTTAAAGAGGATATACTCATCCAACACAGCTTTAAATGGGGTTTATTTCATTCATTTCTATGTGCAGTGTCCAATAGGCTAGTAGCAGGAAAATAAAAAGTTTGAGGAATTTTTCCAACTAAAAAGAAAAGACCTAAAGATAACCCAAAAAGGATTTTTTAAATTATAAGGAAAAAAATCAATGTAGAAAGCTATTTAATTCCTGCTGATAAGGAGTTCCATAATGGAAACATAACAGAAATAAAATCAGTCAATTCTAGCTGATTACTTTATACCAAGTGCTTTTAATGCATGAAATAGGAAGTAAATGAAAGGCAAGGGTTTATGTCCAATATAAGCTAAGAATTAGAGAAAGGCATAGAGGAAGGCTTTTCTCTACTCTTTGGCACCACAGGACACATTGTAGAGTCATAAGGAGGGAACATCAAGCTTTAACAAGATGCACAAAGATTAATTTGACCTAAGATTTTAGTTTCAAAATAGGACTTCTTGGGGAAAATTTAAATACTAAATAAATACAAAAAAATAGTTCACATGAATTTAGGAGTTGTATGTGAAAACAAGTATAGTCAAAGATGAAAAAATAAAATCAGCAAAGAGGTGTCTTCTGAAAATCAGGTGCACAAATACACATACACAGAAATCCAACTCCAAGGTTCATGCTCTTATAAAATGCCTGAATAATTCAATTCCTTTATTTTTGAAAAGGGAAGAGTCTTATAATCATGAGACAACCTGGAATTTAAAATAGACCTGGTTTTCCCCAGTTATATTTTCTTACTTTTGCCTCATGAAAATAAGCTATCACATTGAGTGATGTCTGTTCCTGAGAAACAGTGCTGACTCAACATTTAACACATTATCGGTGGCCAATAAATGTAAAATAGTTATAAGTGAGAGCACATCATGATGAGTCATGTCCTAGAATACAAAGGACATGGTTGCCCCAAGGTTTGGCATCAAGTGTTCAGTGGAACCTTTGATTACAGGTAGATTATTCAAGCCTAACTCAGGTGGGTAGAAATCATATGTCAGTACATTAAGATGGCTATAGTTATTAGTTTGAAATTATTTCAGGGCTCCTACTGGAACAATGACACAATTATAAAAGCCTAAAACAATCTATGTAAACTATTATTATCCTAATTTACCTCATTATTCTACCTTTTATACTGGAAAGAGGGCATAGCCCTCCCTCCCTTCCTGGAATGATTGATCATCCAGAGGACCCAGAAGCTTGGAGAAGTTATGTTTACATACACACTGTATTTTTTTGTACATGGAAATATAAACAGAGGATGGACAAAGTTCATGGAACAGCTAGACAAGAAGAAAGAAAGAAAGAAAGAAAGAAAGAAAGAAAGAAAGAAAGAAAG
>NW_027185712.1:23110764-23166022 GCF_028583685.1 Petaurus breviceps papuanus
GAAGGAAGGAAGGAAGGAAGGAAGGAAGGAAGGAAGGAAGGAAGGAAAAAAGGAGAAAAGAAAGAAAGAAAAGAGAACGACTTTAGCTCCAGTGACCAGTCTACCCAATCCTCAAAACTGTCAGGAATGGAAATTGCACTAGCAACTTAATTGAGCTCTTTCTAATGTCTAAAACTCTATAAGTTGAGGTAACATAAGTGAGGGGAGGGTAATTTGGCCACCATCTCTCTTTTCTGTGTCCTCAGCAGTCATCAGAGGAGTATCTTCATACATTACCACTTAGAGGCCGAGTAGGTATAGCTCTACATGTCAGTGGTCTGCAAGGGTCATTATCAGGAGGGTCTGGGGAAGCACCTGCCAGGTGGCAAACATGATGACATACCTTGAATATGGATTTGCTACACCTTTCTTAATACTAAGACATCAAATGCTTAAGAAATGAGATTTTTTTCTGACTCGTGCAGGCATAAGACTTTAAGAGCAGCAGCATAAAAAAAGGAATCTACTTTTAAAATAGTTAAAACAATTTGCATACACACATATACATGACCACATATATAGCTATAGTTGTATTAATTTGTGTAGATTATACAGGCAATAAGGCAGAAGAGAAGAGAAGGCAGAAGTGTGTGTGGGGGGGCACATTAAGAATGCTCATATATTTTCATCGTTCAAAGGACCTGAGTTTTCATAGCCAAAAACATAGCCACCTTTTCCATTTTGCCACTGTGACTATGTTTACATTTCTATTCCAACATGATGTACTAATATGTGGCAGTGAGTGAGTTGATAAAGTCTTCCTCATTTGGGAACCTACATTGAGCCCAAGAGTTTGAAAAGGTCGGGGCAAGCCATAGAAGATGTTCCATGCAGAAAAGATAGAGTGCGATTTCAGGTTTCATTTCTGATGCCTCCCTCACTCCCCAATCCCTCAGAATAGGCCATGCTATGCTTCCACATAATTTGTATAAAAAGTAACAGTCTTCCCAGAGACTTCACATAATTACAAGTCAACTTGAGCGTGCACATGTGTTTCTGAATCTTTCTGGATTGTAGTGTTTCTGTATTTTAATGTCTCAAAGTCAATATTTTGTCTTTGTGACTAGGAAAAAAGAGAATTCTTGTACTTATGGGAAAAATAAAACCTCTTTCTTCTGGACTCTTTTCTATCCATTTTGATCTCATGGGCAAAATCAAAGGTAGTGAAACCATTAGAGATTTTGGCTAGGGTAAAGAATGAATTCCCTCCTAGATCACTGCCTTGTCATGGTGGATAGACTTGCAGAGTTCAATGAAGCTATGAGCTATGTCATGCAGGGTAACCCAAAATGGACAGATCATAGTAGAGAATTCTGATAAAAGGTGATACATTAACGGTGGAAATGGCAAACCACTCTAGTATCTTTGCCAAGAAAACCCAATAGATGGTATTTAAATGATAGAAAATGATTCTAGAAGATAAGACCCTCAGGTTGGAAAGTGTCCAACATGCACCTAGGGAAGAATAAAGTGGCTATAATTAGCTCCAGAACTAATGAAGGTGCTGTGCCAAAGCAGAAAGGAATATCAGCTGTGGGTGGGTCTGGTCCAATATTATAGAAAGGAAAGTTCAATATAAAGGAAAACCTGATGTTATAAAGATCAGTATTGCTTAGGAACCTGAAATGTAAGATCCATGAACCAAAGTAAGTTAGACGTGGCCAAACAGGAGATGAAAAGATTAAACACTGACATCTTGGGCATCAGCAAACCTAAATGAATGGGAATGGGTGAATTTAACACAGGTGATCATTATATATACTAATGTGAACAAGAATCACTTAGGAAAAATGGAGTAGGTGGTGCCCGTGCTGCAGAGGCTGGTGATCGGGGGACCCTGTGTCTGCGGAGCGGCTGGAGCCTGTGAGCTGAGAGATATAGGGACACAGTCTCAGCCCCTCCGCTGCCACTGCAGCCGCCCAGAGACTGCTGTGAACCCCCTCGTCCATCCGTCCGCCGGAGCCACTCACTCCGGGCACAGAACATTCAGTCATGGATAAAAATGAGCTGGTGCAGAAGGCCAAATTGGCTGAGCAGGCTGACTGAGAGATATGATGACATGGCAGCCTGCTTGAAGTCTGTAACTGAGCAAGGAGCTGAATTATCCAATGAGGAGAGGAATCTTCTCTCTGTTGCTTACAATAATGTCGTAGGGGCCCGAAGGTCATCTTGGAGAGTTGTTTCAAGTATTGAGCAAAAGACGGAAGGTGCTGAGAAAAAACAGCAGATGCCCAGAGAATACAGAGAGAAAATTGAGACCGAACTAAGAGATATCTGCAATTATGTACTGTCTCTATTGGAAAAGTTCTTGATTCCTAATGCTTCACAAGCAGAAAGCAAAGTTTTCTATTTGAAAATGAAGAGAGACTACTACCGTTATTTGGCTGAGGTTGCTGCTGGTGATGACAAGAAAGGAATAGTGGATCAATCACAACAAGCATATCAAGAAGCATTTGAAATCAGCAAAAAGGAAATGCAACCAACTCATCCTATAAAATTGGGTCTGGCCTTGAACTTCTCTGTGTTCTATTGTGAGATCCTGAACTCTCCAGAGAAAGCCTGCTCCGTTGCAAAGACAGCTTTTGATGAAGCCATTGCTGAACTTGATATATTAAGTGAAAAATCATACAAAGACAGCACACTAATAATTCAATTACTGAGAGACAACTTGACATTGTGGACATTGGACACCCAAGGAGATGAAGCTGAAGCAGGAAAAGGAGGGGAGAATTAACCAGCCTTCCAACTTTTGTCTGCCTCATTCTAAAATTTACACAGTAGACCATTTGTCATCCATGCTGTCCCACAAATAGTTTTTGTTTACGATTTATGACAGGTTTATGTTACTTCTATTTGGATTTCTATATTTCCCATGTGGCTTTTATGTTTAATATTAGGGGAGTAGAGCCAGTTAACATTTGGGGAGTTATTTGTTTTCATTTCAGGTGGCCAATATAGGGATATGGAATTTTTATACACGTTTTACATGTTTGACATAGTACTTTCGGTACATTGTGGTTTCACAAGGCCAGTGTTAAAACAGATTCCATGTCTAAGCAAAGAAAACTGCCTATGTATTGGTCTGTCATGGTGTGTGTGTGGGGGGGGAGGGGAATAAAGGGATAATTGGTTCCAGCCACAGGTGTAATTATTGTGGGTACTTTAGGGTTGGAGCACTCATGGCTGTGGTAGAAACAGATGTCCCATAGATATTACATGTCATTCTATGTGTATCTGTGGAATACACAATCTCAAGGTGTACACCTTTATGATTGCAGTTGCAAAAGTGTTCCTTAAGACAAAGTTTTAATCCAGTCAATTTACTCTGGAGAAGGGCAGAAACGGTTCACATTCCATTATTTGTGAAGTTGCCTGCTGTTTGCTTTCATTATTTTTGCTACACTCATTGTATTTGTGTTTAAATGGTTTAGAAAACCTAAGAACAAATGTACAAGTAAAGATGCGGTTAAAATGAATTGCTTGATATTCAAAAAGTCACTGTATATCAAGCACAGCAGTAAAACAAAAAACCCATGTATTTAACTTTTTTTAGGTTTCTTTGCTTTTGTGATTTTTTTGATACTTGCCTAACATGGATGTGCTGTAAAAATAGTTAACAGGGAAATAACTTGAGATGATGGCTAGCTTTGTTTAATGTCATGAAATTTTCAAAGCATAATTGTTAAGAACATGTGTATTAAGTTGATGTAAGTGGAATAAAAGTTTTATGAATGGACTTTTCAAAAAAAGAAAAAAAATAGAGTAGCTCTCAGTCAACAAATGGGTAAGAAAAGCAGTACTTGGGTATAATATTAAAAAACAACAATGATATCTGTTCAAATCCATAGCAAACTGTTCAACATCATAGTAGAACAAGTCTAAGCTCCAACTAAAAATAACCCTATTCATCATAGGGAAGTAGAATGCTAAAGCAGGAAATCAAAAAATAATTGGAATAACAGGCAAGTTTGGTCTTGAAGTACAAAATGAAGCAGGGCAAAGACTAACAGAGTTTTGTCAAGATAATTCACTGCTCATATCAAACATTCTTTCTCAACCACCCAAAAGGTGACTTTATACATGGACATCACCAGATAAGTCAATATAGAAATCAGATTGGCTTTATACTTTGGTGCCAAGGTGCAGAAGTTCTACACATTCAGCTAAAACAAGACCTGTAGCTGACTATGAATCAGATCATGATTATCTTACCACAAAATTCAGACTTACATTGAAGAAAGTAGGGAAAACCATCATACTGTACAGGTGTGACCTAAATAGTATCCTTTATGAATATGAAGTGGAGGTGATGAATAGATTTAAAGGATTAAATCTGGTAGAGTGACTGAAGAATGATGGACATAAGTTTATTATATCATATAGAAGGCTACAAAAAAATTTACAAAGAAAAAGAGCAAAAAAGCAAAATGGCTATCTTATGAGGTTTTACAAATAGCTGAGGAAAGAAGAGAAGTGAAAGATATACCTAGATGAATTCAGAATTTCATAGAATATCAAGGGGAGACAAGGCTTTCTTAAATGAATGATGCAAAGAAATAGAAGAAAACAATGGAAGGGGAAATGCAAGACATGTCTTCAAGAAAATTAAAGGTATTAAGGAAATGTGTCATGCAAAAATGAACATGATAAAAGACCAAAATGGTAGGGACTTGACAGAAATAGAAGGGATTAAGAAGGGGTAAGAATATGCCTAAGAATCATATTAAAAAATAGATCTGATTGTCATTGATAACCATGATGGTTTGGTTACTGATCTAGAGTCAGACACTCTGGAGAACGAAGTCAAGTGGGTCTTAGGAACCTCTGCTAATACTAAGAATAATGGAGGGGATGGAATTCCAGTTGAGTTATTTAACATCCTAAAAGATGATGCTGTTAAATTGCTGCACTCAGTATGCCAGCAAATTTGTGAAACTCCACAATGTGGAGGTCAAGAAGCAACAGTTAGGACCAAACATGGAACAACTTACTGGATTAAGCTTGGGAAAGGAGTATGACAAAGTTCTATATTGTCACCTTACTTAATTTATATGCAGAGTATATCATGCAAAATACCAGGACGAATGAACTGAAAGCTGAAATTGAGATATGCAGATGGTACCACTCTGATGGCAGAAAGTGAAGAGGAATGAAGAAGCCTCTTGAAGGGGGTGAGAAAGGAGAGTATAAAACTGCCTTGATAAGATTAAAAAAAATAAAGAAAAACCCTATGATCTTGACAACTAGTTTCATCACTTCCTGGCAAATAGAAGGAAAAGAAATAGAAGCAGGGTCAGATTTTTTATTCTTGGGCTCAAAGATCACTGCAGATGATGACTGCAGCCATGAATTATTTTTAAAACAAAACTTGCTCTGTGGAAGGAAAGCTATGGCAAATCTGGACAACATGCTAAAAAGAAAGATGTCACCTTGCTGACAGAGGTCTGAATAACAAAGCTATGATTTTTCCCATGGCAATGTATGTCAATAAGGGCCGGACTGTAAGGAAAGCTGAGCCCAGCACTTTCAAATTGTAGTTCCAGAGAGTACTTTTGAGAGTCCCTTGGACAACAAGGAGATCAAATCAGTCGACACTTAAAGAAATTAATTCAGACTATTCATTGCTAGGTCAAACACTGAAGCTGAAGCTAAAATACTTTGGGCAAATATTGAGAAGACACAACTCATTGGAAAAGTCCTGAATGTTAGGAAAGATTGAAGGCAAAAGGAAATGGGGATGACAGAGGATGAGATGGATATATAGTGTCTTGGAAGCAACAAACATTGGGTTGGACCAACTTCTGGAGATAGTGGAGGACAGCAGGGCCTGGTGCATTGTGGTCCATGGGGTCACAAAGAGTTGGACATGACTGAACAACAACAAAAGGAATAAACTGGTTAACGCTTTCTTAGAAGCTCAGTACTATTTTTTAAAGCACGTTAAGGTAAAAAAAAAAGGCAGTAAAAGGCAGAAATTGATAGAAATAATTTGGATTTCTCATTAGGTGAGAAGGAATGTGTTAGAACAAAAGTGGTTAATTCAATCCTTAAAGAAAGGAGATATGTTGAGGTAGTGGATAGGGGAAAGAAAGGGAGAAAATTTGTAACTCAAAGTCTTCTGGAAATGAGTGATGTAAACTAAAAATAAACATAAAATTTAATTTTTAAAAAAAGTTAAAAAAAATAAAGACTTAGATAATTTTAAAAAAGCAAAGAGATATGGGTCCAAATTGTCATTGGAGGAGCAGCTAGGTATAAGTACTAGAAATTGTGTGACATGATAGAAGGTAAATTCACAGGTTTGGATCATTATTCATTTGGACTATGATCTCTAAGTTCCTTTCAGGCTGTAGGTTTGTCCTGTGATTAAAAAAAAAAAATTCCAAGTATGTCATATTATCTGACCTAAAACATTTCTCCTAATTTATATCCCTCCTATTTCACACATGCACACATGTATTCACATTTACATAAATATGCATAAACTCACATACCTCTCTCTATATATGCATACATATACATATATAAAATCTCCAGCAAAAGGTGGTTTCTAGTAAATTACTGAAATATTTGTGTTTCGTGATGGCTAAATTCACAAGAAAAGAAGAAAATTTAAAACCAAAACAAAGATATGACAAGATGTTAACCTAAATTGATTAGAACTACTCCTAAGAAGAGGTCAGGGCTAAAGGTTCTCACTCCACTTAACTTTAATATCTAACCACTAAAACCCTTACCTCTAACACCCTGGAGAAATACCCTTATCCAGTGTATCTCCAGCCTATTACTTTATTAATTATTGACTTCATCCCATTAATAAGCAATAGCCAAGCATTTTGCCTGTAATCCTCCTTTTGGTCTTTCAGAACACACCGGTTTGGCACTAACATGCTGATGGAGTAATAAAGAGTGTGGATCACCTTCACAGAATACACACACACACACACACACACACACACACACACACACACACACACACACACACACACACCTAGTTCATAAATAAAAGTTAATTGCTCCTAAAACATTTCTTTGCTAGAGTATAGGCCTGCCTTTTAATTCATTAAAACACATAAAGATGTGTGAAAAAAAACTGTAGTATTTTATGTATCTTAGTCTTGGAAGAAAGAATACTAAATTGAAATCCTAGTATGGTAATTATTGTTTTATGGGTATTCCCCTTCTTCTTTTCAAAACCTCTGATATGTTTACCTTTTGTTAGCTTTGCAAATTGCTTTTGTATTTTGGCTCAATCTGAGATTCATGGATGCAGTGAAAGGCCTTAGCTTTTCTGAGTGGTCAGTTTATCAGTTTAAAAAATAAGAGAATCTCTTTTTTGAACCATGATGTGGTTATGGTCAGAGAGTTTTGATGTTGCAAAAATTATGATTACTACAAACTTGGAATGTAAGGATAATGCATTGTAAGGAACACTTGTCCATGAAATAGCACTCAAAATTTCTTAAAATAATGTGTTGTGAAAGAATTTTGCAGTTTTTTCTCAAATATTAAGCATATGACTAATCCATCAATTGTATGTGTAATTGGCATGCTACCTATGAATTCTCTTTCAATCCATTTTACTGCTCCAAGTTAAATGATTTTTTTAAAAAGCACACAAGAGAAAATAGAGTTGACAAAACAAAGAATTAGTTTGAAATGATTACTAAAATCTCTGGAACTTTGAGTGTGCATAATATGCATTAAAGCATGTCAGAAATTAAGCCCATAAGTCACAGAACCTCTCTTGGATTCAGATTCCAGATTAGGAATAAAATGATGAAAGTATAATTATGTGGCAGAATTATGTTGAACACAACTGAGAGTTACTGGGGATTGAATTGCTTGTCTTTCTCCACCTTGTCCTCAGCCAAGTGGCAGGAAACAGCTGGCCAGAATTTTTGAGTGCCTTTAATGAAGTGAATTCTTCGTTGTTAGGATTTGGTGATTAAATGAAATAAGACTAATATTCCTGTGTGGATTTGCTGAAAGATAATTGCCCTGAAAGCTATTGAATCTCAGAGTCAGGATCTGTACCCTATGTGGGAGAAAACTCACATGGAAATTCAATTTTTGATCAAATTTTCTAGTTTGTAGTATGCTTTTAAAAAAATCTTCATAATGTTTATTTTGTAAGGATTGTTTTTATTGAGGCATCAAACTCAAAGATGCCACCATTTCATCTGTCTAAAGTTTCTCTTCTCAAACTACAATACCAATAATTTTTAAGACAATCTGAGTTTGCTGCCAACCCCTTTCCAAATTACTTATGGAATTTATTTTAAGCTAAAAGGCAGGCAAAGAGTGAGAAAACTAAGGACATGGACTCAAAGCAGTGCTACTCTCAAGATATTGCTAGTCCAGGACTGATGTTTTGACTACGTTCTTTTAATGACAAAGGCTGCAGTAATAATCATGGATTAGCATTAGCAACTTTTCTGTGTGTTTGATATTCTTTTCCATTTTTTCATACTGCCTCTCAAGAGGGAGTATGTGTTCTCTATAATATTTGAATATAATGCTAATGATGGTCTGATATGACCTTTTAACTTTTTCCTTAAGTAAAACCAACAGAATTGTTATTGTCATTTTTTTAACACAAACAGGTATCTATTAACTGTAATACTAGTCTACTTTTCATGCTCTTAATTTCTTTATATTCCTACTATAAAACACTCAAGAGAATATGCCAAATTTTGGAGACATGCACATTTTCAAAGGTATATAAACATAATGTTTCAAATCAGTATGAACAAGTTCATTCATGTATTAGTTTCATAGATTTATACCTGGAGGGAATATCAAAAGTCATTTAGGCTAAATATCTCATTGTACAGATGAGTAAACTGAATACATAGAGGTAAAATGACTCATCTAAGGTATTCAGTCAATGGCAGAACCATGAAGTGAAACCAGCTCCTCTAACTCTAGGGAAAGCCTCTTTTTCCATTGTATCATTCTGCTTCTCAAGAGAAGAATAGATGAATGAATGTCTTCTCTATAATATTTGAAGACAGTGCTAAATCAATATCATAAGTATAAACTATGAAGTTCAGGAAGGATATCTTTATTTATGTAGCTCCAATAATTTCAGATAGAGGGTGGGATGGGGAGAAAGTCAACAGATGCAGAATAAAGATTGAGAGTGCTTTGGATTGGAAGGGGACTTACAAATATTCTAATACAGTCTTTCATCTTATTTATTCAGATGAAGAAACTGAGTCCCAAGAAGATTAACTCACTCCCCCAAGGTTACATATTCATTAGTGGTATCTTTGAATAAGACTAAATCTCCCAGATTCTATATCAATATTTTCCCTGCTGTACCTTAGGTGAAGCAAAAAATCTTGTTTTTAGTGGCTTGCTACTTAATTGTATGGTTTGGTTGTATACATTCATAATATATTGTTACATCCATTGATAAAGGGGTATCATATATTTATTGGCCTTTGTAAATGAAAATAATACAATTGGGTTGTCTTTCTAGTAGAGGTAGTCAGTTGCACTGACATATACACCCTTTTTCCCTCTCTCCCACATTTCTGAATCAAATCATTAAGGATAAAAGTTCAATTTGTGGGCAAAGAACAGAATTTCCATTGTGCAAAGACAACTGGCACATCCAAGAATCAAATCCCACTACTGGTTTAACTAATTCAAATAACCAGATTAGATTAAAGAAACTGAAAAACTAAGAAATAATGACTCCAAGGAAACTAGATAAATTCCCGCTTGAAAATCACCTGAGAAAAGGTGTAAATTTTATGAAAGCTATATTTTTTTTACCCTTTTCAATAGAATATAACCTCCTTCAGGTTGACTGCTTCATTTTATTGTCTTTGCATGGTCATCATCTATTCCAGGGTTTGGATCATAGCAGGTATTTATTAAATATTGCTGAGTTATTGACTCTCCTAAGTTTCTTAGAAGTATAGATGATTCTTAGAAAAGTCCGAGTAGGCACCACTGGGGGAAAAAGTTAAAATCTTGATTCTACAATAATATAGTCCCAAGATCACCAAGATCACTGAGCAGAGCCTGATGAAATACAATAAATAAACAATTTAAAAACCTTTTTCAAAAGAAATTGCTTTTAAAATATTGTATTTAATATTAACGAAAATAATCTGGTGATGATGTGAGGCCAAGTGCCTAAGTATATTGAGATAACAGGGGTGGGGAACCTGTGGCTTCAAGGCTACATGTGGCCCTCTAGGTCCTCAAGTGTGGCTGCACTTGAGGACCTAGAGGGTCACATGTGGTCTAGAGGCTGCAGGGTCCCCACTTCTGCCCTAGTACAGAGTAAGGTCTGTGAGCCATTCAAATGTTAACTCCTCATTTCAAAGGCATATAACTGGGTCCTAAAACTGCTCCCCCCACTAAAAAAAAACTTAGTATCATCCTGTGATATCAGGAAAAGTGTTATTTAAAATTTTCACAGAGAATTCATTACCTACAAGTTCAGCCTGTGTAGAACACATTTTTTTCTAATACAACTAAATATATCCAGTATTTTATAGATGGCAAACCATCACCCTAATTTCTTTTGACATTTAAAAAATAAAAGGCCATATCTTTAAAATGATGTGACTTGAAAAAGAATAATTGTTTCCGAGGGAAAAAAAAGCAAAGATTTTGGTTCAGAATGCAGAATGTGTAATGTAACTCTATACACTATTTGGGACTATGGCAGAAACAGCATCCTTCGAATCAAGAGCTAAGCATTCTGTTCTCTGCTTCGCTATTGCCATGGATGACCTTGGAGAAATCACCCCCTCTCTGGGACTCAGTTTCTGGAACTGGAGGATAATATTTCATGCCACTTTCCTTCCTCATAGGGCTGTTTGGTGTATTAATAAATGAATATTTGTAAAGTACTTTGAGATATTTGCATAAGAGCCTCCAGGGACCAGAATCGCATTCCTTTTTTCCACTACCATAAATAGTGCTTTATGGAGCAGAGATCTGCAGAGTATGTGAAGGAACAAGCATTTGACTAAGGATCAATGAAAGATATTATTGTCACTTTTTAAAGCCCTGACTCTCCCAGTGTTGTCCCTCCTCCTCTGAGCACATCATTTCAATGAGGTACAGAAGCTGTACCACACACAATGGGAAATATCAAATTCTGGATAATTGGACCCTAAAGTTCATATAATCCTGGCCAACCTACCAAATAAATGAAAACAATTTACAATCCTAGGAATTTTTTTTCCTTCGGCATAGCTACCAAAATAAATGAAGTCAATGTTGTTTTGTTCTCACATGTTATAAAATATTATTTCTTTTTCCCTGGCCCATTTCAACACTGCAAGTGAGTGAAGAGTAGCTGTTCATAAGGTCATTGTGTTCTGTTTTCATTTGTTTTTAGAAAAATACATATGTAAAATACAATCAACATATATTTACAATGTAGACTGTTAATGAACCATAATGATCTATCACTTTAATAATAAAATCCCATAAATGGCATAATTGGGTTTATAATATTCAATAATAAGAATGCATAATAAATAAAATATACCTTAATAGCTTGGAGGGAAAAAAAAACTAGGCAATGGTATGATTTCTTGCATATTTTCTGTGCACTACAACGCTTTTTTGGAAATATCTATTTTTTAATCTATGTACCAAAAAAAAGAAAAAGAAAATTCACTTACTGGAATCTACAATGTGTATATTAAAAGGTCTACCATAAAAGATAGGATTTTTTCCTTCTCACTCTGCAATGTCTGTGAAATGAATTGCCTACTGTCAGTAAGATACTTAAGTTTATTTTTTTCAGTAGTTTACCCATTTTTAAAAAACAGTAAATATACCCATAAAATATAGAAAAATTTATTTTAGTTTTAAAATGAAAGGGTCTTTTAAAACTACAGATTTGAAAAGGTAATTTCTCCTAAATATTATGTATTGTTACATTATATTAAATTTATATTATAAATATAACATATAATAAAATATACATATAATATTATATCACAATGTATTATCCTCTACTGTGCCATCAAATGTGATGTAATAGTGTTTCACCTTTCAGTGTGGATTCTTTTTTTCTCAGATGGATGTATTTGAAAGAGGCAGCTTAATGAAAAGAAAATTTCAAGCTTCACATGTGCCTCACAATTTTTCCCAGCCCACCAGTGTTAGACAGTATATGCCAAATTGCTGATTGGTGATGATTGACAATCCCAAAATATTCCTGGAATACATGGTCAACTTGATATGTACTGCTTAAGGGTTGTTAATCCGAATGAAACAAAGTCGACATAACTCCCAACTCCCAAATTAGATAATGCGGACTATGCAGGAATCTCAAGTGATAAGCCTTAGCAGAGAAGGTTTCATTAAATGATTAATTAAAAATAAATCTTGATCTATTTCACAGCATTTTATGTTTTATGTTGGCTATATGATGAGGCACATTTAAAACAGGGGGGGACTGAGAAGGGAAGTTAATTTCTTGGAAATTTTGTTACATTTTGGTTTTGTGTGTTTCTCATTTTTTTCTTTTGGTTTTAAATATTTTGGAGAAATGCATAAGATGAGAAAGACAGAAGGGCAGGAAAAGGAAAGAGTTTGATAGAAACAGAAAGGGATGGGAAGATGCTTATGTATGTTGTTCCTGCAGTTAAGTATAAATTACAGATGGCCTGGCAGGTTTCATGTTCAGTATGTGTCAGCTACAACCCAACAATTTGCTCATTAGAGGAGAATAAATTGGAAGAAGTTTGTATGTCAGCCAAAGTCTCTATTTTTCACATCCCTTTCAAGCTTATAGTCTTTCGTATAACCTTAATCTGGATGGCATAGGGCAATACTTTTAAAAAAAGCCTTGGTAAAAAGGAAAATGCAAAAATTCAGTAAAATAACTCATTTCTAAATTCTTATTTTCAAACAAAAAAGAAAGAAAATAATGTTCACTCTGTTCCTTCCTGCTATCCAGAAAGTAAGTGGTTAGGACAAAATAGGGTCTACTAACATTTATTCACACTACACATGAGACACTATGTTTGCTGCTCATATAAAGAAATATAAGACATGGTCTGGGACTATAAAGAGACAAATTTAATTATGACTGAAAAAACACAAACTATTCAGTTCAAAAGAAAAATTCAAACAATGGAAATCTATCAATGGTCCTAAAATATGGAATAAATGAAGAGGACACTAGTCATTCTTACTGATCATTTGATCTTCATCTTAAGTTTCACACGATAATTGTTGTACCTTTTGAATTTTTGTGTAGTTGTTCTAGAAGGAAGATGAAAGATATTTTAATGTTATCATTTAAGTAAGCATCTTTCTATTTAAAGTGGCAACAAAAAAGACAACCACCTCTTGCTATTATGTGAGAATACAGCCTCCAATTAGGTACATACTAGACTTTACTGAATTCGATTAATTTTGGATATATACATGTTTAAAATACACTGAAATCACATACATGCTTACTCCCATGAGGGGTTTATATTGAACAAATCTAATTAATGACAATAGTTTTAGGGAAGAAATATTCAAATTAATTCATACTAGGGGATAATGACTAGACTTGTGATTCATTGATAACAAGGAAACTCTTTCTACAATAGTGGATCACCACCTTCTCTGACACTTATTGTAACACTGAGAGGTTAAATTACTTGCCCTGGGTCACCCAGCCAGGATATTTCACAGATAGGACTTGAACTCAATTCTTTTTTTTACTTTGAGACCTAACTTTTTATCTTATATGCCATACCACTTCAATCCATATAACTACAGATACTATATATACATATATGGGTGTATATCATACAAATACCATATAGTACACATAATTACAGATACCATATAATACCAATTAAACTTAATCTTAATTATTTGGATAATTTTAATATTAGCTATATTGGTCAGCTTCATATTAAATATTACAAAAAGTAACAGAGATAAGCGATTGTTATTTCTGAATCTATTCCATTATAAAATACTTATTATTAACAATGCAAATAAATGAAGGTAACCTCAGTTTCAAACCTGGGCATTGGCATTACAATTTTTCTTACTGGTAGAAAGAATGATTACTCATATCTCCCTGATTCTGCTTGAGCTGCAGGTTACTTGTTGGGATTTAGTTTGATTATATGAGTACAAGGTTTTCTGTAACCAAATCCTATTTCGAAAATTAATCTTCAAAATATTTAGCACAGTTAACATTTAAAATGGTTACCAAAATGAAGCTTAACCAGTTTGGACTGAAGCCTATATATGTGTGCATACGTGCATACATATGTACATACATGTATGCGCACAATGCACTATACACATACATATGTGTATGAATGACCGTATTTCAATGGATGTAATTGTCCTCCCTTTTTTTATTAGATTTCCATTTCTGTATGTTATTGCTATTATATTAACTGCCACGATAGGAAAAGTCAGCAACCTGCTATACCAGAAATAGGACTGGATTCAGAATTAGAAGATCTGCTTTTGTCAGGGCAAGTTATTTCACTGCTATAAGTCTCAGCTTCCTCAAGTGTAAAATCATTTTAATATTCTATAAGGTATTTAGAAAAGTGATGGATTGTGATCCTGCTTACAGTGCTGTCACCAAAGCTAATTATGCAAGTCAATCTGTTAGAGACAGGCACATTTAAGTAAATCTGGCTCTTCAGTTTGAAATATGAGTTAAAAAATTATGCAGAAATGCAACCATACTTCTACCTGTTAATGGATATAACCAAGTCATCACAGCAATTGGGTTTGTTAGTAGATTTTTAAGGATAGAAATACACTTTTTGGATTATTTAATTCACAAATTGATTTTTCCAGTATTCATTCTGTAGCCATGATAAAGATGTACTTCAAAGCTCTGTTACATAGAATTATTATCACTATATAAAGAGCCATTAGAAATTATAATGTCAAATCCATCTAGTATTCCTTTAGAAATGAAGATTTTTGAGACCCAGTAAGATGTGAGAAATATGTGAGCCTTTATAAAGTGTATACTATGTATCAGGGCAGAGATAATGGGACTCAACAATCATTAGTCCTGAGGTTGTATGCAAATATTTAACTCTGGGGAAATTGTATGCTTTCTCATTGGTTCAACAAACATTGATTAAGTGCCTAATGTGTTTCCCATACAGAGAAAACAGTAAAAATTTGGACCATTTTTTTTAATTGAGAGTTATAGTAATTAAAGAAATATATACCTCATTGCCGAACAGTTTCAGGGAGTTTGGGATATTTTAGTAGTAACCAACCTCATTGAATTGATTGGATGAATAGACAAAACCTTTTTCCACCCTCCCAGAAGCAATAGTAGAGATGAAAAGGTATAAGGGAACATATTATGGATTACAAAATGTCATTATGTAATTGTGGAATGATTCACTAACAATGCACTGTTAGAAATACAGTAGGTGATGATGTTTGAAAATGTCCAGATTAAACCACTTCAACCAATTGGCAGGATGTCAGTTCATAACCTTGTCGCCTAAATATTCCATTCACTGACCAAATCAAGGTCTCCATAGTTCTATAAGGGTCAAGCTGTATATGTGTGTGTATATGTATATTTTTGTGTGTATGTATCTTTCTATGTATATATATACATATATACACACATACATATATATGTACTATACTTATATATGTCACAGTCACTCCTTCAAAACAAAACAATAAACTAAATTAAAAACAAAGTTTAGCAATCACCCCTGGGATTAAAGGAGAAAATTTAAACATAATGTATTACTTTACCAGACATACCACATATTTTCATGTGGAGAAAGACCCTAGAGAGGACATCAGTCTTCAAAGAAACAAACAATACATTAAGATGAGAACTGGTGTCAACACAGATACAAAATAATTTGCTGTTCATTAATCGCCATTGGTCTTAGCAAACTCATTTAATTAAGCATTTATTTATTCTGCTATTGTTCCTGTTAATAGTTTTTTAATGTTTTATCACCAATGACATAATTAATAATAAAGAATAATAATAATACATCTGTTTTACACTAATATATTTATTTTTCACAATAGTGATTCACATCCAATGGAAAATTTTGTATTGTACTCTGTGATAGTGTCCAATAAAGATGACAAAGCCTTGATTGACTTTCAGGCTGGAAATAAATTTGAAAATTATTGTTCCTTTTTACATATTGGGGTGGAACTGGTAGATATCCTTAGCCATGATGTTAATAGAATATTTATTATCAAAATTTTGAACATGCCACAACTGAAAGACATTTGAATGACATTGTAAAAATAATAATTCATGCCAATAAAATTCCATACTTCAATGAGGTAGTTATTCTGTCACAAAGCCTCTTTGTTTTTTAATAAAGACAAATTCTGAGAAGGATTGATGACATCAGAAAAATATACTTTTGTTTTGTTTTCTTTCATTTTTCCTTACAAAATAAAGTAGAGGTCTAGAATATTATAGTAACTTAACATTTAGTAGAATTTCAGCATCAGCAGAGCAAGGAGTAAAATCCAGGGCTTTTAAAAACTATTTTATTTCTTTAAAAAGACTTTCCTTAGTATATATACATACACCCATATGTGTACATATATATATATATAAATACACATATGCACAGATAAACACCTATCTTTTATAGAATGCATACTATGTACTTATGTATACATTTCTTTATGCATATGTGTGTATGTATATATAGGCAGAAAGATAGAAAGAGACAGAAAGACATAGAAAGAGATAAGGACTAAACCATTGTTTTAGGAAGTTCCTGGTGAGGAATTTTCTCTACCAGTGCAGATCAATATCTTCTTTGCAATTTATAGTCTTGGGAAGGTGTCTGGGCCACTGAAATGTTGTGACTTGCTCAGGGTCACTCAGTCAGTAGGTGTCAGAGGAAGAATACCTAGTCATAAAAAAATACCTTGAGAATGCAGTCTACACATTATTTTAGATCAGGAGCAAATGCTTGATCAGGCACTATGTCTTCATCTAAAAGATTAAAAAAAAACTAACCATGCAATATGACAGACAGATCTGAATTAAGTTTTAAGTAAAAATCAATTTGAGTATTTAGAACGGTGTCACAGGAATTTAAGTTTATCCATTTTAAAGGATTCACTAAGGGTTAGAAATTAAAAAAAAATTAAATAGGAGCACTATTTTTGGGCCCAGGAGTAATTAGCACAAGCTCTACATTATGCCTTATGATGGAAATATAAATGACTTGCCCTTCCACAAGTACACCTCATGTCTAAATTCAGAGCAGGAACCATTTTTTTTTCCTATATAGCAGCTATTTACAGGTTGTCTACACAACCTAGTCAGCAATAGAGCATGGTAATGATAAAAAAAAAATTAAGTATTTTAAGAATTTGTGTCTCAGATGAGTCACTTTTAGTGTTTAGCACCTGTATTTAATCAAATTACTCCCCAAAAAGTAGTCCTAGTTCAAACAATTTGCCTCTGAAGACTAATGAGATGCCACAGCCAGCTAAAAGAGTAAGGAAACATCAGCAGCTATGCCTATGTTCATGGCATAACTCAAGGATGGAAGGGTTGTGGAAAGACAGCCATATTAATGGTGGAGCTGTTCCAAACATTTTGGAAAGCAACATGAAATAGGCAAAATAAAGAAACTAAAATTTCCAAACCTCTTGACCCACGGTACATACTCTAAGGAGGTTGTTAGCTAAAAGAAAAATCTTACACATACTAAAATAAGAAAAACAACAATAACTAGAATTTATGTAGCAGTTTAAGTTTATTAGATATTATTAGCATCTCCATTGTACAGATAAGGAAACTGAGGCTTACAGAGGTTAAATGATAGATAAGTATCTGCATTTGAACCCAAGGTTTCCTAAAGTACTTTTTGTGGTATGAAAGAACCGAAAATAAAGTGAATAAATCAAGTAACTATCACTGAATGCAATAGAATATCATTGTGCTATAAGAAACCACAAACATCAGGGTGGTTAGGTGGTGCAATGAATAGAGCACCTGCCCTGGAGTCAGGAGGACCTGAGTTGAAATCCAGCCTCAGACACTTAACACTTACTAGCCATGTGACCTTGGGCAAGTCACTTAACCCCAATTGCCCTGCCCTCCCCCATCCGAAAAAAAAAGCCAAAAAAAAATTCTACATATGGGGTGGCTAGGTAATGCAGTGAATAGAGTACCAACTCTGGATTCAGAAGGATCTGAGTTCAAATCCAGCCTCAGACACTTAACACTTACTACCCATGTGACTTTGGGCAAGTCACTTAACCCTAATTGCCCCTCAAAAAAAAAAAAAGAAAAAAAAGAAACCACAAATATGGAAAAATTACAATACCTTTGAAACTAGGTGGAAGGGAATTATGGGAAGATGGTGGAATTAGGCAGAAAATTACCTGGCTCTCCCAAATTCACCACCCCCCCAAAAGAAACTTAAAATGATACTTCAAAGCTAATTTTAGAGCAATAGAAATAACTAAAAGTTGGAATTAAAAAGCCATTCAACCTAAAACAACTTGGGGGACTTAAGAAAAGATCTGAGCAGCAATCATATGCTGGTGAGTATGGTTATAGAGGGGCAAGGACTTTGATCAGTTTCCAAATGGAGAGGATTAGTTGTGGTCACTCATAGGAGTCACTTGTCTTGGTTCCACAGCAGAGGGATAATATGATGTTTGTGCTGCAGGAGAACAGAGGCTGGTGGTATGTTTTTAAGACTTCAGAAAATGGGAGCATTTGCTTTGACACTAGTTCTGGGGCCCCTGGTCAGTGTTTGGTAGCAGAGAGGAATGTTTGAGGACACCCATTGACCAAGGCAAGAACTAGAGAAACAGTCACCACACCAGGGCATGGACATAGCATATTGAAAGAACCAGAATCGGTCAAAATGGCAGAGTAGAAGCAGAACCTCTGCTGGGCTCTGGCTTCCACCTTCCCCAATCCATGTAAAAGGGGATTCTAAAAAAACTTTGGAGCTACAGAACCCACAAAATGACACAGAGAAGCTAACCTCCCACTGAGGACAGGCCAGCAGGCTGGCAGGAATCGGCCAGCACAGTGCTCTGGGAGCTGAGGCCAGCCTCAAAACAAGGCTTTAGCCCCAGGGCAGGCCTGACCAGCCCCCGGCCAGAGGGACTCCAGATCAGCAGCAGCTGTGGCCATTTCCAGATTTATCAACGCATAGATGTGAAGGACAAAGTGAGAGGTCAGTGCAGTCTGGACTTTGGGACCCAGTAAGTGGGAGTGCAGGCTTTTGCCCCCAGGGCGAGAAGGCCCTGTGACACTGGCACAGCCATCCAAAACCACGTGGCAGTTTCAGCTCCTGGCCTACAGAATGTAGGGGGACCAAGCACCAGTCTGAAGGGTAATCACTCCTGCTTTCACCTTCTTGGATCTGGATTGCAGTCTACGGTGGAGGTCCTTGGGTGTGTGTTCAGCTTGCCAGAGCATGTGGAAACCCAGAGAGGGCACCCATCTAATACATCCAGCAGCTGAGAAAACCCCAGCATTTGGGACGAAAGCTCCCCTAACTGGTGGCAGAGTCCTACTGTGGAAAAAAGCCAAGGGGTCAAGTGACTGAGGGGCAACATGACCAGGCAAAGAAACAAAGCAGACAGAAGATTCCAACATTACACTCCTATTTTGGGGATAAGAAGGAGCAAGGCATGGAACAGGAGGAAATCAGTGAAGTCAGAACTCCTGCACCAAAAGCTTCAAAGGAAAATACAAGCTGGTTACAGGCCATAGAGGACCTTAAGCAGATAAGAGAAGTGGAGGAAAAATTGGGAAGAGAAATGAGAACAATGCAAGAAAATTATGAAATGAGAGTCAACAACTTGACTGAGGAAAATACCACTTTAAAAAATAGACTAACTCAAATGGCAAAAGAGACTCAAAAAGGCAATGAGGAGAAGAATGCCTTAAAAAGCCGAATTTGCCAATGGAAAAAGAATCTCAAAAGCTCACTGAGGAGAATCATTGCTTCAGAATTAGATTGGAGAAAATGGAAGCTAGTGACTTTATGAGAAATCAAGATGCTGTTAAACAGATGCAAACAAATGAGAGAATAGAAGGCAATGTGAAATATCTCATGGGAAAAACCACTGACCTGGAAAATAAATCCAGGAGAGATATTTTAAAAATTATCGGACTGCCTGAAAGCCATGATCAAAGTAAGAACCTAAAAATCATCCTCCAGGAAGTTCTCAAAGAAAACTGCCCTGATGTTTTAGAACCAGAGGGCAAAATAGAGGTTGAAAGAATCCACCTATCACTTCCTGAAAAAGATCCCCAAAGGAAAACTCCTAGGAATATTATAGCCAGGTTCCAGAATTCCCAGATTAAGGAAAGAATATTACAAGCAGCCAGGAAGAAACAATTTCAATATTGTGGAAACACAATCAGGATAAGCCAGGATGTGGGAGCTTCTACACTAAGGGATCAAAGGGCTTGGAATATGATATTGCGGAGGTCCAAGGAGCTGGGATTAAAACCAAGAGTCACTTACCCAGCAAAACTGAGTATCATGTTTCAGGGGAAAATATGGTCATTCAGTGGAATAGAGGACTTTCAAGCATTCTTGCTGAAAAAAATAGAGTTGAATAGAAAATTTGACATTCAGATACAAGAAGCAAGAGAAGCATGAGAAGGTAAAGAGGGAAAAGAAATCATAAGGAACTTATCAAAGTTTAACTATTAACATTCCTACATGGAAAAACAATAATTGTAACTTATGAAACTTTTCTCAGTAGTTGAAGGCAATATATATACACACACACACACACACACACACACACACCCAGCCACACACACACACATATGACTATATATGAGGGTACATGGGCATATGAATACATATATGAATGTGTGTATGTGTTTACAGTTATTCATAGATAGAGGTCACAGGACCAATTTAACAGGAAGGGATGATACTTAAAAGGGGAAATTAAGAGGTGAGAGAAGAATATAATGAGAGGAGATGGGGAGAGACAGAATGGGGTAAACTATCTCATATAGAAGAGGCAAGGGGAAATGGTTACAATGGAGGGGAAGAATAGAAAGGCAAAAGGGAATGGGTCAACCTTATTCCCATTGAATTTGGCTTGAGGAGGGAATGAAATACACACTAAATAGGGTATCTCACCCTCCAGGAGAGTAGGGGGGAGGGGATGAGAGGGGGGATGATGGAAGGGAGGGCAGACTTGGGGGGGAGGGAAGTTGGGAGCACCCACTTTTGAAAAGAGACGGGATCAAAGTAGAGAAAAGAACAAGTGGGAGGTGGGATAGGAGGGAGGGAAATATAGTCAGTCTTTTACAATATATCTTCTATGTTACTGTTTTGCATTAGATACACATGTACATCCTATACAGAACTACTTATCTTCCCAGTAAGGGTGGGAGACAAGGGAGGAAGGGAATGAGGAAATGAATCTTGAATTCAAAGTTTAAAATCAAATACTCAAATATATACTATTATTAATACTATTTTACATGTAATTGGGAAATAAGATATACAGGCACTGAGGCATAGAGATCCACTGGAAAAGTCGAAAGGGGTATGGGAGAAAATATGGAAGAGAGCAGATTGGAAGAGGTGATATCCTGTGAGACTGCTGTTTTGGGGTGGTGGGTAGAGGAAAAACAGGGAGAAAATTTGTAACTCAAAATCTGGTGGAAATGAGTGATGTAAATCAGAAGTTAATAAAGCATTTGAAAAAATAATAATAATAAAAAGAAAAGGAAAGGAGAAAAAAATAAAAAAAAGAATGAAAGAGAGAACCAGAGTCAAAGACCTCCAGATAGAGCTCTGAAAACTATAGACTAAAAAATCATGAAACCTGAGACATTTTGCCCTACATCCCCCAGAGCAGAGCCCAACCCTAACATAAAGTTAACAGCCAAGAAATAGGCTGTTTAGAAGAAAAAAATAATTAAACAAGAGAAAGAACCTGAACATAAATAGCTACTATGGTGATAGAGATGATCAGGTTGAAACTCAGAAGACAATGAAGTCTAAATAGATACGTTTAAACCTTCAAAGAAAAATATTACATGATCACAAGTCCATAAAAAGTTCTTGGAAAAGTGCAAACAGGACTTTTAAAATCAAATAAGAGAGGTAGAAGAAAAATTGAGAAAAAATGAATAAGGCAGGAAAATCAAGAAAATCATGAAAAGAAAGTCAACCAATTGGAAAAAGAAATGTAAAAACTTACTGAAGAAAATAACTCCTTCAAAATTAGAATTGGGAAGAGACAGAGTCAAGATGACAAATAAGGTACAGTAACCCAGCTGAACTCTTCCAACATCCCTCTTCAAACAACTTTAAAATAATGCTTCAAATCAAATTTGAAGCATCAGAGTCAACAAAAATGAATTGGAGACATTTTTCTGGTCTAAGAAAACTTAAGCGGTCAGCAAGAGAAGTCTATGACATGGGGGTGAAAAACCTGTTTAGCACCTACAAGCACAGGGCAGTGATAACAACAGCAGTGTGTTCTGGGTCACAGTTCAGGGGCAGATGGTTGTTAGTCATAAGGGAGTAAGAATTCTGGTCATGATTCCAAAGCAAAGAGGAGTGCTACTGAGTGCAGACATGTCCCCCTTCATGGAACAAGGGACCCTACCTGTTTAAATATCAGAATGCAGATGAGGAGAGCAGTTACCATACTTCTCCCAGGATAATACCACCTGGGAAGCACTGGAAACTTGCAGAATCCCAGAACTAACTAGCTCTGAAAACAACACAAAAAAACTGAAGTTTGGGACAGTGCCTCCACACCCCAAGGTAAGCAGAGTCCAACTTTAACATAAAGTTCAAAGTCAATAAACTATCTGGAAAAAAAATGAGCAAACAACAAAATAATTTGACTATAAAAAGCTACTTATGGTGGCAGAAGAAGATAAAAATGTGGAAACAGTTACCCAAAAAGCCTAAAAGAAAAATGCAAATTGGACCTAAGCCCCCAACAAGAATTTTTGAAGAATTTTTTTAAAAAAGAGATGAGTGGTAGTGGAAAATGGGAAAAGAAATGAAAGTGGTGCAAGAAAACTACGAAAAAATATTTATTTCTAGGTATGAGGCACAAAAAAGTGCTAAAGTATCACCTTAAAAAATAGAATTGGTCTAAAGGTAGAAGAGTGACAAAACTTCACTGAAGAGAAGAACTTCTTAAAAACTAGAATTGACCAAATGAAAAAAGAAATACAAAATCTCACTGAAGAAAATAATCCCCGCCCCCAAAATTAGCATTGGGTGAGTGGAAGCTAATGAATACATGAGACATCAAAAAACAATAAAACAAAATAAAAAATCAAAGATAATGTGAAATATCCCATTGGAAAAACAATTGACCTGGAAAGTAGATCAAGAAGATATAATTTAAAAGTTACTGGACAATCTGAAAGCTATGATCAATGAAATAGTTAGACATCATCTTTCAAGAAATTTTCAAGAGAAATTTCTCTGATATATTAGATCAAAAGGATAAAATAGAAATCAAAAGAATCCACCAATTACCTCCTAAATGAGATCCCAATATGAAAACATAAACAAATTCCATAGCTCCCAGGCAAAAATAAAATACTTTAGAAAGAAATAATTCAAATATCATGGAGTCACAGTCAGGACCACACAATATTTAGTGGCTTCCACATCAAAAGAGCAGAGAACTTGGAATATTATATTTGGGAAGGCAAAGGAGCTAGGATTACCAACCAAGAATAATCTATTTAGTAAAATTGAGCACAATCCTTTCATGGAAAATCATGGATATTTAATGAAACAGAGGGCTCTCAAGCATTCCTGATGAAAAGACCAGAGATGAACATAAATTTTTATTTTCTAATACACCCAAGAGAAGTATAAAAAGATAAACAGGTGAGAGTAAAATCATAAGAAGCTCAATGAAGTTACACTGTTTACATTCCTGTATGGGAAGTTGTTACACATGACACCTAAGAACTTTATCATTATTAGGTCAGATAAAAGGATTTACATAGACAGTGGCTATGTGAGTGAATCAAATGTGTTGGAATGATCTCCAAAATAAAGGGGGTGAGAAAGAGGGATGCACCAAAAGAAGAAAGAAGGGAGAAGCAGAATGGAGAAAAGTTTCTCACATACAAGAGGTGCACAAGGAAGATATTTTATAATGGAAGGGGAAATGGATGGGAAGGGGCAAGTAATATTTGTATCTAACTCATCAGAATTGGTTCAAAGATGGAAGATACATATGTGTGTATGTATGTATATACATTTCTATACACAACTCTGTGTGTATGTATGTATATATAATATATATGTGTGTATATACATACATACATACACACAGAATTGTGTATAGAAATGTAACTTACCCAACAGTGAAATAGGAGGGGAAGAGGATAAAAGATATGGAAGGCGGGGGATGAAAGAAGAGAGGAGAGATTAAAGGAGGCAATAGTTAGAAGAAAAACAGAATTTTGAGAACGGACAGGATAAAAAAAAAAGAAAAGTAAGATGGAGTGAAATATATAGTAATCATAACTGTGAGTATGAATTGAATAAGCTAATCCATAAAACAGAAGCAGAAAGCAGAATGGAATAGAAAATAGAATCCAATGATATGTTGTTTTCAAGAAATAAAACTTAAAATGGAAAGAAACACAGAAAGTTAAAATAAAAGGCTGGAGCAGAATCTATTATGCTTTAGTCAAAGTAAAAAAAGCAAAGGTAGCAAAAATAATCTTACACAATGCAAAAGCAAAAATAAACCTAATTTTTAAAGATAATCAGGACAACTACATTTTCCTAAAAGGTACCATAGATAATGAAGTAATATAAATAAAAATTTACGCAAGTTTCTGTGATAAAGACCCAATTTTTCAAATACATACTGAGTATAGAACTGAGTCAAATTTGTAAAAATAAGAGTCATTCCCCAGTTGTTAAATAATCAAAGGATATAAAGACAGTTTTCAGGAGAAGGAATCAAACCTATCAAATTGTATAAAAACATTTCTAAATCACTATTGATTAGAGAAATGAAAGTTAAAATAACTTTGAAATACTACATTATACCATCAAAATTGACAAATGCTGGAGAGGATGAGGGAAAAAAAATAGGTGAACTAATGATGGAATATAAACTAGTCCAACTGATGGAATCCTAATAAAACTGCCCCCATCTCCAATATTCTAACTTCCTCATAGGTCCCACTGAACAGCAGGCCTGCTATCCCTGCCTAGCCACTCACCCACACTCTCTGTATCCTAACTTCTTCATATATACCTCACTGCTCACTAGAACTCATTGTCTAAGGTGTGTCCACAAAATCATATTTCTCACAAAACAACAGGCATATCCTCGTGATGGGATCCCAGCCACTGCCTCTAAGTAGCCACTGCTCCCAGACCTATACTTCATATTTCCCACAGAAACAGCAGGTGTGTCCATGTACTCAACCACAATCACATCTATCTAGTCTCAAACAGCACCACAATACTCAATCAATCAGAAAACAGCACAACCAAGATGCCCAAACAGGATGTGGACCCCAAAACAATAGAAGGTACTTTCCCTAAGTATGCATCTGTATATTAATAGCAAAAGTTGTCCTTTAGGTGAACTTATGATGTAGAAAGACTTATTATAACATCATGATCATACATACATACCCCCCCATGGGTTTTTCTAGATGCATTGTAGGTAATCACATGTGCAGTTCCACTGTGACTGAAACCCCTCCCCTATTACCTAATCCCTTAGCACACTCCTCCTGCATTTTTAATATTCATAATTTCTGATATGTAACGGCATCTTTATCCTGTAAAAATATATCTTGCTTCCTCTGAAGTGACTGGTTCCTCTTGGAACTTAGTCCACTTCATGAGTGGCATCAATCTCAATAAATGCCTATATTTGGATTAGAGGTGGTCTGACACTGAATTCTTTGAGATAGCTCCACCACAACACATCATGAAAACACAGCAAAGCCATTCTGGAGGACAATTTGGAACTATGCCCAAAGGGCTATAAAACTGTGTATACCCTTTGATGCAGTAATACTACTCCCAGGTCTATATCACAGAGAAATAAAAAAAGAAAAAGGATCTATATGTACAAAAAAAAAATGTAACAGCAGCTTTTTGTGGTGGCAAAGAATTGGAAATTGAAGTAATGCACATTGATTGTATGATTATGATAGAGTACTGTCATGGTAAAAGAAATGACAATGGGGGTGTTTTTTTTTTGAGGGGAAACAATTGTCAATGTTGTTGTTCAGTCATTTGAGGGTCTTCATGACCATATTTGGAGTTTTCTTGTCAAAGATGCTGGATTGGTTTGCCATTTCCTTTTCCAGCCAATTTTCCAGATGAGGAACTGAGGCAAACGGGGTGGTGATTTGCCCAGAGTCACACAGATAGTAAGTGTCTGAGTCCAGATTTGAATTCAGGAAGACAAGCCTTCCTGATTTCAGGCCTGGCACTCTGTCCACTGTGTTACCTAGCTGATCCCCAGAAAAATGGCAAGACCTATATGAATTGATACAATGTGAAGTGAAAAGAACCAGGAAATCATTGTACACAGTAACAACAATGTTATAATGATGATCAATTGTGAAAGACTTGGCTAGTGTGATCAACATAATAATCCAAGACAACCCCTAAAGATTCCTGATGAAGAAATGCTATCTACATTCAGAGAGAGGTAGAAACTCAGAGAGATATCCACCTGTGAACTCTGAGTAAAAATTTATGCATAATTTTCTCACTTTATTTTTCTTGGTTTTTTTTTAAATATGGCCAATATGGAAAAAAATTGGCATGATTTCACACATATAATTGATAACATATTACTTGTTTTCTCAGTAGTGGGGGAGAAAATGGCAGGGAGGTAAGGAATCTGGAACTCAAAATTTAAGAAGAAAAATTTTAACAAGGAAATATTTTTAAAAATAGAATTAGAAGGGGAAGTTAATAACTTTATAAGATATCAAAAATAATAAAACAAAATCAAAAGAATGAAAACATAGAAGTAAACATGAAATATCTCATTGGAAAAACGACTAAGCTAAAAAACAAATTTTTCAGACATTCCTGAGGAAAGGACTATAACTGAATAGAGACAAATACAAGAATCAGGAGAAACATAAAAGGATAAAAGGATAGCCTTAAAGGCTAATCATAAAGGAATTAATAAAGTTAAACTATTTACTTCTTATGTGAGCAAATGATATGTGTAAATCTTAAAAATGTTTTCATTATTAGGGTAGTTAGAAAGAGTATATGTATAGATAGAGGATTTGGGGTTGAGTTGACTACAATGGGATGATCCTAAAAAAGAAAATTGTATTGGGAAATTAACTCATAAAAAAAGACATGAATGGAAGAACTTTTACAGTGGAGGGAGCATCAGTGGAAGGCAAGCAGTGCAAGAACCTTATCCTTATCAGAACTGGGTTAAAGAGGGAATAATATACTTCTAGTTGGATATGAAAGTCTTTCTAACTTGCAGAGGAATAGAATGGCAAGGGGATAGGATAAGGAAGTGACTCTTAAAAGGGTTTGCAGATTAGGGAGGCAATGGTCAGAAGTAAATTATTCTTCTGAGAAGGGATAGAGTAAAAAGAGAGACAAGGAAGGATAAACCATAGGGGAAATGGGATGGAGGGAAATACACAGCTAGCAATTTTAACTTTGAGTGTGAATAGGATAAACTCATCCTAAAAACAGAAAAGGATGGCAGAATAAACAGAATACAAGAATATGTTGTTTACAATAAAATATTTTAATACAAGAAACACATGTATATTAAAAATAAAGGGCTGGAGTAGAATTTATGGTACTCAAATTGATATAAAAAGTAGGGGTAGCAATCATGATCTCAGGCAAACTTAAAATAACTATAGATAATATAAAATAAGTGGGAGTATATAAGACAAACCCAAAGACTGTGAACATAATTGTAAAACCTTTTTAAACAAATAAAATCAGATCTAAATAATTGAAGAAATATTAATTGCTCATGGGTTGGCTGAGCTAATATAATAAAAATGATGATTCTACTACAATTAATCTAGTTATTCAATACCATACCAATAAAAGTACCCAAAAGTAGTTTACTGAACTAGAAAAAATAATAATAAAATTCATTTGGAGGAACAAAAGGTCAGTTGTGTCAAAGTAATTAATTGGGGGTTGGGGGAGGAGTAAGGAAGGATGTCTAGCAGTACCAGATCTTAAATTGTATTATGAGGTAGTAATTATAAAAACTGTCTGGTACTAGCTAGATAAGGATCGATCAGTGGAATAGAGTAGGTATACAATATACAGCAGTAAGTTATGATAGCAACTTTGTGTTTGGTAAACATAAAACATAAACTTTTTGAGATAAGAACTTACTATTTGGTAAAAAAAAAAAAAACGTTACTTGGAAAACTGGAAAGCAGTCTGGAAGAAAGCAGGTATGGACTGATACCTTACACCATTTACCAAGATAAGGTCAAAATGGAAACATGATCTAGATATAGAGAGATATAAATAAATTAGAAAAACATGGAAATATTATCTATCAGATTTATGGATAGGAAAGTTTGTGAATAAACAAGAGCTAGAATTGCAAGATATAAAATAGATAATTTTATTGCATCAAATTAAAAAGGGGTTGTACAACTAAAATCAATGTAACCAGGATTAGAAGGGAAGCAGAAAATAGTGGGAAGAAGCATTATAGACAGTTTCTCAAATTAAGGTTTCTTATCTTAAATATGTAGAGAACTGAATCAAATTTATATCATTCCCCAATTGATAAATTGTCAAAGGATATGAGTAGACAGTTTAGGGAAGAAGAAATCAAAGTTATATATAGCCATATACAAATGCTCTAAATCATTACTGATTAGAGAAACATAAATTAAAACAATTTTGAAGTACCATGTCACATCTATCAGATTGGCTAACATGATAGGAGAAAACTGTAAATACTGAGGGAGATGTGGGAAAAAATAGGACACTAATGCACTGCTAGTAAGATTGTAAACTGATCCAAACATTTTGGAAAGCAACCTGGAATTATGCTCCAAAAGTTATAAAAACTCTGTATATAGGGGCGGCCAGGTAGCACAGTGAGTAAGAGCACCAGCTCCAGTGTTGTGATGACCTGGAGATTGAATACTGGGTTCAGACACTTAGCACCCACCCAGAAACACCTGGCCATGTAACCTTGAGTAAGTTACTTAACCCCAATTGCTTAGGGGCAGCCAATTGCTTAGACACAGCCACTCAGCTCAGTGAGTGAGAGCACCGGCTCCAGTGTCGGGATGACCTGGATCAAATCTGGGCTCAGATACTCAGCACCACACCCAGAAATAACTGGCTGTGTAACCTTGAGCAAGTTACTTAACCCTGATTGCTTAAAAAAAAAAAAAACCCTCTGTATATCCCTTGACCTAGCAATACCACTATTAGGTCTATGCTCCAAGGTAATAAGGAGGACAAAAAGAACCTATATGCTCCAAAATGTTTATAGCAACTCTCTTTGTGGTGGCAAAGGCCTGTAAATTGAGGGGATGCCCATCCATTGGGGAATGGCTGAATACGTTGTGATAAATGATTGTCATGGAATACTACTGTACTGCAAGGAATGCTGAGCAGGCTGACTTTAGAAAAATATAAAAGATTTGCATGAAATAATGCAGAGTGAAAAGAGCTATATTCTTCAAAGAGTAACTGTGAAAGACTAAGCTATTCTGAGTAATATGATCATTCATATCAACTACAAAGAAGTTATGAAGGAAAATGCTATTCACTTCCAGAGAAAGAACTGATATATGGAAGTATATATTGTATGATATTCTGTAACGTGGGCTTGGGGGAGAGAGAGAGGGAGAGACAACTCAGACCTCAAAATATAATGAAAAATAGAATAAATATGACAGATTTTTTTAAAGAAACAATAAACATTGAAAAGTGTTCAAACTTTCATGAACTGAGGGTTTTTTTTGTTTCTTTTAAAAAATTCTTTATGTTAAGTGATAGATCTCTGGGAGGGGATATTGAAGAAAATCTGAGCAATGTAAAAAGAGAAGTTTACCCAAACATTTGCTAAAATATATTATTGGAGTGAGAAGATCAAAATGAAAATTCAGCTCTGATATGTACTGGCTGTTGATCCTAGGCAAATCATTTAAACTCTCTGAGCCCCAGTTAACTTATCTGTAAAATGGGGAAGGGAACTTCTACCTCATGATGAAGAGATCACTTTGCAAAACCTAATGCACAATAAAGATATAAGGTAAAAGCATATCTCTAGCTAGCTAGATAGATACACACACATGTATATGTATATGTGTATATGTATATATATATGTGCATGTGTATGTGTATATATACGTATGTATGAGAAAGTTTCACCACTGATAATGTAGTTGGGCAGTTTAATTGTCAGCTTACAGCTGTAGAAGACAGTTGGTAGGAGCACTGGAAAGTGAAAGTGAAGTGAGCTTGCCCATAGTCACACAGTCAGTGTATGTCTAAGGCAAAACTTTAACCTAATCTTCTTGGCACCAAGGTCAACCTTCTATCAAACACCCCATGCTGATGCATGCATGCATACACACATGTATGCATACACATGTACACATGTATGTCTGTATATCCGTATATGCACATGTGTACTGGTGTTGTGTGTTGTAATGCATGTCTCTAATGTGTGCATGTGTGTATAAATGCAATACACGTGTGTTTATATAAGTATATGTGACCATATATATGCACATATATAAGTATATGTAACCATATATATGCACATACATATATTACACATACATATATTACACATCTTTAAAACATTCCTCCTTTCCCTTGAACTTCATATCCTGATGATTTTTCATTGATAAAGTCTCATATTTGGTCATTCAATCCATTAACAAATATTTATCAAGTATCTATTAGGTGCCAAACTTTATGCATATGTAATTTCCCCTGCACAGAATACCTTTCTGCCTATGAATTTTCTAGCCATACTTCAAATCCCTTCCTCTATAAAGTCTTCCTGATCATTTGAGTCTTAGATGGGCACTGCCTTCTACTAATCAGTAGCATTATTTTTCCATGCCCTTTCATATAGCCCTTAATCTTATACTGTCTGTGGCATTCCTGAAGTTGTTCAGCTAGATTACAAACTCCTTGAGAAAAGCTACTTTTATTATAAGCTACTATTATACTTTTAGTATCCCCCACAATATTTAGTGCAGTATATATTATGGATGCTCAGTATGTGTTGAACAAAACAAAAACCCAGATACTAATTATGTAGCTTCTTCACCAAAGAAATACATTTTTACAGGTACTCTGTTTTCCATTTACAATTAGATTAGTGTGTCAATTACACTCATTTCTTCAATGATTTGCTAGTGCTAATTAATGCTAAAGATACTCATGAACTAAATTAACACTGGTCTTCTTTTGCAGACACCAAAACCAAAATATTGCCTAGGGCTACCTAAAAAGTGTTAAATATTGAAGCAGTGTGGCTCACTGGATAGAGAGCTGCTATCAGAATCAGATGACCCCATCTCACTTCCTGCCTCTTCTCCATTCTGTGTGATCCTGGATAAATCACCTAATCTCTCAATCCACCAAGTAACTCTCTGAGATGAGATAACAATCTCATTAGTTCAAAGTTCCTCACCAGGAGCTCTTTATCCACATCTGTCCTCCTCTCCCCTGCCCTCCCCTCAAAAAAATGTCAGGGTCCAAGTCACAATTTTAGAGTATAGAGCATATACTCGTCCGTAAAGAAATCAGGAAACAATATGTGGTCAAGTCTTGAGTTTCAGAAGGAATTTTTTAAAATTCTTATATTCTTGTGTGAAAGTTGGAGAAGTGAAGTCATTGGATAATAGAATTAGATCTGCAAAGGACCTTAGAGGCCATCAAATCCAACTCTGTTATTTTAACAGGTGAAGAAATTGAGCCCTAGGAGAAGGTGACTTGCCCAGGGTCACACAGCTATTGAGTGTCTAAGGTACAATGTGAAAATAGGTCTTCCTGACATCAAATCCAATACCCTAGCCAAGATGTCCTACTGCCTCTCCTAAATGCCCCATTTACCTTGAGGTTGGGCCTTAGGTAATTTTACATAATTGTTGATGTTCATTTTCTCTGTGATATGGAAACACTTTGCATGATAATAGAAATTACTTGAAATCAGGTCCTTTTTTGTTAGCTTCTATCTGTATTTCCTACATATGCACCATGAAGGTATTAAAAAAATAAAAAAACAATCTTGATATAGCACTTATCATGTGCAGAGTACGATAACTGGCCAAAATGATTAAGCTTCCTTACTTAGAGAAACTGAAATGAAGTTCAAAAAGTTCAGCAGTTTGTCCTAATATCAGCTTAATATTAGAGCACACACTGATGGAAATCCATTGTAGTCAGTAGAGAAATCCTAACAAATCCATGCTTCCTATAAGGTTACAAAGGTTCTAATGCACTCACTGCTAATACATCCAGATACATTGGTAGGGATTATATTGCATCACAATGTAATGCAACAAGAAATCCAATATAACAGTCTTGTAAAGTCAGGTTTTCCTCCCTGGTAACCAGTGAATTTGATCTGTTCACTACTGATGAACACAAATTCATTAGTAGTAGTCATCCAATCCAATACAGATGCAAAACAATTTAAATATAGATTGCTTTAGTGATTTTATCCTCTCAAAGATTTAGCATCTTCATAGAGAGGCTTTTAAAAGAAATAAAGTGCCAAATTAATCACCTACTTTGGACTAGATTTAATTTGTTAAAATTTATATGTAAATGTCAATGCAGATTATTCCCTTCAATGGGATGATTTTGTGTTTTGGATAGAATAGAATAAAAATGTGCAGATTAATTGTCCAGTGAATAGTTATTGGGGTTAAGTTAAAAAAAAAAAGCAGTCTGGGAAATTTATTCAATTCTACAAATATTCATTGAACATGTGCTTTGCACAGTCTCAGAGGAACTGAGGATACCAACATGATATGGTCTTGTAAATAATTGGCCTTAATTCAAGGACAGAAGCTAAAATTCAAAAGTTCATTTTTCAAGAGTGGTACTCCATGGGGCGGCTAGGTGGCGCAGTGAGTAAAGCACAGGCCCCGAGGTCAGGAGAAGCTGAGTTCCGTTCCGACCTCAGACACTTAACACCCACCCCCCCCCCCCCCCAAAAAAAAAAAAAAACAACCTATCAGTGTGACCTTGGACAAGTTACTTAACCCCAATTGCCTTCCAAAAAAGGCAAAAAAAAAAAAAAAAGCGGTGCTCCTTAAAGTAAGTAGGGCCAGTGGGTGACCAATGAGCCCAAATATCTTCCACATTATTATATGAAAGCATATAATATGAGGGATTATGGCATGGAGTTAGCATGACAATTGACATGTTAGCCTACCATGATGAAAAACAATATCTACTTACCTACTCATTTTCCTACTTGCAGTGTGGAAAATGGAAGTGATGGCCTTGGTGAGTTTGGGGTGGTCGGCTCATTGAACTATAAGAAAGGTAAAGTGGTTAGCCGGAGCTTTGGGGGGATGTGTCTGATTCTGAGAAGGCCTCCTGCCCACAGAATCACCTATCATTCTCTCACCGATGCCTACCAGTCTACATTTAGAGTTGCATGCTTTTATCTTAATGTTTTTGACTCATCAAACTGCCACTATTCTACAGGTTAGCACAATGTCTTCTATGTAGCAATCCCCCTGAAATTCATATCTGGTTGTCAATAATCAGCTGGAATTTGGTAGAAAGGTAAAAAAAGGAAAAGAGCCTATATGTTCTGAAATGTTTATAGCAGCTCTCTTGTGGTGGAAAATAACTGGAACTTGCAGAGATGCTGGTTAAATGGGGAATGGTTAAACAGGCTATAGTGTATGATTTTGATGGAACACTACTATGCTGTAAGAAATGATAAGCTCAGTGTGCTTAGAAAACATGGAAAGACATGCACAAAATCATGAAGAGTGAAATAAACAGAACTGAGCAAACACTGTATATAGTAATAGGAATGTTGTTTTAAGAATGTCTGAGTGACTAAGTCATTTTGACTATTATATATGCTTAAATTAACTGCAAAGGACCTACAAAAGAAGATGCTATCTACATCCATAGAAGGAAATGATAAATAGAAGTATGCATAGAATAATTTTATATTTACACATATGTATATATATGTATGTGTGTATATAGATATTTATTTGTGTCTAATAGTAGCCATGGGGGATGGGGAGGGAAGAAAACAAAGAAAAGGAAAAAAAGAAATTTACATGATAACTTTATTATAGATTTGAAAGGAATAGCAAGTTGTATATAGTAGATTTGTAGTTTCATGTGGAATTCTCTTTTTTATTATAATACATTATGGAAATGCTTTTTTATTCTATAAATTAAATAAATAAAAGACAGTACACTGGACCTAGAATCAAGATCCTCAAGCATGAGCCCTATTCTGACTCTTATTAGCTGTTAGAATTTACTTGAGTCATTTTCTGAGCCTCAGTTTCCTTATCTTTAAATTTAGTCTAACGATGTCTGCTCTCAGAACCTTATAGAAATCTTAAGGGTAAAATGATAGGATGGTTATGAAGATGTCTTTAAAAGTACAAATTGATTTTTAACTGTAAAGCACAATTATTTGTAAATAGTTTTTTTAAAGGAAAGACAGGATAGGATGAGAGAAGAACCTACAATTTCATTGGCATAAAGAATTCCTGGTGAGAAAAGTATCTCTATTAGTACAGATTGGCAACTGTGCCACAAGTTCTGTTCTTAGATAACTGTTTACCATTATGCCTATTGTGTAAACTGTTATTGGGCACATTTTAGTGTGAATGAAGAATCTGAGACCAGATTTACTTAAAGGGAAAGGGAAAGAGTAGAAAAGTGTGGACACCTGAGAGGAATGGAAGAAAGGGAGTTTTGCTAAGGGGGTGGAGATCAAAGAATGAGGCTGGGTGGATGAAAGACAAACTTTATATAGTTCATAGTTTTGCTTAGGGTCAGCCTTGGGCAATGTTCATCCTTTTCCCCCTTTAAACAAAAAAAGAAAAGAAAAGAAAACTCAGCAAAGTTTTATTGTCAATTTGTATCCCAATATCACTTCCCCAATCAGTTTTTGTACAAAAGCAGTGTATTGGGGGATGGGGGCGGGGAGGGTGCTGAGGGGACAAAGTAGGTGAACAACAGGGAGAATTTGTGGGAAAACAATGGTGAGAATTTTACAGGATGAAATGTTGTAAAAAGGTCTTTATTTGTACTTAGGGAATGATTATCGACACGAATGAATTCACAGGTTCACCAAAACACCAAAATATTTGTCTCAAAAGAGTCTGGTTTTTGTTTTTCCACTTGGATGTTATATAATGGGAACTGGATATTGTTTAATAGCTGCTTGTACCCATGTAATGAAAGACCTAGCATAAATCCATTGATGACTATTTTTTCTAAGTAAATCAGCCAAATCAAATTAAACAAACTCCAAAAAGCCTGGGAGGTTCTAAATAATCAAGTCTCAAAGAGAAGGATTTTACTATGGCTTTGGCCAAGATACGAGCAAAGGCATTTATCTGTAAATGCATTGGGTGAATGATACATAATACATAGAGCCAGTTACCGCTGGCAGACCCACTCACTATTCAGAATAAGCAACCATAAAACTGTGCTAAAGTTCCTAACATGCTCTTATAGGCTACAATGAAGAAAGGTGTACTAAGCATTAAAAGTTATTAGAGGTCTTCTCTTGTAATTATTATTCATTTCAATATACATATCAATATGTATCTTATTTAGTAATTTTTAAGGTCTTTTTTTTCATCAGTGTATTATTATGGTTAAAAAAAAATGCATTGCCTGGTGACCAACCTCCTGCTGATGAGCCTATCTGAAGCATAGCTCACCAAGGAGTCTATAATCCAAGATTCTCCTGCTTAGAATGACCTATCAGTTTTTGCCCTCAACTGCTATAGAAATCAAACCCATTGGAATAGGAATTTCTTGGAAGAGGTTAGACAGTAGATAGATCAATTGATTGAGATAGAGAATACATACACACACATGTTATATCAATTTGTGTTGACAGGTCAGATTTACAAAAATGTGGGCCTCATTTATAATAATCTTGCATTTGTAAGTGTAGTTATGAAAAGGCCTGTGCTTATGCCCCCAGATAGAGAAGAAAACTACAATTGGTTAATGGTGGTGGTAGTGGTGGGGAGTTTTGAACTGCCTCTCTGCCTTTTGAGGCCCCTTTCTCCTTTATGACTCCCCTTGCCCTGTCATATCACAAACAGAGGACACCAGGTAACGTAAAGACCACAGGTCTTGATGAGAAATAATGTTAAATATGGAAAATTTATTCTATAATGGAACATTTAAGAAATGCAATTAAAAAGAAGTAATATGGGGGAACGGGTAGAGCCTGCCAGTTTCTATCACCTGATTTATTTCTCTCAGAGTTCTGGCTATTAGGATAAGTATCAGAATTAAAAACATACAGCCACATTTCCCACATTTTCTATTTAGAAGTCATTTTTCATGGTCTGGAAGAAGAAAATTCCAGATGTGGCAGAAACCAACTGTTGCCATAGTCATGATGCTGTTGTAAGGACACCTCCTCCTTCTCTTCTTCTCATTCTCCTTGAGAGTCCTGAAACTCCTACCAAAGGCCAAATGTGAAAATCCCTGCACTCTCAGCCAAGGGCTACTCTTGATTACATTTCCTCTCTTTCCAAATTGGAAAGAAATGTAATTTGTTTTGTGGCCAGTTAACCCCTTTGCTAGAAATTGTTACATATATTCATATATAATACACATATGTGAGTATAAGTAATTTTAACATGTATATGCACATATTGTACATGTGTGTTTTATATATATATATATATATATATATATATATATATATATATACTTGTAATATGCCATCATTATGTCTCCAAATGAAGGAATGGGTCACTTAATTGAGGAACATACCAAGCCATCAAAAGTACCAATAATAAAAACAGGAGAAAACAGTAAAAGAAAACAAATTTCCTCAGAAAATACACATTGACTCAATGTAGAGAAGAAACCTCCCATGTCATTTAGTCTGAACTCTACCTCATGCATGAATCCTCTCTACAACATTTTTGACCACTGGTCATTCATTCTCTATTTGGAAACATTCAGTGATATTTTCCCAGGAATTCACAGTCATAACAGGTAGTTCATTTGATTTGGGGGTAGTTCTGATTACTTGGAAGTTGTTTGTTTGTTTCCAATAATAAGCCAAAGTCAACTTTACTAAAACTTCCAAATATCATTCCAATTCTGGTGAATGTCATACTATAAAAATGAGTCTAATGTTTCTTTCACACATATGACAGCCCTTCAATTGTTTGAAGCCAACAGACATTTTTTTCTGTCTCTATTTCCTTCAACTCTTTCTTATGTAATGAAGAATATCTGCCCCTGTGGCCCCTTTTTCTGATTGGCCAGTTCCTCCTGGAACCTCCACTGAAAAGAAAAAATGCCCAAACCAGCCATGTTGACTCCTTCATTCCTTTCCTGATTTTACTCCTGATGCTTTGGATATTTTCCCCCCACTAATCCCTAGCAGCCTTCTCACTTTGAAAAATCCCTCTATTGCTGCCTGATATACACCATGCCCCTTCTCCCTCTATCCAATTGTTCTTGTTCAGTCATTTTTCAGTCATGTGACCTTATTTGTGGTTTTCTTTTAGTGACCCTATTTGTGATTTTCTTGGCAAAGATAATGTAGTGGGTTGCCATTTCCTTCTCCAGCTCATGTTACAGATGAAGAAACTGAGGCAAACAGGAAGGAGTGACTTGCAAAGAATCACACAGCTAATAAGTGTCTGAGGCCAGATTTAAGCTAAGAAAGAAGTCTCCCTGATTCCAGGCCCAGCACTTTATTTGTTGTACCACTAGATCGCCCTAATATTTTAATTTATGTGCCTTCCCTCATTAGAATGTAAACTCCTTGAGATCAGGGACCAACATATTTTTTTTGCTTGTACTCAATATTCCCAGTGCTAAGCATAGTGCTGTCACTTAATTAATTGATTTAAGATATGGTGTCCATGAGGCAGCTAGGTGTCTCAGTGAACAGAGAGTCAGGAGGACCTGAGTTCAAATCCAGCCTCAGACACTTGACACTTAATTAGTTGTGTGACCTTTGTCAATTCATTTAACCCCAATTGTCTCACCTTCCCCCCTCAAAAATAAAAAGATACGGTGTCCAGAATTAACACAATGATCTAGATGCAGTCTGATCAATCCAAAATTGAATAGAAATATCACTTCCTCATTACTAAGCATCTGCCATGTGGAAACCTGGTTCCCCTTTCAACTAGTCATACATATTGCAAAGTGATTGTCTTGAATCAATAGTATGTTCTCAAAGCCAAGGAAGGTAATTGACCTGTTATGTCAACCAACCTTGGTCTCATTGACAATACCCAGAAATAAAATGAGGTAGCTAGTATTTGACAGTACAATATCTACCACAGAAACTTTAGCCAGAAATAATTCTATTATAGAGTACAGCCCAGTTAATCTTGCATAAAAGAGCTGTAACATCTCCCTCTTTTCTTTGAAAAGGTGGAAGACTATGGGTATTGAATATTGTATATGCTATCAGATATAGTTGATGTGTTGGTTTTGATAAACATTCTTGAAAAAAAAATCTTTGTTCCAAGAGAAGGTTTACTGGTTAGAAGTGTCTTCAGAAATTGATGTGATGTAAAAGCAAAAGGCATCAATAATTTTTAATGAAAAATAGAGTTGCTTATAGGAAAATAGAATAGTGGTCCTATTGAATCCCTCAACCATAAGGCCAAGCAATCACTAATACTCATTCACCCCTTTAGAACTAGTAATTAACATCTCAGTCAAAGGCCAATCTGGGATTAATGGATATTCTCCTATTGTGTGTGTGTGTGTTTTTTTTTTTTCCTGACTTCAAGAGCAAAAACAGACTTTCCCAGGAAAGTCACCTGTCACCTGGTCATTTGCAGTGAAGTAAGCATTCTTCTATCTTAACAGTGCATAGCCTTACAATGGTTAGTCTGTGTTATGAATACAGATAGAGAAGGAGTGTGAATGTGCATACATTATTTACTTCTATTTATAAGATCTTAGGTGAAGCTAGTGTAAGGTTGACTTAAAATCTAACTCTTAAGTCAAGTGTCTTCCATCTGTGCCTACTTCAGTCTACTTCAAAACATTCCTAATGTCCTTTCTCCAGGCTTCCCTGTTTTTTTTTTCTCCTCCTCAGAAGACTCTCTCTCTGATATATGTGTTAGCTCCATTGACTGCATTAGTGAATTGTCTCTTGAAAAATGTTCCCACTCTCCATGCCAACATTTGGCTTCCAGAAATAGCCCCATAGGCAGAAAGCAGTTTTCACAACTGGACTGTTTCCTTAACTGCTATCTAGGCCAATATCTCTTTCAAGCATTCTTATAAGTAGAGTGTAGACTAGTCAACAGATTGTTTTGTTTTGCTGTGTTTTGTTTCCTCTTCTCCAGTAGAATGAATGTGGAAGAGATAGTTAAACCTTTTTAATTAAGTAATCTGCAGGAATCAGCCTCCTTTTGGACAATATCAGTACTCTGTCCATGAATCCACAACCAAGGTATTATCTTCTTTCCACTCAGCCACAAAAGGAAAGTTGGGTGCTATGAGCATTTCTCAACCCAATTTTTTTTATTAAAAAAAAAAAAAAACAAACCTCAAAGGCATAGAGATTCCTAACAACTAGAGGACAAGGGAAATCCTGTGATCCTAAGCCTTTGGACAGTTGCCTTGTAACATTTGGAGAAGTAGATCACTCCTCACATCAGGCTATTCATTTAGAGCGAGGCTACCTGAATTGAAGTTATTTAAACACAGAACAAAGTATAGTTTTCTTGTTCTGTAGAAAGTCATCTGAGAACTTAATCCTTCTACAGGGCACTGGTTTAACTGTTCCCTGCTGCTCCCCTAGCCAAGGAGAACCCTGGCACAGGCTTGGGGACTAGGACTAGACCAGAAGTTTCCTAAAGAGGTGAATGAACCAAGACTTTTATACCAGGGCATGAATAATTAACAGTAATGAGGCCTAATGCTCCGTGGCCAATAAGAAGTGGACGTTCTAGTGATCATCCAGCTGTACCCCACTCATAGCCTTAATAAAGGACAGGGGAGGTCGCGGGAGCACAGCAATTGTTAAGAAATGTCGTGGACGTGAGCTGTTGGGGTCAGAGAGGCAGGAAGAAGCGCTTTATACTGGCCCTAAGACACCCGGAATCCTGAGCTTTATTAATAGCACTGGCCCCCAAGGAGCGAAATGTCATTGGTGTTTAAAAACCGCTAGGGCCAGAGATTCCTGTGTCACTAGACCTTTGGGGGAAAGGGGAGAAAGCGAGCAGCTGGGAGGTGGAGCTGGTTGTCCGCGGCCTTAGCGGGGAAGGGGAGGGGGCTCGTAAAGTACTCTAGTTAGATGGGGAACCGGGCAAGAAAAAGACCTCCACCCCAGCAGGGCCACTTTATATCGTAGCTCTGAGGGTGAGAGAGTGTTCTGAAAGCCAGGGCCGCGCTCGGTGCCAGCCAATTCATTTCAATCGTTGTCTCGACTAATGATGAACTGAACTCGGCCCCAGAAAACGCTGCCGGCGAGCTTTCGGCAGCCTTCTATATCTGGCTACTAGTTCACACCGTCCAGTGTATCCCGGAGCGTGCCTTTACCTAAATGAGTTAACAGGACAACTGGATTCTTTAGGAAGGGCGGGGTGGGGGGGAGGGGGGGTGCAAATGTTGAGTGTTCCGAGGTGACTAAATTTGCCTTGTTGAGCCTTGTAAAACCCTGACTTAATCATGTAAACTTCTGTGTAAGCAAAATGGAAGAAACTTCAAAGGGTCAAAAAGCCTTTAGGGATTTGTGCTGAGACGCCAGCAATAGATCCTAATCTGCCTTCTGAATTCTGGCTATATTTGTCCAAGGAACTGGTACCAGCAAACTCTCCAAGGTAGAGATAGTGGGTTGATTCAGCCTTTATCCCCTTAGAGAGTATTGGCTTTGTAAGGCTCAAGGCAGCGCTTCAATGCCAGGGGAATCTATGCTTGCCCAAAAACCTCTAAAAATGAAATACAGGAGTAATTTGAGATAATGACTTTGTAACAGGCTTGGGCAGACCTTGGACAGAAGAAGTGAGAGATGTTATCACCCCAGCATTCCTCTTAAAATGCAGTTTTTCCCCCCTGCTTATTCCCAGTTAGTCAAAGCTACATTAACATTCCATCCAGGGCTGCTAAACAGAATCTTAATTAGTCCTGATACTCTTGTGCGAGGGGTTTATTCATTGCACTCTTAACTAATGGTTGCTGTCAGAGTATTTTTTTTTCTCTTTGGGTTCTTTGGGGATATCGTGTTCTGCTGCAAAGCATGACAGAAATGTAATGTGCATGCAAAAAAAAAAAAACTTGCAGATCAGAAATCTGGAGGCATAGGCTGACTCCAAGCCCTGTCTAATGGTGAGACATTGTTAGGACTAATGAGAATAACTTCCACAACAGATATTTTCCTGACTCTTGTTTATCTTAAAATTTAATGGTGCTCTCTCTCTTTTCCCAGACAGAAAACATTACAAACGCCTTACTACTGCAAAGCCTTGCGTATACTTCCTAGCTAAAAATCTGCATTGTCTGTGGCTCCTTTAGCAGCACCTGGGGTTTGCTATTTAGTGCCAGAAGCACTGGAGTAGAGAAAGACTAGTCAGTTGCAACTGGGCGGGCGGGTTTAAAAAAGACCTGACTCTACGCATTATGACGTTTATAGTCACACATGCCAGTGTGTGCTCGTAATGGATGCTTGTGTAGGTGAGCAAAGATTTACACCTCTTGTAGTTAACAATTCCATTATGCGAGGCTTTAGGTGGGTAGTGATGTTAACTACTTGATCCGGCCTACGTGCTCACGTAGGACTCAGTGGGAATGTCCCACAAGGTTATCTGCAGTTCGGAGACTGAGGGATAAAAATAATAAACTCGTTGGACAATCCTTATTAAAAGCGAGACGCGTTACAGGGACTCGTCATTGAAATGTTTGTTTTATATAACATTTGGATTAGTTTGCTATGATTCTCTGGGAAAGAATTTAGGATTACTTAGGAATAAGGACTGCATAGGGATAGTCAGAGTTTCTCTCTCTGTCTCTGTCTCTGTCTCTTCTCTGTCTGTCTGTCTGTCTCTCTCTCTCTCTCCCTTCCTCCCTCCCTCCTCTCTCTTTTCTTTCTTTTTTCTCCTTCTTTCTTTTACATGCCAGACTCCTTTCCATAAGCTTGCGTAACATTGATTACTCACAAAGCTTCCACAATAACTATCATGTAGCTAAACTAATTGAGACAATCATGCTAAGTTATAGTCAGTCTAAAGGTACTATTGATGTGGTAATGCCTATAGAAAATCAGACATGCGACTCACTACCATTTAATTGCTCCCTTTAACCTGTTATTACTATGTTAACTGGCTTAAGTATATATTGCTGCCTTTTATTGCCTTGATGTGACAAATTAAAACATACAGTCTGGGAGCTGCGTTAAGTTGGTGAACAGAGTTTCAGAAAATGGAGCTGTGTGATGTCAAAGCTGTCAAACCGGATTCAGTTTCTAACCTGCATCCTGAACTGCAATTCCGTTTGCATTGGGAGGTTGGGATTGGGAGGTTGGGGGTAGGAGGTGGAACGGGAGGAGGAGGAGGGGACTGGAGAAAAGAGAACAGTTTCGCCGAAGAAGGGATTTTAATTGCTAGGGTAAAAAATATACGTGCTTTGAACTGGTGTTTGGGATTAGCTGTCACAAACCTGGGGTTTAATTAAATTAACGGGCTTATGCCAAACAGCGTTAAAGTGGAGGAGGTGTGTTTAAGAATTTAAAGAGCTGAGCAAACTGTTTGCATAGGGGAGTTAAATAGTTAACATGTGTTATTCTTACATTTATCTTTGGCCTGATGTATTAAACAGTCAACTAAAATCTTGGGGAATAATGTGAGTCGGTGATTACTCCTGTCTTCACACAGTTAGTACTTTCCAGCTAATTAACCTTCATAAAAAGGGTCTTTCGAGTTATTAAGATATATGGGTGGAAGCGGTTTACTGCAGAAAGTCTTAATTATTCACACTGAAAGGTGTGTTTTCCTGTATAATACGAATTTCTCCCTACATCACTTTACCCCACCATATCCTGGGTAGCCCCAATTCAAAAGTTTTCTCTACTTTAGAGTTGTTTCAAGGGAGCATTAGTGGTACAATAAATGTGTTTACCTATTTACCACATCACATATTAACTTTAACCTTTCAACATGAAGAAACTTCTTTTTTTAAACACATATCCACACTCCGTTGGAAGAAGAGGACGTGTAGAAAACAGATTCATATATGTTAAAACTGGCGGTTTCCCTTCCCAAACCTTCCTTTTACCTTCATCCTGAGTCTGGAAAGGACACCTGAGAGCTCCAGTTCCCTCATCTTCAACTACTCATACTTAAATGATCTTGAAGGTATTAGGGATGGCCTAAAATCACCCCCCCCCCTTCCCTTTTCTCTTGCAAGAAGATGTCAGAGGTTAAAATGTTCACTTTGCCCTTTCTCTTGATCTTGGAGAGAGAGAGAGAGAGAAAAGCAAGAGCTGCTGGCACCTTTATGGGGCTCAGACCTGCTGCTGCTCTGAGCAGTTCCAGCCCCACTAACTTTGATCAGCCTTATTAATTCCAGCTGCGGTCTATTTGTTTGTCATTTTTCCCTTTTCCTCTGGAATCATTATTTATGGTGGGGGGGGGGGAGGGTGGCGGTGTTGCTACAATGAATGGAAGAGTTTGCATGACCTGAAGGAAGGAAGGTTTGGTTTGCTTATTTGTTTAGTTGCTTAAAGGCAAGGGAAAAAGTAGGCTTGATGAGTGCAATCTGCACTAAGATCAAATCAGTTTTGAATTCATTATACCAGAGCATTAACTAATTATCAGATCAGGGAAAGGGAAAAAAGAAATATCCCTTAAAATAGCTGAAGGTGGTTATAACCCTATTTTAACATGAATGATTAATAATTGATCAGAAGTTATACAGAATACATTGTCAATTTATCTTATTTTTCATAAAAATATGCATGCCACTGTGTGTGCTTTTGGTGTAAAGAGGGTGGAAACTTGCTCACCTTTGTAAGACTAATTTCAAATTTTGTAAAATAATGAAAAAGCATCATTTGTTTCTCTAAATTTATCCTAAAACTTCATAATTCCTGACACCCACCTTTTAAAATCCATTCTTGAGGGTCAGAATGAAAACATGGAGAAAACAACCCACCCCCTTCTTTCAATGATTTGCCCTAACAGAATTGAAAGAACAAAATAAAGCAAAAAAATTCACTAAAAAAAGTATATCTTAAACAATTTTAATTCATTAAATCAGGGTCATCATCTGGTTCAATAAGATGTATTGAGTTTCTTTTTTCCTTAGAAAGACACTGGACACCTTGACCTCTTGATAACAAAAAATGCCTATCTACAGTCATTTCAATAGGACAGAGGGTTAGGGTAAGCAAGAATGACCAAGAGATACCTGGTCCAGACTCCAGAACTGGAACTATCATAACTGCTTCCTCAGTTATCAGAAGCTATTGTCTACAGTAGTACACACCGTGGTGCAGTAGCTTTTATTACCAAAAAAGGAAAGTAAAGGTTTTCCAGTCTTTCTCCAACAGTCAAGTTCCAAACAAATTTTTATCTACTATAAATGTAATATGCAATATAAAGGGGATGAGAAGACAGATTCCAAGAGAAAGAGATGCCTATGAACCATCCATTTATATTGCTCAGAAATTACTTTCTCCTACAATAAGGAGGGAGGAGGGGAGGGAGAATTCCCACACCCCACCCTCACCACCAGGATTTTCACTGCTCTAAAGATTTGAAGTAAAAAAAGGGGGTGGGGGGTGTTCTTTTGTTTTTTTTTTTTTTTTGCAATGTGGAAAAATTCAAATGAGGATAATTATAGCACATATATTGTATTCAATGTACACAAATGCACCTTAAGATATCTCCTAGATTCAAGTCTCATTGGATTTCTCCATATTGAGCATGCTAGGTCTCCAGATGAACACTTCTGAACTCCAGGAAGAATGGAATAGAGTCTGTTTATAGCATTCTTAATTTAAGGTCCAACAGAGCATTTTGTTTGGATCATTCTAAGACACTTAGGATTTCTGAAAACAAAACTTATTTGCCTATATAGAAGTCAACCTATTTGTTTAGTAATGGTGGAGTCTAGGACTTTTCAAACTTAAATTTGGGTATGGCTGCAAATTTAAAAATCAGGATGACTTTAATTCTTACATACTCCTCTTGCAAGATTGGTTGATTGAAATTAAAATCTGATTTTGAAAAAATATATATGTATATATACTGGTGACATACATCAAATAGCATTAAATATAACAAGGACACACTTTATTTCAGCTGCCTAAGTTTATATATAGAAATTGTTCCTCTAAAACCTCCATTTCTTTGAAATATGCATGAACATTTAAGAATAATTACTTGCACCTTTTCTTTCCTGTTAGTGAAGTCTCCGCCTATCTGATACACAAATATGATGAAGTGGGAAAAATTGAGGTGATTCCAGATCCTTCTTTTAATTCTTTGGAATAAACAATGTCTCCCTTTTCCACTGTGCAGGTATGCATTAGAATCAACCCCCCTGCCTGCAGCCCCAATATCATAACTGAGCTACACCAGAGCAGGGTCTGCCTTCCAGAGCAGTACAGAACTCTCAGTCTGTCTCTGGTCTTCCCTTCCTCTCCCCTTCCCAGCTCCAATCAGACAAAGGTAGATAAAGTTCTTTTCAAGTTTCAAAGGCAGTTGGTGAGCAGCTTTACAGAAACAATAACTCTTTTATTGAGAACAAATGTTGACATTTGAAGGGAGCAAGGGAAGGCACAGCCCAAGCGGGCCGAAGTGGAAAGCGCCTCTGGTCCTATTTGACAACAGCTCCAGTTCCCCAGGGATCCCACCTGAGATTAAAGCTTGAATTTCGATAAATCAGCTCTAATGAAACCTCTGGCCCTGGAGATGAGAGGGTTTATCTTGGCAGTTCCGAAGACAGGCACTCTTAGTGCAGAGGGTTGGGGAGGAAAGTTGGGAAGAGAAAGGAAGAAAGGGGCTTGAGGTCTTAATCCTCAGCGGGTGGGTTAGCATCTATAGGAAACAAAATGTATATAAGTGTTTTTCTTTTATGGTCCACATGTCTTCATTTCTCCTTTCTGGATTAATCACTTCCCACCTCGGCCAAAAACTGCTAACACTGATGCTTCCTTTAACTCTTAATTTCTGTGATTAAGACCCAGTGGGAATAAAAAGTCATATCAATTAACTTCCTAAATGCTTTTTCCGCCTTTCCCTCTTTTTTTTCCCCTTTGTTTTCCCCCTTTCTAGATTATTTGCCTAATTTCGATCTTATAACTCACTTTAATTTCTCGGAAGAAGTGATTTTAAAAAATGACTCCTTAAGTTTTCCATTTCCAGTGTGTATTTAAAGGCAAGTTCTCCGATTCTTTCTACTTTCCTTTTCAGAAAGAAATCCAGGTCTAACAGCTAGCAAGAACAGGTAAATTATGGAAATCTTTTATAATTCTCTGGGTGTATCAACATCAAAGAAATATGTTGGCCCTTCCTAATCTCTACCGCTGCTTTTGGTTTTCAGGAATTGAAATGTGCAAAAGAACCTAGAAAAGTGTGGATACACAGGCAGGAGGGCAAAGTAGGGACAAGTCTTTTTTTTTTTCCAAATAGGAAGTGGGTAATAAGGAGAGGCTTTAATTTCTAAGTTAAAACTAAGAAGGATTAAAAAAAATATATTTGGCATTATATGGCTAAGGTGAGATATTGCCTAAAAAAAGTTCTAACTTTAACAGGGGGACAGTCTTTTATAATCAATTTGATATTGGAGAATTTCTAAGGTAGAAATTGAATTTAGGAAAACATTTTTTCTTACTATTTCTATATATAAAATTGTGACAATGCCAACTTTTTTTTAAATTCTGTAGCCATTTATTAAATTTGTGTCACAAAAAATAAAATTTAAGTAGCCCAATTATTTAGTGGGAAAGTGCTGGGGGTGGGGGGAAATGAATCATTCTCACGAAGCTACTGAAGTTCAGAGCTATAAAACAAAATATCAGTTCTACTCTGAGTCAATGCCTCATTCCCCCTTCCCATAGCAAAAGATTGTAGTTCAAAAAACAAGAAACTGATTCTTTTTGTGGTTCAAATCACAACAACTTTTATAGAACGACAGTACCCACCAGGGGTTTGTGAAAGAAACCTTGCTTTCTATGTGAAGATCTTTCTTTTCCAATGTACAGACCATCCTAAATCATTTCCATTTTTCTGTCACTAAGAATGAAGAAAGGAATCTGATTTTCCTTTTCCTTTTAAAAAATAAACTTCATTGTCTTGTCCCCAAATAATAGCATTTTAAAATCTAATAAATACATAACAGGAGATAAGAAAAAAGAGAAATAAGGGAAAGAAAAATCCAGCCTTCCTTCTTTGCACAAACAAAATATATTTTCCAACTCCTGACTAGAATGACTCTTTATCCAGTTAACATTCCCCAGGCTGATGCCTGAAGTATCTAAGATCACTTTCAAATGCCCTTTCTAACAAGACCTGAGCAAGAGGCCACTAATTTTCACTGAACAAAAAGCCACTGGAGAGAGATCCGTTTGTCAATATCAACTGGTCCAGCAATTTCCCATCTTCAGACACGTCGGCCTATCTGAGCTGGCAGATGTTTAGACAAGATTTTATAAATTGTTCAATATCAGCCCATAATGAACCCCAACTGACCATTCCAAAGCAGCTAAAAGCATCCAGGATCTCCCCCGCTGGGATCCAATAATGCTCTCACGCTGGAACATTATTAATCATGGAATAAAATAGATGAGCCTCTTGAAAAATAAGTGTATGATTGATTAAAGGGCAATCTAAGAAGCCATTATTCTTGTTTTATAACCGTAAGTTATATTCACTCAATTTATCTTTGGGGAAGAAATAAATGATTGTTCATTTCTTTTCTGAAATTATATTATATTGAAATTTATATAATTTTGCTGAAAATTAAAGTGATATATTTGGTTCCTTTATGATTCTAATCTAGGAAAATATGTTATTTGACTAGAAATTTCAAATATGGTTTATATGATATGGAAAGTAAGTGGTACACAAAAAGGGGGGGGGCAAAAGATCAAGTTGTTTTAACTTTTGAGGGTTAAAGGGGGAGGGGAAGGGAGTGGGAATGGGAGAGTCATTGAATGCACAATTTTACAATTCTACAAGATTCTTACACTCTATGTGGACAGATTAAAAATGAGAGTTACACAATTATCTAGGGAATTTGATTAATGTAGATAGTCACTTTAGATAATTCAGGCTTAAAAAACATTTTTCCCCTCAGTTGCTTTTATTTCCTTGTGTGTGAACCTAGATTTTCAAGATTATTGTCTTTTCTTCAAATTTTGTTTACCTAGGAGATAAAATATAAGCTTAAACAAGAAATAAATACATTGTACTTCTATGGTTAATCACAGGAAGGGTATTTAAAAACAAAAACAAAAAAATCATCACCATCATAATACCAAGAAGAAAGAACACTTTCTTCTGGGGGAATGAAATTTGTATAACTAAAAAATCACTCCGTATTATTTCACTGGCAATAAATGTGTGTACATTTGTTAAATATATACAGCATGTATATGTGTGCTTCATCTACCAAAAAGCATTTTTGGAGGGGTCAAGTTTAAACCCCATTCTTTATCTAGAATAATAGATGATATAAAACGCAGTGACTTCTATAGTTAATTGCATCACTGCTCTCTCAACCAAATTAATTTTTTTTTTAGGAAAAATGAACCCAAAACGCCATATTGTTGCAGACTAGTCTGTTTTTATTTACAATTAAAGATATAAATTAGTAAAGAATTCTTGTTAAACAACCAACAAAGATTGTATAACCATCAACATTTCAAATAAAAACCAGGCAGAATTTATTTACAAAAAGATCAGATTCCATTGCAATACAACTTGCATAAATTACTAGAAGCTTTATATCATTACAAAAATAAATATCAAATTTGTTTCCACTTTTTAAGTACTCAAGTTCTTCAATCACATTTTATTATCTCTACTGTGTACATCTTTTACAAATAAATTTTACAGTAAATCCTATCACACCTAGAGAATATATACCGTGGCAATGAAGTGATCAATTCAAGATTATCCTGAGAAAAACAGATTGTTTTCAAAAGTCACACATACATTGGGGAAGCTATACTAGACCAACAAACTCACATATGTCCAACAAAATTCTGTTTTTAAGAATTAGAGTCTGTAGATTTAATAGTGCTCTGTGGGTTCTTCTTTTATACAGTGGCACAAGATGTGATTCCAGATTTAGAGATTTGTTCTATATATTAGCTCAGGGAGAGATGATGGCTTGCTGACTTTTTTTCAAAGCAATTGTGACACCTACCTGTGGACCAAGGAAAAAACCAAATCATCCAAAATCCTTCAGTTACACACTTGTACCATTAAATTAGAAAGAAAAAAAATCAGGCATTCTAAAAAAAAACTCATCCTCTTTGTTTTCTTTATAAAAGACTCCAGACTTAAAAACTTTTGTCTAACATTCAAGCAAACGTAGATATTTTAAGATGCTGCTATGAATAAAGTAACATTCAGTATAATATCTACTCCTCCATCTGGACATTTTCCTGTAGAGGTTCACTGATACCTTACTCCTGGGTTTTTCTTCAGTTTTATATGTAACCATCATCTATAAAAATTGCTTGATATGGGAAGTTTCAGCAATGATTCTCTAATCAAACTAGCCATGCTGATTTTTAGGATTCTATGAAGATTATGTGGATTTTAAATAATTGATGAATCCCTTGTCATTTAAGGGGAAAAAAGTAAAACTACAGTTGGATTTAATAGTTATTATAAAAATTGTTTACATGTGCATATTACACATACACATTTTTTCTTGCAGTTGAAGTATGTTTTCCTTCAAATAGAATTGGAAAAATAAAGGAATTCTATAACGTAGCTCTCCACTTCCCCAAAGTGGGAGGAAGAATACCAGAAAAGATCGTAATACTTTGCAATCAAACTCCATGTAATGAAGCAAGAAATAAACATTAAGCAAGTTTACAGCTGCGCAATATGTCTTGGATTGGATCCCAAATGATCAGTGTAATAGAAAATGTTCCCACTTACTCACATTCTGTCTGATTGCACTTCTATAGGTAGGGTTGTACTCCTACTGTGCAGACTTCAGTGGAATCTGTCAAAATAGAACCGTCAGTTAGTCACAGGACACAGCCAGCTAACTAGATTATACAGTATATACCAAATCTCACAGTCGATCCAAATACAGACTTAAGCAGTTTGGAAGACTGCTTTATCTTATCATTAAAATCGCATTGCAAGTTTGGGTAAATGTCAACATCTTCTAATTTTATTTTTCTCTTAAGGTTGTTTAAAAAAAAAAAAGCCCAAGAGAGTTATTCTAAGCTTTCTGAATGGATGGGAGGTGGAAAAAAGAGGAGAGAAGGGAAAGGGATAGTTACCAAAGGACAGAAGGGAAGAGTTGTTGGTTTTATTTTGTTTTTTTAAGTTTTAAAGGTTTGTATCCTCGAGGTTTCTGACAGTAAGTAGTATTGTTTACTTCCTTCTTGACAATACTAGAGAAGAAAATTATCTTTAACTAGTCAGTCGAAAGTCAGTAGGCTCCGGTTTTTACCAATCAAAACACACAAAAGCCTAAATGTAGAACAGTGACTGCCCAGGGGCTCTAAGTGTAATTTGCATTTCGTTCTAACTTGTCACCCTGGAACTTGCAAAAAGAGCTGAGGAGATCTCAGAAAACAGACTGAGAATCTTTTCATTTTCTTATTTAAACTAGATCTGGTTAGAGATTTGAAAATATACACCTTTTTTAAATAATCTTTAAGATCAAATGAATTATGAATCTTACCAGTTTTCTTTCCCACCCTTAGGAGCAGAGGTTCCTTTATGTGACCTCATTTCACAGGACCACAGATCTCAAACTGCTTTGGTCCTTCCTCCCTCCCAGCCCAACCCCCCCCAACACACACACACACACACACACACACACACACACACACTTTATGTTTCATATTTAGAATTCTTTAACTAAGGAAGAGCTCGTGTATGTATTTCTTCCTCAGGAGTTATTTCGCCTTTAGCAGGAAAAGAAAGAAGCAATCATTCACCTACCTTTCTTAGGCTCATAACTAGAGGGCCTGTAATGTGGCTCCAGCTGGTTACTGCTCGTTTTCAAAGAGTCACTGCTCTGCTTGGGAACAGAGCTAGTATTTAACACAGTCTGATTCAATCCCTCGTTTGAAGCCACTGCTGCTGAGTTATACCTCAGGATCCCCTGGCTCTGAAGCGCGTTAAAGTTTCCATAGTTTGTGTAGTTGCTGTAAAAGGGCGAAGTATAATAAATATGTCTTCCGAGGAGAGAAGAAGGGGAATAAGCAGAGCTAGTGTGGGACGTGGAGGAAGGGGCGGCCGAAGTCAAAGCAGGTGGGGGACAACTTTGCCCCATGCTCTGATGCTTAAGGTCCGAGGTGGCGATTTCTGCGAGGGACCAGAGCTTGGGTTTGATGGCCTGGGTTTGGGAGCTCGGGGAAATCCGATTGTCCAAAGTCGTTTTGTTGGAGTTCCGGGAAGCGTCTTCGTGGGGGTGGCTCAGGAGGGGAGCTTCCACGCCCGTGAGGGGCGAGGAGGTCACGGGCTTCGTCGGGGGGAGATCTCGGTCCCCTTCCTCTTCCTCCTCCTCGTCGTCCTCGATGTCATCGTACTTGTCCTTCGACTCGGAGCCCGACTCGCAGAGGGTGTCTCCCGCCCTGCATGGCAACTTCTCCCCGTCCGACTCGGCGGAACAAGAGTGGTCTGTAAGCGAATCGACGTGCAAGCTGATCCCTGAGAAGAGCCAGGGCCAGACAAAACAAGGGCAGTCAGTTATTTACACCATGATGGCTGAAAGGAGAGAGCTCCCACGCACGGGGCTGCTCCCCCCACAGCTGCACAACATTACTTGTAAACAGGACGGTCTGCTTGGAACAACAGTGATACACATAACCCTCCCCCACCCCCGACACAGCCCACCCCCCTCCTTCTCCCAAGGGTTGCCACGTGCTGAAGGGTGGTTGGCCTTATAAACCAAATAAAATACCCTTAAGTGCCCGTCTCGGCAGTATAAAGCCCACGCGCGTCAATATTATCTGCTAACGGTGAATACTCTTACTTGTCTGCTTGGTTTAAAATTTCAAAGACTTGAAGAGTGAGGGCGGGATGAGGAAAATGGTGTGTAGGTAGCCTCCCCCCACCCCACCGCAAAAAAAAAAAAAAAAAACGCAACTATTTTCATCCTTGGAATTGGAATGACTGTAGAAACAACTTTACAACTTGTGGTACCCCAGCACACACTCCCTCCACACAGACCACGGCAAAGTCGGGCTTTCCCGAATCTCTGAGCCGGAGAGAGTTCTACTCTGACTTACTGACCTTCGTCCTCAGCCGACGTTTCGTTGCTCTCCTGCACCTTGTCTGAGCTCTCTTCTTTACTTCTCGCCCCATCTCCTTCGTCTTCGTCCTCGTCTTCGCTTTTGTTCCTGGGAGCCCAGGTCATCTTGTTCTCCTTCTTGAGTCTCCGGCGGGCGTTGGCGAACCAGGTGGAAACTTGGGTGAGGGTCATCTTGGTGATGATGGCCAGCATAATCTTCTCCCCTTTGGTGGGATAAGGGTTCTTGCGATGCTCTTGCAGCCAGGCCTTCAGAGTGGCAGTGGCATCTCGGGTGGCATTTTTTCTGTAAGCCGGGTCATTCAGCTGATAAGGATAAGCGGGACTGCCATAAGGATGGTAGCTGATGGCCCCCGTCATGCCTGTCGTATGAGCATCATAAGGTGAGCCCTGAAAGAGAAAAATATAGGCAGTGAACAATTTGCTATCGTTATTAGTAAAGAGCATTGGGGTTTTTTTTAAAGCAAAAGTGACCTCAATTTTCTCTTAGATTTCTAATCTCAAATTCATTTTTCTGTACCGAAAGTTGACGCCCACACCCAGCCCAAATGCCCAACGGTTGAATTTTTGGTTCTTCAAAAATTATCAATCTCCAAACATTTCACTTTCTTGAAATTAAATATGTTCTCCAAATCACTTTTGAATCACACCGACTTGGGGAGGGCAGTAGGCCTACAGGTAGTTTCTTGATATCTAAATTTCACTCAAAGGTTCAAATGACGCTCCCCCCCCCCCCGCACTCTTGCAAACCCCCCCCCCTTTAAGCCATAGAAAACACAACAAAGCCACCACTTAGCAATTCACTGCACTAATGCATTGCAAATCCAATTTGCAAATCAGAAGATATGCACCGTTTCAAATTGTTCAAATGTGATGTAATTAGCATTTTAATTCGCCCTTTAACGTTTAAATTGCGCTTATTTAAACCTTCCAAATTCTAGAAAGTTGCAGATATTGTAGTGGAACATGATAACTTGTCAGCACATCTAGGAATTCCACTGAGGGTGTGGCGAATAACAATCGCAATTTTACTTAATGGCCTTAATAGCCAGAAATACTTTTCAACTTCCAGGGACTTAGCCACCACAGTTGCAGATCCGGAAAGTCCAAAGAGGAAAGATTTCATATCAAGATAGATGGTAAGACAATTTATCTTAAGTATTTTTTTTTAAGAATAGGGCTATACAATTAGGCATGGAGATAGAGACAAAAACAAATTCTGAAAACATCGCTTATATTAGAGATTTTATTTTTTTTCTTTCTTTTTTTTTTAAAGGATTGCCATGTCAACAGTGAAATCTGAAGCTGCCGACTTCCCAACCGTCTTGTGGAGGAGCGGAGCTCACAGATAGCAAACAGATGCTCCTTTTCATCCCTTAAAATCCAGTTAAACCATTAGCACAAAAGCATTGAAAGTAAATAAAAACCGCACGGGGAAGACGACCCGAAGGTCCGCTCAGCAGCAGTCTAACACACACACACACACACATACACACGCACACACCTATACTTTCCAACACCCAGAGCGCACTTAATTGTTCAATCCATTTTCTTTTTTATACAATAAAATGAAAGAATTTAGCACGGAGAAAGTAGAGTAGATTGGAAGGTGTGAGCATTAGCAGATGACTTCCAACCTAACTGGGAGGCTAAGTAAAAGAATAATCTACCCATCTCCTCTTCTGTTATTCTTTCTGCTCGCCCTTAAAGTTGACGCTTGAACCTAACAAGCAATCAAGCAATCTCTCTCTCTCTCTCTCTCTCTCTCTCTCTCTCTCTCTCTCTCTCTCTCTCTCTCTCTCTCTCTCTCTCTCCCTTACGATTGAGGTCTTTGTACCCTCTATAGATCATCTAATATAGGACAGAGATGAGGATGGGGATGAAAATGTTAGGATTAAGAGCAGCAAGTAAAGAGCCAGGAGGAGGAAGAGGAAAAGAAAATTGGGAGGGGGGGGGGGAGGCCGAGACATCTCCGCGGTAGTTACCATGTAGGAAGGGAATCCTGTGGCGGGGTCTGTAGAGTACTGAAGTGGACTGGTGAAGCCGGTCGCAGCCTGCGCGGTGAAAGCCGCAGATCCAGGGTAAGGACTGAACGCCGAACCTGAAGAAGACCTGGCCAGCTCCTCGCTCCTAGGCGCCGCCAGCGCCGAAGCCCCGTAAGCTGGGCAAGAATAAAGAGCCAGAGAACCGGGGGGCTGATAGAGGTAACCCTGAGGATAAGACATGGCTTAGGCGTGCACAGGAGCAGGGAGGGGGCGAGGGGGTAACCGGCCCTGGCTCTGCTTCTGCCGCGGCTGCTGCTGCTGCTGCTTGCTCCCTCTCTTGCCTTTCCCCTGTTGGCTCGGTCTGTATATAGTTATGTAGAGAATTAAGAATTGTTATATGTCCCCCCCCATCCACCCACCCAAGAGAAAATAAGAAGAATGATCAGTAGGGAACGAGGGGGGTGGGTGGGGGTGGGGGAAGAGAGGAAGATGAAGGGCAGAAAGTAGAAATAAATCAATCTGATCAGAAAACTAACCGGGACGAGAAGTGCATCTGGAGAAGTGAGAGTGAGGGAAGGG
>NW_027185712.1:23166422-23227605 GCF_028583685.1 Petaurus breviceps papuanus
GGGGAGAAGCGGATTAGAAGAAAAAGACAGAAAGAAAGACGGACAGAGAGAGTGGAAGAAAGGGGGGAAAGGAGAAAGAGCCCCCGGAATCAGGAAAGTGGCTGCGGCTGCGGCTGCGGCTGCTGCTGCTGCATATGGAGCTCTTTCTCAGCCACAACCAGCTCCCCCAGCGCCTGCAAGTCTGTATTTTGGGGGAAGTATAGAGAGTCTGAACTGAAGAGTTGAGGGAAGGAGCGCTCGAGTTTCTGAGGGACATTGGAAAACGGAGCTGTCCGTCACGGCGGCTTATCTGCATATTCAGACGGGCCCGCCCCCCTCCTCCTCCTCTCGCCTTCGCCTCTCACAGACAGGGGAGGGAGGGAAGAGCAGGCTTTTGTAATGCAAGCCACCCTCTCTGTCTGCCAGGGAACACACTGCTGAAGCCAAGGGATGATACTGCTGATCTGCCACTCCGGACTCCTGCGCTCTGTTGCGCGCGCACGCTCTCTCTCTCTCTCTCTCTCTCCCTCTCCCTCCCTCCCTTTCTCGGCGCGCGCGGCCTTATATTGTCACAGTTTAGGATAAAGGGGGGAACAGGGAGTAACTCGGCCTGTCCCTGTGTGTTGACGAAACAGTCAGGGGACTTGTCTTCCCTTTCTCTCCTTTCTCACAGCAGCGGCAGCCCAACTTTCTAATACACTTTAAGGTACAACTGCTGTCCAAACCCCATTCAAATATGGAAGGATTTTCTTAATTAGTCATAAGGAATTCTAGTTTTAAGATTTTTTATTCAGGGCACTTCCGAGTTTATTTGTAGAGCTTTGAAAGGAGGCCCAGGTGACTTGAGAAGTAATTCTGTTTCAGGGAAGATAAATTAAAATATTTAGCACATAATTATTCTTTTACCTGGGGAAAAGGAAAGAGGATAGAAAGGCAAAGAATCTCTGTGTTCTTGACGAACTGTGGTTCGGACATCCCTAGGTTCTAATGTAGAGTAACCTCATAGAGGAGAACTCACGTGTGGGAGTAGGCTGCTGAGAGGAGCTACTTAATTAGGTTTGGACCAGTACTTTATTTTTTTTTTCTGGCTTTGCTTAACATGTGAGATTGACTTCCAGTGTTTTAAATTTAACTTCTCCAGATTGCAGCAAATGCCCCCCACTTTTTCTTTTCACGCTGTGCTCCCACTTCTGACTTTCCGTTTTCCTTTTATTTGAATATTAACCTGATGAATATTAAATGTATTTCTTTCAAAGTTTTACTGTGGTGAAGAATGCATAGCTATGCATTCCACCCTTGCATGGACAAGGCATGGATGTATCTCCGGTTCTCTTCTCTCTTCTTCACACTCCCAAGCCTTCCCTCCTTGTAATGTATTCACCGTTTTCATGGAGGCCCCTAATTTATCACTCTAGGTTCTAAATCCCTAGTTACTGTTCCCAAGTATTTATTTAAACTCTAAGGTTTTAATGAACTGTTTAAGAGTTTTCAAAAAAAAAAAAAAACAAGTAGTCTCATTGCATTTATGCAGAAAATTAAAGTCTGAAATTTGTCCCATGTGTTATTTTAAGTTAGCATTTGCCATGTGTGTTGTTTTTAATGAATCAATAAGTCTCTTCGCTTCTTTGGCTAGGGAGTCTTTTTCTGTATTTTACTGAGCAAAATGTCGTTTAAAAAATAGTGTCCAAACAACATAGGTTTTTGTCTATTTGTGAAAAATACTCTGGATAATTATGATTAGCTTGACAAAAAAATCCTCACAATAAATCAAATCAAGGAACTTTGGGGAATTTATTAGGAGCCGGCAGGAAGTTATGATGGAAACATCTGACAAATTTGTTAGTTAGCAAAGGTAGTTTATTTTTAATCCATTATACACAACTCTAATAAAACGATGCCGGTGGAATGGCAGGGTTTAATGACCTTCCTAATAGAGGGTGTTACTGTTTTAGAACTGGGAGATGTTACAGTTAACCAGATGAGTCTCCACCTAGGTTCAGTTATGGACACGATTGTAGCCCAAATTGATTTTTCTTCTTCATAGAACCACATCCTTCCTCCGCCTATTCCGACCCCACTCCCATATCTTCCTCTCTCCAATCACTTTTCTCAGCAATGGTAAAGAAAGAAATCTGGCTACCAGACAGAGAGTTCATTACTATACAGATCTATCAGATGGCCTGTAGGGGATGCAGTCCTTAGAGGAGGGGTGAGGGTCTCACACCAACAGGTATTCTTTTTCATTTATTCCAAACCTAGATTCTTAAAGGACTCACATATGAAAGTAGGACTAAATGAACGGTCAACACATCCTAGTGGTTTGCAGAAAAAAAGACTTATGCTTTCTTCCTTCATTTTCCCTCTTCCCCTCCCTCACCTCACAATTTGGCTACTCATAGAGATATGTATGTATATTCTGAATGCACAAGAAAACAGGACCCATAAACCCCAGAGCTTTTATAATGCACATTCATATTTAAATAGTAATATGAAATAATCGATATCAGGCAATTGCATCTGAATAGAACATTGCTTTGCTTCTCATACTGACTTTTATGCGTTTTGGTGGTGTGCTTTACAGCTGCAGAAGCTGGGGGTTGGGGAATGCAATATTAATTATCACATCATAAAGTCAGACTTGATTTTTCCCCCTAAGTCAGATTGAACAAGTTGCAAACTGCAGTTTTGCTTTCGCATTCTTTTTTTTTTTTAATTTGGGAAAGGACGTCCTTTTTTTCCCCCCAGCATAGGTGATGTAGGTAAGTATTTGTCTAGGAGAATGGATTGCTTTTAGTGCCTCCTGTTTAATAATTAGTGGTGCAATTCAGTTTGGGAATACAGCGGTCGTTTTGTTTACATTATAACAGGGGATTAATACTATTAAATGAATGCTACAGTTATGACCCGGGGAGAGCGCTTTAAACAAATACCGGGATCCCATGCTTATACGCTGTAATTGAGTTCAGAGAAGACACTTGGGGTAAATTATTACAGATGGAAGGAAAGCATGCCCTGTTTGTCATATACAGCTCACAATTAAAGGGATTTATTCCTTTTTTTTTTTTTTTCATTTTTTGGGGGGGGGGCCAATGACAAAAAGCTGAAAATTAAAAAAAAAAACAGAATGCTTAACAAATGATAGATGAGATTTGTAGCATGTTTTGGTTCATTTCCAAAAATAATACTTTAGGTGCAAAAAAAGGGGGGAGGGGTAATTTTTGCCATAGGAGATTAATGGAGTATGATATTTCCATTTCAAAAGACAAGTTCCTGCTTTGGTTTGATTTGCATGTTTTGTATGGCTTCAGAAAGGCATGATCTCTGCCATTGGAAGAAGAGAGAACCCTGAATTATTATAGAAACACTTCCCGTTTGAATTAAGAGAATATGCTCTGGAAAATAAAAACTGCTCTGACGTCAATTAAAAGTAACAGGACGATTTCACTGGCTCAATACTATTTCTCACTTTAGATTAGAATTTATCTTTATATATCCCTCTTAATTCTCCCTAGTTCGCTGCTTCTGGATTTGAAGATGTTTGCGGGGCATTTCCCCCCCCCCCCCGCAATGTTGCTCCCTCATTGAAATCTAAATTTTCCGTAGTGCTGCTTGTTAATAATAAAAATCGTCTACCTTGCACTATTAAACAGTAGAATAGTACTACATGCACTTTTTATTGGTAATAACTGTAGCAAATTAAAATGCCTACACACAGACATTAAAACTTACATACTGCATTGTTATCTGAATATATAATCACTATTTCAGGACACTACCCCTCGATTAAAGTAGTATTTGCTTTTGAATATTTTTCTTAACCTCAAGTTAACTCTGACTGCAATTAATAATACATCAGATGAAAATAAGATTTAGACTTTTAACCTCATGCCCATTAAGGGTTTGGAAGACAGGTTTTTTACTTGTTTGTTTGTTTGTTCTTTGGGGGGGGGAGGGTAAAAATGCAATTTCTAAGTTGCTAAGTAAGACTTCACATCATGAGAGGAAAAAGTTTGAAGGGAAACAAAGTTAGAAGTCAGATTTGATCTTTCTAGTACTACAAGAATAGGGTACTAATGGGCTGCAATCTGAATTTCTTACTGGCTATGTAAGTGAAATCTGTATAGGCATTTGCATATACACATTTATCGCTCTGAGGATATATAGACATTTTCTTTCAGTTAGATTTCATCAATTCTGAGTCTGAGTCAAACATAATGTACTGTGGTGCAGAGTAGGGATATTTAGTAATTTTTTTTTAAACTATGTCGTTTGAAAGGAAAAAAAAACACGTGGATTTTGAGGTTTTCCTCCTTATTTGCTATGCATTTTTCCTTCTCCTGTTTGAAATACATTAAAAAAAAAAACTAGGGACACTATCATATATTTGAGTTAGTTGTCAAAACACTGGGCAATTCATTTTAAATAACAATGCAAACTTCTCAATTTAAAGTAGCGATCCATCCATCTGCAGCAAAGGTTCTCAGAAACACTTGTAAAACTCACTTGATTGAAGAACCTCTACACCAGAAAGGGGGTGGGGGTGGGGGAAAGTGTTCTGGGTGAAGAAAGTCTAGACTGATTACTTATACCTAGAGGTTTTCTGGGTCATGTGGACGCATAAAGGGGAAACGAGCAACTATCCGAGGAACTATCCACTTCCTCCCCATCTTCTGGATAAAATGTTAGTTCAGTCTGAATGTGGGAGGGGGCGCTGTGGCAATGACTTTTCCCCTAAGCTCTTCAACAGTCGCAGCGTAATTGTTTATGTAAGTCTCTTCCCTTGGGTTCTTTATCATATTTTAGTCATTATTTCTAATAACAATACTACCTAGCGGTAGCCCCTGACATATACATTTAAAAAGAGGATTATTGGACCGAGTTAGAGGCACTCAGCTCCTGGGTCGGTGCTAATTTATTTTTTTAATCCCATTTTAATTCAGTAAAGAAGAAAAACAATATTTTAATACAACAGGACAACACATTACAATTATTTTAAATTTTATTTAAATATCCAAGAGAATTGTTAGATATTAAAGGCTTCTGTGAAACACGACTTTTCATTTTTTGTGGATGAATTCTTTGTGTGTATGTGTATTAATTTAGAAAGAAATGTAGCTATTTGGGCTATATACTTTTGAATGTAGAATATATTCTTTTAAGTGACAACATTGTTTTTTCATATATCATATTTTACTTGAACTTTTTCCCTTATCTGTGTTAGAAAAAGACAAAGAAATGGTCAAAGAAATATTTTAGAAAGCCTAAAATGGAATTTCTATAATTTATGCTATGTTTCGCACAAATTGAATAGTATTTTTTATTTCCTTTCTTACCTTAATGTGTGTACGCATGTATGTGTATACATAAAACACCACATAAGCATTTAAGTTATCTATTGATGCTTAAAATTTTCCACTAAAAATTATGTATGTATATATGCATATATAATAGAATTTGTTCAAAGATAGAAGAATATTTTTTTTTATTAACTTTGAATGCTAAATGAATTTGTAAGTTGTAATTTTTAAAGTGTGATTCAGGAGTCCCAGCAACATTTTAAAATACATATTCTAGGGGAAATTTTCATTTCCTCACAAAATAGCAATGTTTCTATAAGACACATGTAAAGGTACTCTCACACTTCAAAGCCATGCAATTCTGGCTTGCAAAGATGCATGCTTGGCTGTGTTGTGATGTGTGTGCAAACAAGATCAATTTGAACTTTGGTTTTGAATTGTAGGCAGGAGATTGTAAAACTGGATTGACTTGAGGGATTTTGATTGATTGAAGGATTGACTAGCTTATGCCTTCGAAACTCTTAAATGTGCATTCAAAAATTTCCTCTTCAAACCTTCTCATATTCTCAATTTTAATTCATTATACTGAACTCTCTTTTCTGCCAAATAACCTCTAAATGTTTTCTTTAACGGGGGTGGGGGGTGGGAATAAACCTTTCAACACTCCATGGAAAGGTTATAGTAAAACAGCAGTTAATGAAAGTGGCCGCTGCTTTTCCATTTTTGTTCAAGTTTCTTCTAAGATACAGTATATCTCTCTCTCTCTCTCTCTCTCTCTCTCTCTCTCTCTCTCTCTCTCTCTCTCTCTCTCTCTCTCTCTCTCCATTTCCCACCAGACAACTTCCATTCCCCTCATTACTCCCTCCCATTATTGGATCTCTGTGGCCAAGAGACAAATTCCTCTCTCTTTCCCTTTCTCCCTTCCCTGGCTCCCTTCCTCTAATAATGTCTCCTGTTTTTGCTCTCCTCCCCCACTGTGAGCGCCTCTGGAACTAGTCAGTCAATGCCATTTCCTCGCCTCTGGACTGTGTACTCAACCAACATGTATTGGAAAGAACGTTTCATAGTTAGTATGAGATCTAATCCCTTCAGCGCCTGGTAAACTTTGAAAGTGGATGATAGACAGAGTAAAGGAAAAGTGGGCAATTTAATTGAAATGGGCAGTCCTGTTTTATTTTAAGGGATCAGAGTTAAAGGGAGACGCTTCTCAGGAGCAGGCAAAAACTGAACTGCCTTAGTTCTTCATCAAACTTTTCTTTTTAAAGCAGAATCCTTGAAACACTTTAGTTACCATCACCTTTAAACATACACACACACACACACACACACACACACACACACACACACACCTCTCCTTTAGGATAATCGCTTTTCCTCTGTAGCTCTACTGGGCAAGTGCAAACAGATGATTTGTTGTCAGATTTGGAGGGAAAAAGTATTTCTGCAAGACATTTTTGAAAGAACTTAGCCTGTTGCCCCTCCCATTCTCCCTACAGCAGCTGCTACCAACACGTTTTATTCATAGCTTTAAACACTAGAGAGCACCTGTTTTGTTGTGTATTTCAATGTGTATATGTTTGCATGAATTTACGTATTAATGTTCTTGAGCTTCAGGCTCAGTGCCTGTAGGGTTAAGTGTCCCAAGAGATTGAAAGGAAAGGTGGGCAGGTATATTGCAAGGGACTCCAGCTCAGGAAAGGAAATATTGTAGAAAGAAATCAAATCAAAATTATCAGTGCTTCTGTTTGCATCTTTGGGAGAGAGGGAAGACATGAAGAGGGGAGAAGGAAGAGATGGGGAGAAACAAAGAGGGGGAGAGAGAGAGAGAGAGAGAGAGAGAGAGAGAGAGAGAGAGAGAGAGAGAGAGAGAGAGAGAGAGAGAGAGAGAATGAGAAATTCATTTTGTCTATTATTTAAGTCATTTTATAATACTCATAATTTAATTCTGTATGTTCAAGTTGAAATAAAACCATCTATTAACTCTCCATCAGTTATAGATATTATGGTAGACAATTGTTTATACATGGGAACTTAAGAAAAAAAACACTTTTAAACAATTTTACACATCTGAAAATATGATATACATTGGAATAGTGTTGAGTTAAATAGATGTTCCTGCATATAAGAAACTACATTGCCATTCAATTTTCTTAGAATAAATCTTTCCCTTCCACTTTCCTTCTTTCTCCCCCCTGACCTTCCCTTCTTCCCTTCCTCTTCACTCTCTCCTCTTCTCTCACAGAATTGTGGGAAAAATGGTTTGGCATTTTTATTTACAGAACTATGCTGTTTATATGAAGGACAAATCAGGTCATTTCACATCTTTCTATATGACAAAGTTTGTTGTGAGCAGAGAAAATTATTTTAAATTAAGGGCCATTGACTATTCATGTAAGTTTCATTGTTTATAATCAATCAGAACTCTGTTGTGGTTATGCCTACTTCTAGGGGTGGGAAGGAGTGGAAGAGAGAGGGTGGGTGCCTATAGGATGAAGTAGCATTACATTTTAAGGTTTTATGTGGCTACTTGAGTACAATGTTCCTAAGAGCTTGCATAATTTTGTTGATAGTCACTGTTTATTTGTAAATTGACCACATTTCTCTTCAGCCTAAGCACACTGGGGATAGAAAAGAGAGGGGAGGAAAGCAGAAGGGAAAGAGACAAAGTAATGAATGAAAGAAGGGTAAATGAAAGAGAGAAGGGGCAAGTGGAGATCCTCTCTACTGTGTAACTAGTAGTCAGCCTTCCAGCTGAGCCTTCCCCTCCTCTTCTATCTACTCCTCCTCCATTTTCTCCTCCTCCTTTTTCTCATTCTCTTCTTCCTCCATCCCCTTCTTCTCCTAGTCCTCATCTTCCATCCCCTCTTCCTCCTCCTCCTCCTCTGCTATATATATCCCTTGCCATGCATAATATAAAAATTCTGGTCACTATCTTCCTTTTATATCCTTACCTAATTCCTTTGTAAAGTCTATACTTTTACTTGCAAGGAAGGAAAGAACAACAACATGACAAATAGACTTTAGGATCTTCATGACATTGGCTGCCTTGAGTTGTTTTCCTGAAACATAAGCCCTCTTCTGTTCATTTTCCCTTTCTTATAAATAACCCACACCGTACCCTTAATTCTACTTATATAGAAATTGGTATTATGAATAGCCAAGGTTCATTATTCCTCAGTATGTCCCAGTAGGGACATTCTGAAGTTAAATGAATTGTCTTTAAGTTCTTAAAAAAGAACTTTAAAAGCTCTCGAAATCCAAGAAGAATGTGTATTTTTATATTTGGCTTATTTATGTCTGTACTCTAGTCTCCTGCTCCTGAAAATTCATCTGTGACCCCTGGTATTCTGAGCTTTGACTGGTGTGATCACACTTTATCTTGCAGAGACACAGATTCATTTTGTCATTCCTGATGATCTTCACGCCTCACTCCACCACTTTAGGGTCATCTGCAGATCTCTCTCTGTCATACCTTTCTGAGAACAGAAATCAACATCACCATTTTTAGGAAGGATGTGTTTTCAATTGATGTGACTCTTGATCAACAATTCCCTATTTACGTTGTCTTCGCTATTGTGACTGAAGTCCCATGAGGGCAGAGATAGTCTTGTTTGCTTGCGCATGTATCAATAGCTCTTAATACAGTGCCTTGCATATAAATACTTAATAAACATTTTTTCATCCATTCACTTACTCACCTAGATTGTTAACTGCTTGAATGTCTCATTCAACTTTCTCTGCCACTCTCACACTTTACAAATTGCCTAATATCTTACAGCTAAATAAGTTTTTGTTTTTTGTTTTTACTTTTTTGCTTTTCCAAAGCCAATCAATTTACAATTTTTAATTTGCAACAGCATCGACTTAGAACTCTCTCTTCAATATTAACCCAGTGGATAGTATTGAAGAAGTAAAGCATGATTTAATGTAAAAAGCATTGTATTTGAAATCAAAGGAGAACTGACTTTTGTTATCTCTGCCATTTACTAGATATGGGTCCCAGAATGTTTATGCCTCAATTTCCTCATCTGTAGGTTAGCAGTGCTATATTTATAGTGCTTCTACTACAAAGCTGTTGGGAAGATCAGATAAGATAATGTATTTTTTATAAGTTGCTTTATAGCACTTAGAAAAATCTTAAAGTGCTGGATAAACATTACAAAGATTCTTCCTAATACCATGTATGGTAGTGGGATGCCCAATCCTTCCTTCATCACAAGGGCCTGTCTTTTCTTGAACTGCTAAGAACTATGGAAATAAAGACTTGTAGAACTGTAAGGTATAGAGTAGAATCCACCTTGGAAATTACATTAGAGTTTTTGATCAAGCAGTCACATTCTGTAGAGACCACCTCACCCAAGAGGGGAGAGTTGTAGGCCCCTTTTTCCATTGGTTTCTAACTCCATTCATAAAAGGAAGGTAATTAAACAATGTTGAAGGGGTCTCATAACCTTTAGGATACTAAGAAAACTTGCAAAAATAACTCACTTAACTACTGAGGTCATAGTATTTGTAACATAAACTTCTGGGAAAAGAGATTCTACCACAGGCTCTTATTGATTATAAACATGCACAGATAAGAGCACCGGCTCCAGTGTTGAGAAGACCTGGAGATCGAATCCCGGGCTCAGACACTTAGCACCCACCCAGAAACACCTGGCCGTGTAACCTTGAGCAAGTTACTTAACCCCACTTGCTTAGGGGCGGCCAGGTGGCTCAGCGAGTAAGAGCACCGGCTCCAGTGTTGGGATGACCTGGAGATCGAATCCCGGGCTCAGACACTCAGCACCACACCCAGAAATAACTGGCCGTGTAACCTTGAGCAAGTTACTTAACCCCGATTGCTTAAAAAAAAATAAATAAATAAACATGCACAGAGTCATGTATCATCACTGTACTACAATATGGGACATTCTCCAGTACTGTTAGTTGCTGGTAGAAATCTTAAATTACTATTTCATGCCTTCTATCTACTGGCATAGAGTTCCCTGAACACAATGCCTGCTACCTTAGCCATAGAAGAACACCATGGTATCACTTTGCTTGGCCCCTCAGGTGACTAGCTTCAAGTACAAAAAAGACAAGAGGAAGATGACTGAAGACACTGTTTTGATACAGACAACTGTGATGCATCATAGTAACTAGAATACTGGAAGGAGCTGTGGGCTATATCTTATTCTTTAATCTTTGTCAATTCAATGAAATATTTATTGAACACCTACTATGTGCAAGTCACTGGAGTAGTCTCTTGGGAGGGAGATGAAAATTAAATAAGTCATAGTCTCTGTGCTTGTAGGGTTTACAGATTAATGGGGGCAGTATGGGATAATGGAAAGAGACCTGGATTTGTAGGCAAAAGGCCGGGTTCCAAATCGTGCCTCTCTTCCTTTCTATCTATGGTCTTCAGATTCTTCATCCATAAAATGATCAGATGATCTCAAGAACATTTTCACCTCTAAATCTTTTGGTTCTACATTTATACGAGGGAGTACTATATATGTATTTGAATGACTGTTACAATAAAAATAATTCTGGGTAAATTATGAAAAAAAACATGCCAGCAAAGGGCTTTGTGAGATTGCAAGTGTTATGTTTGGAGAGGAGGGAGGTCTGTGATTAATTTAAGGGCATCAGTAAATGCTTCTTGGAGGAAGAAGTATTTCAATTGGACCTTAGGTTGATAAGTATTTAATTATTATGGGAGGCATAGGGGAAGACATGACGCAGAAGTGATTGAGGGCATTGCATGAGCAAAGACACAGAAAGGTGGGACACACACAGGGGTGTGCAAGCAAATGTTTACTGAGTGGCCCTATGGGGGAAAAATGTACATATGATACACTCTTAAGTTTCATTTCCTTTGTTAACATTTTCTCCATTTTCTTTAGTCTAGTCATCAATAAATCAGTAAACCAAACTCTGATCTAGAGCATTTACTGATTTCTCAACTATAAAACTAACAATGAAAATTTTACTATTGGTTCTTGAAAGTTAGTCTGAGCTGTTTTCAGCACATCCCTGGCATACCACGGGAGTATATGGGGCATGTACAGGGAATAGTGACTAATTCCATTTGGATCATAGATTAAAATACAGTAGTAAAAGTAGGGTAGAATAAGGTTGTGAAGGGCTTTGATTGCTAGGTTGAAGAGCAGTGAAAAGAAAGAATAGAGAATAGAATAGTTTTAGGAGAACTGAGTTTGAATCCCAGGTTTGATGCTACTTAGGTATGTGACATTGAACAAGTTGGTTAATCTCTCTGTGCCTCAGTTTCCTCATCTGTCAAAAAAAAGGTTTATACTGTATTAAATGAGACCTAAGGGTTTTTAGCTCTAACAAAATCCTATTTGAATTATTAGTGACAAGAGCGGAACATAGTTTTTAGTCTATCTTAAATGTAAGCGTAATAGGAAACAAACCAAACAAGTCAGCTCTAATTGACTAAGATACTTTCCTTTAAACTACAAAAAGCAATTGACAACTGAAGGATAGCAATCCAGTCTATCGCCTTCTGGGCCAAACTGGTATGCACAATGAAGAAAATTCTAGGTTTCAAAATAAATCTCTTAAAGCCTAAACTTGCTTTTTTTGGTATATATTGAGAAATAAACATTTTTAAAATAGTTTTAAAGTGATAAAATATTATTGAAATAACTTCTTGAGAACTTAATAGAATATGATGGAACAGAGAAAACAAAAGTATGTGAGAACAGTTTAGTTGAGGTCTATAGACTCTCATTAGAACCTTTAGGAGATATTTTTGTTTTGTTTTTGTTTTGGCAGAAGGTAAAGGATTGATGGAACTATCTCTCCCAGGCTGGATATGCAGCCTTGAGTCCCTCACAACTCAATCCCAATACTGATCAACTCAAAAGCTTTAATCTGCTCTAGTTTTCCATCCTGGGTTGGTTCACCCTTGTGCAGGTTGGTGGTGGCCCTATGCTCCTCAGGGGATGATTATATCGATAACAATGTGGAGACCAATTTGAGTTTAACCCTATTTCAACTCTGAACTCCCTAATTCAAGAGATCAGCCAACCTCAGTCACCCCAGAAGCACCAAGCCACCATGGCTGTCAGAAGGAATTTTCAAAGAAAAAAAGTAAATTATTTTTAACTGTACACAGAAACACTTACTCAGTTTGCTACTGGAATCAGATGGTTCTGGAGGAGCGAGTGAGGCTGGTGACTTTACACAGCCCTCCCTCACTCCAATCAAATTCAACTGAAAGTCATGTCATCATCTCCCTGATCTCTTTGTCCTCTTCAAGAATGAAGGACAGGGGCGGCCAGATAGCACAGTGAGTAAGAGCACTGGCCCCAGTGTTGGGATGACCTGGGGGATCGCATCTGGGCTCAGATGCTTAGCACCACACCCAGAAATAACTGGCCGTATAACCTTGAGCAAGTTACTTAACCCAAATTGCTTTAAAAAAAAAAAAAGAATGAAGGACAAACTACACACACAACCTGGACTTCGAAGAAGGCCCGTGTTTCAAAACTTTCTGAACCTTAGTTTCTACATTTGTACAATGAGGATAGTAACAGCTCCTTTGTTCTTGGAGTGTTGGGAGGACACAATGAGCCAATGTATGTAAAATGTTTTGCAAACCTTGAGGTATTATGCAAATATCAGTGATTCCCATTTTCTTTTTCCTCTCTGTTCTCCACTGATCACCCAGATGCACAAGAAAATACAGTAGAATTTACTTCAGCTCCACTTATAGCCACAATTCAATGATATGTCAGTCAATGAATATTTACTAAGTTCCAGGGAAAGAGTTAGCTAAGTGCTAGGGATATATAAAGAGGTAAAAGATAGTCCCTGCCCTCAAGGAAATCACAATCTAATGTGGGGAGACAAGAAACCAATATGTACAAGAAAAACTACTTAAGGATAAATGAAAATGAATTAAAAGAGGGAAGGCCCTAGAATTTAGAGGGGTTAGGAAAGGTATCTTACAGAATATGGGATTTTAGTTGGGGCTTGAAGGAAGCCAAGTAATCCAGTCAACAGAGATGAAAAGGGAGAGTATTTCAGGCCAAGGACAGTCAGAAAAATGCCCGGGGAAGGGGTGGGGAACCTGCAGCCTTGAGGCTCAGTGTGGCCTTCTAGATCCCTTAAGTATAGCCTTTTGACCAAATCCACCCCTGTCCCAGAGCCAAGAGATGAAGTATCTTGTTCCTGTAGCAGCAAGAAGGCCCTGGTTCCTGGACTGAAGAGTAGGGGGAGGGGATTAAGGTCTAAGAAGACTGGAAAGGGGTGGGGAGTGGCATGGAGAGAGAGGTTATGAAGGGCTTTGAACACCAGATGGAAGAAAATTTTGTATTTGATCCTGAAGGCGATAGGGAGCTGCTAGAGGTTTTTGTTTTGTTTTGATTTGATTTGTTGTTTTTTTGTTGAGGGAGCATAAGTGTATGTGACACAGTCAGACCCATTCTTTAGGGGGAAATGTTTGCAGATCAGAGAAAGAGAAGCTTGGGATGAAACTAAGGCTTAGTTATCACCACCTATCAAGGCTTATTTTTATAAAGTCATTCCTACCTCTGTTTTAAAACAGCTTTTAGATGTGTGATTTCATTTTTTAAGATGAAAACCTGAAATACAAAAAAAAAATAGCAGTAGCAAGATATCAATAGGTCATCAACCTATTCTTTGTCATAATATACAAGACTTCCCATTGGCTGATAATATAAAAGGCATTATTTAGGAAAGATAGTTAACTTTATTGTTTTATGATTGCATTCATTCATAAGTATTTACATATTTATTTGCATTGTACATATACTTCTTTTTGGTAACTGCCATTTTCATATATCAAAAAATGGTTTCCAGGGTAGGTTAGGTGGTGCAGTTAATAGAGCACCATCCCTGGAGTCAGGAGGACCTGAGTTCAAATCCAGTCTCAGACACTTAACACTTTTGACCTTGGGCAAGTCACTTAACCCCAATTGCCCTGCCTTCCCCCCTCCAACAAGCCAAAAAAAAAAATGGTTTCCAGTATGAGTTTTTATTCATAGACTAATCTAGCTGATTTTGGAGAGGTTTGTAAGAATGGTATAGTGGATATAACATTGGTCAGGAAGACCTAGCTTTATATCCTACTTTGATGATTACTAGCTATGTGATTCTGGACAAATAACCATAGTATCAGTTTCCTTATATGTAAAATAGTATCTATGTTATTTTGAGGGTCAAATTATATATGTATTAGATATTATATCACATTTATACATACACATATATAAGAGCACTAGGATATTTTTTTCTGGAGGATGGAAGGCAAGGAAATGGGTGTTAAGTGACTTGGCCAAGGCTACACAGCTAGTAAGTGTGTCAAGTGTTTGAGGCCAAATTTGAACTCAGGTCCTCCTGACTCCAGGGACAGTGCTCTATTCACTGCACCACTGCCCCTACCTGTATTTACCTATTCTCTCACCCTCCCCTCTAAAGATCCCTCCCCCTGTTGTCTCCCCGCTCCCTATGCCCCTACCACTTTATTTCTTCTGAATTTAGAAGACTTCTATGCACTTTAAAATATATATTTGACTGATTAAAGTAAGCTTGTTAACCTATTTTGAATTTCTTTCCTTTAACAAAGCAGATCCAAGAACCTGTGTTGGCAGCCACCCTGGGATGCTTGGGGTGCTTGCTGTTGCACCAACCCTCCTCCCCCATCTAATTCCTATGTATCAGTTCTTCCTCTTTCATCTCACTTATATAAAATAATTACTCTTTTTGGTTGTTCCTAAATGTTTTTTTTAATTCATATCATGCCCAGGTTTTGCCCAATCTTTCTTATGAACTACCCAGTTATTAATAAGAATCTTAGACATAAATTTTACACATATAAACAGTAAACTGTCCTTATGGATCCCTTATAATCCATCTTTGTTATGTACCATTGTAGCAGCAAGCACCCCAAGCGTCCTCAGGGTTTGCTGCCACCACAGGTTCTTGGATCTGCTTTGATAAAGGAAAGCAACTCAAAATGGGTTAACAAGCTTACTTTAATCAGTCAGACATATATCATTTACCTTGTTCAGGGGAAAAAGGTCAGCACCCCGAACTTCAAAGCATACAGGCAGAATTATCAAGACAGAAACAGATCAAGTAGACAGATTTCCAAACTGTGCAACCATTACATCCATACCCAGTCAACATCTGGGTTTCCACATCTGGGTTTTTCAAAGCCGGGGGACTCTCAACAACGGCTTCCCAGAATTCAGATCAAATCACAGAACACTTCTCAAAGTGAGTCCCAAAACAAAGCTACACATCAGGGCTTATATAGCCTTCTCCTGGCTCAGAGAATGTAACAACCTTATTGACCCACTGGCCAATCAAAAAGTATCTACTGAAAAACAAGCCTCCCTCCCCAGGCTTCTGGTGCACTTTAGCCTAGGGGCAGGGAAGATCTTCCAAATTTTCATTCCCATTACAACCATATATATATTATTGGTTCTTGTATGTTGAATCATCTATAAAGTTCAGGGTTTTTTTTTTTTTTAATACAGTCTTAAAAATCAGAGAGTTTATCAAATATCCATTTTTTTCCATTCAAGACAATAGTTAAGTTTGTAGGGTATGATATTTTTGGCCAGATCCCCAGTTCTTTTGCTCTTTAATACATTGTGTTCCAAGATCTGCAGTTCTTTAATATTTCTATTACTAGGTCTTGTGTAATTCTATGTGGCACCATCATATTTACATTGTTTTAATATTTATGCTTTCACTAGTTTTTCCTTGAGATGGGGATTTCAGAATTTGACTATGATATTCCTATGAGTTTCCCCCTCTATTTTATTTTTATTGTTGTTAATTTATCTTATTAATTATTACTTTTATTATTAATTAACATTATTTTCCTACTACGTTATTATCATCACTAAAAAGTTGTTGATTTAGGGGTTTGTTTGTTTGTTTGTTTGCACGGGAATATAGAAACTCATACTTTTTTTTGAAGATCCATCCAAGGTGTAGGTGGTAGAGGCAGGGGTAGTGGTGGTGGTGGTGGTGGTGTGTTCTGCATCAGGGAAGGGAGTACACAGAGATTTTTTTAAATGGATCTTCAAAATAAATATCTCACATTTTAAAATTTTGTTTCTCATTCCTTGATTGAAGTTGACTTAGAAATTACAGGGTGGGATAATTCTTATTTCTTCTTCTAGTCCTGTATCCATATAGCCTTACTTCCAGACATCACTATTCACTCTTCTAGTTTCCTATTGACCCCAATTCCCTAGATATCCCATTCTGTTAATATCTTACTCCCAGTTAGCTACCATTATCTCTGGTAGGCAATGTGAACTTATTCATTACTTACTAAGTCTGAGTATGTTTGCCTAAAAGGCTATAAAACCATGCACACCCTTTGATCAAGAAATGTTTTTGTATCTGAAAGAGATACAAAAAAGTGAAAAGAACTTGTTTTTACAAAAATATTTGTAGCAGCTTTTTTTGTGGTGGCAAAGAATTGGAAATTGAGAGGGTGCCCATCAATTGGAGAATGGTTAAAGAAGTTCTGGAATATGATTGTAATGGAATATCATTGTGCTATATGAAATGATGAGCAGGGTGATTTTAGAAAAAGCCTGGAAAGACTTACATGAACTGATGCAAAGTGAAGTGAGCAGAACCAAGAGAACATTGTACACAGTAAGACTATCTCAACAATAACAAAGTTCCCAGACAATCCCATTGGACTCATGATGAAAAATACTCTCCACATCCAGAGAAAGAACTTATGTCATGTGAATACAAATCAAAACTTATTATTTTTCACCTTCTTCCTTCCTTCCTTCCTTCCTTCCTTCTTTCCTTCCTTCCTTCCTTCCTTCCTTCCTTCCTTCCTTTCTTCTTTCCTTCCTTCCTTCTTTCCTTCCTTCCTTCCTTCCTTCCTTCCTTCCTTCCTTCCTTCCTTCCTTCCTTCCTTCCTTCCTTCCTTCCTTCCTTCCTTCCTTCTTTCCTTCCTTCCTTCCTTCCTTCCTTCCTTCCTTCCTTCTTCCTTCCTTCCTTCTTCCTTCCTTTGAGTTTTTTGTACATAATGACTAATATGGAAATGTTTAAATGATTGCACATGTATAACCTATATCATATACTTTATCATTCTGAGGGGGAGGGGAGGAAAGGGAGGGAGAAATAGAATCTGTAACTCAAAACTTAAAAAGATGCAAATGTTAAAAATTATTTTTATATGTAATTGTGGAAGAATAAAATATTGTTTAAAAATTAAAATTAAAAAATAAATTTGAATACAAAAAGGAAATTCTAGGAAACTAGCTCATTTTTCTGTTCCTGAAATTCATAAAGTTATCACCAAGTCAACGGTGGTACCTTTGGTTATGGTAGTATAGATCAAAGAGTCTGCTTAATTATGCTTGTTTGTAAAAGCAGAATTTTTAACTAAATTGGTGAATATATTATGTAACTATTCACCAGCTAGTAACACTAGCATAATGGATTTAAGATTGTCTTTTTTTTTTTTGCTTTCTTAACTCAATTGTTATCAAATGCTGTGTAACAAAGTTCTGCTATTCCTTCCAAGACAAAAATAAGGCACATGTTTATTCCTTGGGTTAGAAGTCTTCTGAGATTATTGTATGTATGTATGCACATATGAATGTGTGTGTATCATGTGTACATGCATATATGTATGCATACACACATACATGTGTATGAATATATGCTATATTATATTTATACACGTATGTAAGATCACTATATTGTTATCATCACTAGAAAGTTGCTGTTTTTAAATGGGAACACAGCAATTCTTGAAGACTGGATATCAAGGTGTAGGAGTGGTGGTCTTCTAGCTTTACAAGCACTCCCAAATTTATGCTTTTGGAAGCCTCAGAGGTATAGATTATTCATACTCACCCTTCCGTCATCAAAAACCTTTAATTAGTAACCTATAGCTTAGCAGAGCATAGATATCAACAATCTCTGTGATATTTCATTTATCTCTAGGTGATTCTTGTTCTACTTATCTTTCTTTTACACAGAGAAAATTTTTGAATCATAGCATTTCTTTAGATGGAAGGGACTTTAGAGACCCTTTCCCTCACTATATTGTAAATGCTATGAGATAAGGAATATGTGTATGTCTTAAGAAAATTTTCTACCATTAACTTTGCTTCTCTGTATCCCCAGTGTCTTGCACTTGAATGAAGCCAAAAGGTTTCATAACATGTGAAGAAAAACATATGTATATGTATATATGTGTATTTATATATGTGTCCAATGTTCCATTGTTGGCAGAGGTGCACCCTTTTAGTTTAATATAATTCTAAGGGTCTACTTTAAATTTATTTTTTTGAATACAGCCTATTCATTAAATTAAAGGAATAATTTTACTTTTGTGTATGAAATATAAAAGGTTCAAAATTATTTTATCTTGAATAAAAAATTTACTATAATATTCAACACAAACATAATCAGTGATTAGATAGAATCTAATTTAACTATCTCTGACTGACTTTGGAACCATAAAACTTGTACTCGATAGGGATTCTTGATGTCCTCGTATTTCCTGCTCCTCAATCATAATTGGACAAAGGAAATTATTATTATATACAACTGAAAATTCTTATTTACCAGATTATCATTTATATTGAGCATCTTTTATGTACAAAGCAATGTTGTTCAATTTAGTTGTTTGTTGAGCTTTAAGAGAGTCAAATAAGGTCAGATTCTTGCTATCCCAATTTATAGGTTGTTTGACCTGGGATAAGTCACTTCATTTATCTAAGTCTGTAATGCCAAGCAAAAGCAACTTCCCAACATTCAAAATACCAGCATAGGTGTTCTCCATTTTATTCAGTGAAAAATTAAGAACAGAGAAGATCAAAATATGACATGATTCAAAATACAGCATTTACCAAGTGTGATTTAATCAAGTACTACCCCACCCCTGGACATTACATTCATTTAATCAATCACAAAGTCCCTCTTCTAAATACTACCCCAACCCTAGGCTATACATTCATTTAGTCCATCACAAAGCCCCTCTTCTCAAATGGAGATTAGTTTCCATTTATAAGTAAAGTACATTCATTTGTTCAATCACAGAGCACAAAAAGGTCAAAAGTTCCCCACCCTTGGATCACAATTGAATCTACCCCAGAGTTACAACAAGCTTAAGCACAGCATTTAATACACAAATGGAGGTCTTTTCTTCATTTTGACAAGAGGCAAGTTCTCAGCAATCTTTGTTCCTGGGGAGACAAAGCTTAGCAAGGCCACAAGATACATTGCCAGTCTCTTCATTAATTCATTCTCTGTCTGCAGAACAGTCCTAGGACCCCTGAAAACATTAACAAAACCCCCTTCCAGGATTTCTGTAAACATACAACAAGAAAATCCTTCTTCAGGGCTTCTGAACCAATAGCAAGGTTCCAAGTCCTCTGTAACAGGACTGTCTTTCACCAGTGGACAAATCTGGCAAAACAACATCAAAACAGATGGACAAAGTACCAGCATAACAGCCATGTCTCCTCAGTCCTTGGCAGCTCTGGGTGGCAGCTCTCAAAAGTCCTGGGCAATTCAAAGTGGCCCTCAGCAATCCTCTCAGTCTCTCTCTGCCTCCAAGGGCATTGCTTCCAAAAAGTTCTTCTGCCTCTCTCCTTTCTTGTGTCTCTCTAAATTTCTGTCACCAGCTCCTCCCAGTTCAGTGCTCTCTTTTCATGTCAACAAGTCCACCCCACAAGTGGGATTCACAAGCTCTGGGTTTTAACACAATCAAACCAAAAACCAAGCCAATACAGGGGGGTCTTTAAATTTCATTAGTATTACAAAGCTTCAGTGTCTTCATCTGAGAAACTGGGGCAGCAAAATTTACAACACTCACCTCACATGGTTTTTGTGAGCAAATCTAAAAGTACTATATTAACTTTTACTATTGAATATAATCTCTTTGTCTCATCTTTTTCTTTTGATGGAGTTCAGATATAAATGGTCTTGAGTGAATTGAGCACATTGTTTCAGCTATTGAATTAACACCTTGTTTCAGTTCAAGTTTCTTTTGAACCTTATATCAAGTCTGTTAAGAAACAGAATCTGTGAACCCTAGAACTCATGAACTTCTGCAACAGGAAGGCAAGGAGGTAATGACCATATATAAGAAGAGGCCCAGGCTAAAGACAACAGAACTGAGAAGAGGACTCTTGTGGTGGCAGAATCAAGAAGGAGAAAACTTGTGGTATCCTGGCACTTTATTTGTCTCCTCTGTCTGTGTTGATATTTGTTTGTGATACTTTGTACAGAAGCCCTGAAACATTACTGGAAGCTCTGAAAGAGGATTTTCTGGTTGTATGTTTACAGATGTCCTGGAGGAGGGTTTTGGAGGTTCTGGGACTTTACTGATGATTTGTGCTGACCTCTTGGACCTTGTTTGTGGGTCTGTGTTGATTTCACAGGCAGATAGTGAATTGATGATGGTGCCAGCAATGTGAATGAATATTATTGTGGCTTTGTCAAGTTTTGTCCTCCCAGAAACAGGAACTGTGAGTTGGACTGGACACTGTGAACTTCAATATAAAATGGGAACTGGATGAAGAACTGGACAAGGAGCTGGACAAGGTACTGGGAGCTTCCTGTCTTTGAACCCAGGTGACAGTTGGAGCAGGGACCATTAAAGAGGAACCATGGAAGCTGGGAGCCAGCCTCCAGTCAAGCTGAAAGAAGACTTTACTTGGATACTATGTACAGACTGAGAAGATTATAATTTATTGTGAGCTGGGGTGGAGAACTTTGACTTTTGCACTTTGTGATTGAATTAAGGATTTTGTAATGGACTTAATGAATGTACTTTGTTTAAAACTATGTGACCACTTTGGTGAAAACTATGTGGCCGTTTTAGTGAAAAGTTGTTGAGTTGTGACATGGTAAATGCTGTATTTTTATTTTCTGTGATAAGTTGTAACATTTTGAATGCTGTATTTTGATTTTCTATAAATGTTTTGCTCTGATTTGTTATTTAATAAATAGAGAGCTCACTATATTATGTCATCAGAACCTTGAAAGCTGTTCACAGAAACAGTAGTCCTCTGGAAAGCTGCTCCTGCATGGCTTCACAATGATAGAGATATGTCTATGTCTATATCCATATTTATATACATATCCATATCTATGTCTATATCTATATCTATAAAATATTTGACAAACTATTACACAGGCAGATAAAATAACTGCTTCTTGTAGTTAAATAAAAGTTCATTTTCTGCAAGTTCATCAAGAGCATCTTTTAAGATAAATCCAGTAGCCAATAAGACAGCAGGAATCATATGGAAATTATCAGGTGCCCTCATGCTTTGGCTATTTTTGTAATTATTATTGATTATTGTTTTTATAATAGCAAGAATTAGCATGATCCTATGCTTGTTTGGACTAGGAGGTAAAACAGAAACTACCACTCTAATAAAGTTACTTTTAACCATTTGACACCAGTTATTCCTACCTAGGTCCACATCATGAAAATCAAATGTGGTTAATTTGATTTGACTTCTTCTGAAGTTCTCCTCAACAAGTAAAGAAAAAAGAGCCTAGCTGTCAGCATTCTTAGGACACTCCATTGGCATTAGGTCACAAAGGCTGGACTCAAATGTCAATTGTCCCCAGCCAAAGTGAATGAATGAATAAACTAATAGGAACAAAGAAAAGAATTATTTAGATTATAGATTGTCAAGCTCAGTGATAAGTACTGGGAATACAAATACTAAAATAATAACAGCCTTTCCATCCAAGGGCCTTCCTTTATAATGGAGGCAGCACACATAAGGAATCGATAATTGTTTCCTGGAGGCATAAACCTAAGTTGTAGGATGCTGCCTGAGAAGTGAGGAAAAATAGCCCCCACTTATAAGTTCCATTTCCTCCCTCCCTCCCTCCCTCCTTTCTTTCTTTCTTTCTTTCTTTCTTTCTTTCTTTCTTTCTTTCTTTCTTTCTTTCTTTCTTTCTTTCTTTCTTTCTTTCTTTCTTTCTTTCTTTCTTTCTTTCTTTCTTTCTTTCTTTCTTCCTTTCTTTCTTGTCAAAAGATGATTAGTTTACCTGAGAAAAAGAAAAAGGAAACCCAGGGTAAAAGAATGAAATGAGAAATGTGACACACTAAGTATTTTTATAGCTCACTTTGGTTTTGTAGAGCTCTTGAGAGTTCTGACTTTTCAGTGGCTTCTTGTGATTGTATCTGAGATAAATATTTGGGATGACCTTTGTCCCCTAGAATAGTCTATAAAGGGATTTGGCCATATACCTCAGGGGGCAAAACTTAACCCAGTGTGTCAGCTTGTGGGACACCCTTTTCTAGATGGTGATAGGATTAAGTTACTCATTCTTTTTTGTCAAGAATTTTTCAATTCACTCATCATCTCTCTATTCCTCTTCACTCTTGCCTCATTTAATCTCTGTGTATTTGAAAGAGAGCATGGGTATAACTTTCTGGGCCCACATCTTTAGTGGTTTTAATAGCTGTACACTATATTTGATTTTTTCCAATGTGGCAGAGAATAAATGTTGCCAGAGTATGGCTGGGAGATGAGTTCTTGTCTTCTTTAGTCTTTACATGAGCTGATATCTGGGACAGAAAAATAATTCTAAACATTGCATCAGGGCTGGTTCCTGTGCTCTCCTGCCCTGCTTTTGGGAGGCCAGTATTAGGACCTGGTAAGGTTATATAGGAGCCATGACTGAAACTTTGCTGTATTAGGGAATGGTGTGGGGGCCAATATGTAGAAAGGAAATGAATAGAGCATTGGACTTGGATTAAGGAAAATCTGGGATTAAATCTTACCCCAAACATTTAATAGTTGTGTCACCTTGGGCAAGTCATTTTATTTCTCTGTGCATCATTTTCCTCATATGCAGAATGTAGGGGAGTCAGATTCAACAGATTCAATAACCTCTAAGGTCCCTTGCAGCTCTAATTCTGTGACCCTATGGGTTTGTAAACAGTATATTCATGTTCAGGCAATGAAGTGGGAAAGGTATCAAATTGTTTGAGGAAGCAGAAGGTGGTGGTCAATGTCATGATATCTGAAACTGAAAGTGTTGCCTATGATAGTATGAATCTGAAATGGAAGACAAGGATAGTGTCTAGATTTATTGTTTGAGAAGTATCTGAAATTGAATTCAAATCCAAATTAGGAGCACAGGAAGTCCTAGAGAGTTTCCACAAAGTGAAGTCTGAGGACCCAGGCTTATACTTGTATGGTCCAGGATAAGTCCCATGACACTGACATAAAAAAGGAATATTCTTTGTTGCTATTCTGTGAGTAAATGTCAGTCTTCAAGCCCACATACATGAAGCTGGGTTTCTGAATTCCCTTCAACTAGAAAGTTGTCACCACCACTGTTGCTCTCACTTTTTTCTATGGCAATCATGTATATACTCTACCCTGGAGCTGACATTTTACCTCCTTAGTCATGCTCTTTTATTCCATTTGGTCACCATTCTCCCTGAAGTGTTCTCATGCTAAGCAATGACTTAGTCATAGTGCCTTTTCTTCTGACCAATGCTCACCTTCTTTTTCTCTATAAATATCTAGCTATTGCATTGGAAAGGATAGATGAACCAAATCACACAAATACATGAATGACTATTGTGGCCCTTGAGGGCAGCCCTTTAACTGACAAAGTGTGCCTCCTAGACATGGCTTCTTTAAGTTAAAAATACTCTGTGTATCCATATCCTCACAAAAATATAACTCATGAGACTGACTGATGTATTTTAACTTTGTTAGTCAGCTAGAGAATGAAATTACTTCAAAGCAAACACATCTAGTGAGATAGTATAGTAAAAAAAAAAATAGCAATAAAACATTTTCCCCTATAAACCTGGAGTATATTCTCCTACAAATACATGTACCATCAGTAGGAAGACTACACCTGTAGAGAGCATGTGTGATGAGTGAATGCAGGTGAAAGGACACACATGTGAAGAAAACATGTGGCCAGTGTACATTTATAGCGGAGCATGGATGAAGGGAATGTGAGCAGCTGCACACATGTGGAGGGGCAGTTCATTCTTCTAACATTGTAGGGCTGGTGATTCTTCTGGTGATATCATTGTATTGCTTCCTTGCTGTTTACTGATGTTCTCTACCAGATGGGTTGTCTCTGATGGACACTTTGTGCTAGATGGCAGGCCATTTGTTGTATTGTCATTCTTGAATGTCACTCTGTTGTATTTTTTTTTCCCTGACAACTTGCCAGTCACGGCTCCACTGGGAATGTGGTTGTAGAGTTTCTCTTTGGTTCCAGCTTCCACTTCAGTTAGAATTTTTGCTATTTTGCTAGCTCTTCTTTATGAGAAGACTGGGTTCTGCCATGCTTTCTAGTTTAAAGTCCTAAAGCAATTTGCTATTTTTCCCAAATAGCCATCTTCAGAAATTTGGACAACCCTAAGGGAGAAAAAAAGAGTCTTCTTGGTTTTCTTTAATCAACAAGTGATTTATCTGTTCTTTCAGAGTTTTGGGGTAGAACAGGTTTTTTATTTCCAGAAAATTATTGTTTCCCCCAATCTCTTTAGAAAATAGAGTGGAGGGGCAGCTAGGTGGTGTAGTGAATAGAGCACCAGCCCTGGAGTCAAGAGGACCTGAGTTTAAATCCAGCCTCAGACACTTAAGATTTACTAGCTGTGTGACCTTGGGCAAGTCACTTAACGCCAATTGCCCAGCCTTCCCCCTTCCAAAAAAAAAAAAATAAGAAAAGAAAACATAGTGGAGTTACTCCTAGTTAAGTAGCTAGTGTTTTAAGGGTGAGATTTACTTTTGAAGTCACCATTTTGGTCATCAGACTTTGGTTCTCTCTGATATTTCACTATAACTTAGAGTTAGCACTCACTATGCCATCCTATTTTTCTGCATATTACATGTAATAAGACTTTGTTCATGCAGTTGCCCTCAGCAAATTGTAACTTTTTTTTCTGGGTCTCCCAGTTTCTAAATTTCAAAACCCCTTCTCTTCCTTGATGATGAGTGGGCAAAGAAGAGGTACTTGTCTTCACACTCCTGTCTAATCCAAGGGGCAATGTGTTCACCTTGCCTAGCCACATTCCTGTTTTTACTATGTTCATGAAGCCAACAAGGTCAGAAAAAAAACTTTGAGTTTCTCTTATATTAAAGTGAAATAAAAATCCTTACTTTTTCACTCATCTCAGGGATATTTGCATTTTAACAAGGACAAGAAGCTCCTGGGTGGATAAATCTGTGATTTCAATGTTGCAGGAGCACTTTCTACTTGTCCAGAATATGTCTGTTTTCTTAATTTGTGAGATGCTTGTCCCTAGCTCTTTCAATTAATCCTACATAGAGGATCTACCCACTGTGCCAGAATTTTCTACATATCATCCAGTCAAATTTTCTCCTACTCTTCTATTCTGGGTACAAGTCATTGGTCTTTGCTAGCACCTGTTTATGATATATGTAACGAGGTTCCAAGACACTGGACAACTGTATGCCATAACCTGTGTGCAACATCCCTTTTGTTGTTGTTCAGTTGTTTCAGTTGTGTCTGACTCTTCATGACCCCATTTGGGGGTATTCTTCTCAAAGATACTGGACTGATTTGCCATTTCCTTCTCTGGCTCATTTTGCAGATGATGAAACTGAGGCAAACAGGGTTAAGTGGATTGCCCAGGGTCCCACAGTTAGCATCTGAGCCCAGAACTAAATTCACAAAGAGGAATCTTCCTGACTCCAGCCCCAGCACTCCATCCACTGCACCACCTAACTACCCCAACATCCCCTTTACTTTGGAGGCAAGAGGGGACAAAGACATTGCCTACTCAGATAAAGCCTGCTCTGGTGTTGTAGCTACTATACTGTGATGAGCTTAGTGGTGGCCTTGTGGGCTTGGGCAAGGGAAAAAAAAAAACAGTTCACACAAGCAACAATGGAGCTGGAATGGTCTGGAGGTGTAGCCAGAGCAGAGAAGAGAGCATCAAGAAAATGTATCAGAGGAAGAGTCAGATCTAAATTTAGGTTGCTAGTGGCTACCCTTTTCGAGGTTCAGTCACTTTGGTCCCTTGGTTTTCCAGCCAACTTGACTATAACCTCTGATATTCCATCAAAGGAAAAGTTCTGGAGACATTAGCTACATACAATGATTTGGGATGCTTGAAGCTCTTTGTGGGACTGTTTAGCCTGGATATCTGAACTATGTTGGAAAACTCTGGTGTTTGGGGTGTGCCTATAGATTGACTGTGGGTGGCTTTCATTCCAAAGTTATTGTGACATGTCTTATGTTATGAGTAAGACTATTTACAACTAATACATGCTTTTGGAAGGCTCTGTTATACCATATTCTCATGATTAGGGTTTATCAAAATAAAACAGACCAAGGAAGAGAGAAGGGTTATTTTAGTGCATTGGGACTTAGACCAAAATTCAAATACATGCCAACCAGAGCATCTAGATTAATGAGGGGAACAGATTCCACTCAGCAAATATAGACCTGGGAAATAGAGGTAACACCTCTTTTGGAACCACAGAGAGAATGGCATTATCCCTGATCATCCTTTCATATTGGGTGGAGGGCACAACTTTCACATTAAGTGTGGGATTTTGATTGTCAGCACTTCATTGAAAATGATAATCTAACTAGGTAGCAATGCTCTTTGGTGGTTAAATATGGGGGCTCATTAAGATTGATTTTTTTTAACATTGAGATTGATTTTTTTTAAAGAAATCTACAGATTTGCTGCTTTGCTCTAGTCATATCCACTCTCCCTTGCCACCTCAACCTCAGTGGCTTCCTCATCAGTTTTCTTTGGGAAAAATATATGCCCATGCTTGCCATTTTTACCTTTTTTCCATTTTTTTTTTTTACCATTTTTACCAGATCATTTCTACCTTTTTTCCAATTTTAAAAATACTATCTCTCCATTATGAGTATGCTCTCTCCTTGCAAAGCTTTATGAGTGGAGTTGACTTAAAATATTGCACCTGTTTTGGAGCCTGGGTAATACTGCTAGCAGTGGCAACTTCCCACCAATCTTGAGGTCTATTTGCTTTACAAACCTGTAGAGACTAGAGAGAAGACATTAGCATTTATGGTGCTCTTAGACCTCTTCCTTCCTCCCCTCCTTTCCCTGCTTTTCTTTCCCCTGCCCCAAGAAATGCTCTATCCACAATCTGCATTTTAAACCAGTTTTTTTGCTTTTGTTCATCTCTTTTGAGTGATATGGATTTCATTGAATTAGACTTTGTAGTATTTCTGGGCTCAATGCAATTAGTACAACAATGAGCATTTCGAAGACTTTGCCATGTGTATGAAGTGCACTTCTATTTTGACTCTGCCCAGAATGTCCTCCCTGAGACTGACAAACACCCTAAGTGAGCATATGTCTCCCTGTTTTATGCCTTTCTCGATATTCCCTTTCATTGTTTTTTTTTTTAATCTGTTACCTCCATGGCTACATCTGTCAACAAATCTTATCTTTGAACTAACTCGTGGGAGATAGGTCATTGGAGGAAAGCCCTTAAGGCTACATTTTGTCCTACTGAGTCAGTTAAAAAAAAATAAACAAGGAAGAATGAACACAACTGGATCTTGTATTCTCCATATCTCTTGGTCACTTGTGTGACTGTGAACATGTAGCCAGCTATTGCTTGTGCTAGCTTTCCTGTCCCCTTCATGTTTTCATCAATATATCCAAGGTGTGCATTTCATTGTCATAAAGATTTCTATGGGGGCAGCTAGGTGGCAAGTGAGTAGAACAGCACCCCTGAAGTCGAGAACCTCAGTTCAAATCTGGCCTCACACACTTGACACTTAGCTAACTGTGTGACCTTGAGCAAGTCACTTAACCCCAATTGCCTTGCCTTCCCCTCTCCAAAAACAAAAACAAACAAACAAACAAACAAACAAAAAGATTTCTATGATGATGGAGATGTAGGCACACAGTTGTGTAGCTGCTGATGTCTTCTCAGTTGTCTTGTGCATCCTTCCTTAGGCTGAAAGTTCCCTGAGGGCAGGGATTGTCTTTTGCCTCTTTGGCTAATCCCAGAATTTAGCACCATGCCTGGCACATTAGTCAGGGCCTAATAAATGTTTATTTATTTACTGATTGATCTTTAGAAGTTTCACCCTAAAGTGGATATGAAGTGGTTACTGTAAGTCAGGTCTCCCAAGTAGAATACTCCCATTTGGTTGCAGTAAGCAAGGGGAATGCTGAGTTTTGCAGCTGCTTGCAGGATCTGAGTAGGAGACATCCCATGAAATGATTTTGTTGTTATTGTTGCCTTTAAGTGTCAGATGAAACCAACTCTGCCAACTCTTTTCCTTTTTTTTAATCTCTCAGGAAAATCTGCAATCCATCCTTCCATTTAGCTGCAAGTTATTTATGTCTTCTGGTTTCATTTATATTAAGAATGTCAATAGGGATGTGGTTCAGTTCCTCCAGTAATCTATCAACTTACTAGTGGTTATACAATGATTGAACATTAAAAGTAGCAAGAGTGAAACTAATATTTGGAAATTGTCTAATAACCCTCAGTCCTCGTTTCTACTACTCTCTCTGCATCATTACAGAAAAGGAAGGGAGTCATATGAGACTAAGAGGTGCTTGGTTCCCTTTATTTTTCTCTCTAGTGACTTGGCAGGAAAGCAATGGGAAGAGAGCTAGCCTCAGAGGCAGAGAGTCCTGCTTCTCATAGGTACTGACTGAGTGACCATGAACAAGTCATTTGGCTTGTAAGTCATCTAGGCAATTCTCTCTATCAATTGCAGAAAAGGTACCAAACAAAATTGGTTGAGAGAGTTTCTTCACTCTTAGTTCCATTATTTAAAAAATTAAATCTTATTTATTTTATTCTGAAGTTAAGAAATAAAGCATGCATTTCTGTAACATAGTAGAATTAAAAAAAAAAGATGATTGCACATGAAACTGCAAATCTATTATATACAACTTACTATTCCTTTTAAATATATACTAAAGTTTTCAAGTATATTTCTTTTTTCCCCTTTTCTTCCCTCCCCCACCACCCTAGAGATGACTACCATTAGATACAAATATGTATATGTACATAAATGTGTGTGTGTAAAACCATTATATATATATACATATATATACATACATACATACATATATATATATATACTTCTTTCTATTCATCAGTTCTTTCTCTGGATTCAGATAGCATCTTCCTTCACATATCCTTAGCAGTTGAAATCATAATTCTAGTAACTATCTTTATCACTTCCATCAGTTGCTATAAAAAAATGCTTTGGCTAGTGGCCAGCCTTTTCATGAGAGGCCTTACTATACTTTGGCTGTTTTTCTAGTAGATGTAGCCTCAAACCCTTTCAGCCTTGGTTGAGTATTCTTGAGTTTGTTCTCTCCTGTTATAGCCCTTAAAAACCTAGGGTCATCTCCATCCTATGAGCGAGCATCCAAGTGGGATTTTTGTGGAGAAATGAAAGCCTAATAATGGAAATGTAAACATCAGTGACACTCCACTTAAGGATATATTTTGAGATACGTGAGGAGAATGTGTTTTCCTGCCACATCTCAGTCAAGCCTCCTTCTAGTCTACTCTAGCTGCATATTAGAAATAACTTTCTAATAGCTGTTACTATTCTTAATAGATAATACCTATTTAAGGCCCTGCCAGGAAGCTCATTTACTTAGTAAAAAGTCTTAGATGGAAAGCCTGTTATTTTTTTTCCCCTGAATAATGTGAGAGTGAATAAGCAAGTATTTTCCTTTTTTCATCTCTCTTTTTCTCTCAGGAAAGCATTCTGTATCTGGAATCAGAAGACCTGGCTTCAGCTCTCACCTCTGTGCTTACCTCCTGTGTGATTTTGGATAAGTCACTTAACTTCCCTAGGCCACAGCTATTTCATCTGTAATATGAAGAGGTTAGACTAAATGACCCCTGAGTTCTCTTGATAAGTTTCCCTCCATGGATTTCTATATATACATAAATGTTCATTAAAACACAGAAAGTAGGTGGCAGACATATCTCTTTAATGGCTATTGAGTTATCAAGAAGGCAGAAACTAGGGCCTCTTTCCAACTAATCTTATGGACTCCATGGCTTTGGAAAACTCCTGTAACTCCCATCTGTAAATTGGGATTAATAATACTTTTCCCTACATATTTTTGGCAGCATTATAGGTAGGAATTGCCCAGTATCTATCTATTTTGTGACCTCTTCTGAGAAAGAATTCTGTACAAAATATTTGTTTTATAGCAAGTTCTACTGCAGTCAAAGAAGAGAAGATTCCATTTTGAATTCATTTGAGAATGATCACCTTGGTCCATTTGCAGTGAGAATGAGTAGCCTCAGAGCCACTTTTTTCGGGAGAATAATTTTTTCCTCCTTTCTCTACAACCAAAATCCTTCTTGCTCACTGTTGATGAAAAACCACCAGACCCTCCAGTTGTGGAGCAGATGCATGGCTGGATGTGTGTCACCACTAAGCCATGCAGAATATGTGCTTCATGCCAGCTGGGTTATTTATGGAGAATAATTCAGAGAGAACTACTAGAAAAAGTTCATAGAGCTGTTGGGTAATGACTTATCTTTTAAACTGTTCCTTTTTATATAACTCCTAATTAACAGGGCAGAATCACAGAATTTCCAAGATGGAAGGGGCCATCAGAAGCAGTCATCTGGTCCAACCCATCTATAAAATAAATCCTCTTGATAACATCTCCAACAGGCCTCCATTTAGCCTTTGCTCAAAGACATTCAGTGAGGGGAATACTCTCTACCTCCTGATGCATCCTATTCTACTTTTAGATATCAGTAATGGTTGGGAATTCTTTTTTCCTGATACCAGGTTTAAATTCCCCCCAATCCCCATCCCATTTGCAACTTTTATCCATTGCTCCTATTTCTTTCCGCTGTAACTCACAGAACAGGTCCAGTCCATTTCACTTAACAGTCTCTTCAGGTCTTTGAAGACATGAAGCTATCATGTCCACTCTAAATATTCTTTTCTACAGGCTAAATATCCTTAGTTCTTTCAACTGATTGGTGTGTGGTATAAACTGGAGGCTCATTTATATTGTGCTCCTCTAGACATTTCCAGTTTATCAGCCTCTTTCTTAGATTATGTTTCCTAGAACTGAACGCTATGATACTGCAGATATGATTTGACAAGGATAGGGTATCATGAGACCATCATTCAAGGGTATTCTGGAGCCAGTGTGTATGGGCTGGTGAGAGTTGATTGTTAAGTTTTCAGTGTGACTTTTTATTCCTTGGAAATTGGCAAATGCTAAAAATTGGGCAGCTAGGTGGTACAGTGGGTAGAGTACAGGGCTAGGAATCAGGAAGTTGCATCTTCCTGAATTCAAATATGATCTCAGACACTTACTAGCTGTGTGACCCTGGACAAGTCATTTAACCCTGTTTGTACAATTTCTTCAACTGTAAAATGAACTAGAGAAGGAAGTTCCAAAGCACTCCAGCATCTCCACCAAGAAAACCCCAAATGGGGTCGTAAACAATCAGAAACAACTGAAAATGACAGAACAACAACAACAAATTAGGGTTTGATTTCTTATTTTGTTAGTTGTCTTGATTTAAGAAAGTGATGAAAAAGTGTTAATAATAAAAATTAAGCTTAAAAGTATGTCATGGGTATGTGTCTTTTTGAAGAGTTGGTTTTTAAACATTTGTCAGCATGTCACTGCTATTACATTCATATTCCAAGAAGCTATCCCTCTCAGTGAACCACAAGAATGCATTAGAACCTTTTCTAAACAAACTGCCATCCATTCATGCCTCCCCTATCTTGTACTTATGGAGTTGATTAAAACTAAAAACAAAAAAAAATATATGTATCCCTATCAAATTCCATATTATTACCTTCAATCCCATGGTTTTAGAATAAAGCAGCATCAAAGAAAAGTTTAAACAAAGCTTAGTAAACTTGGTTAATGTGATAATGAAGTGTTGCTGACCTGTTTCAATTTTTTAGGAAAGTTCTCTGGACATCTCTTGCCTGACTTAGCACCTGTGGTGTTTGGTGGGAAGGGAGAACACTGAATTATTATAAACAGAACAAATTTTCCTTTAACTATATCTACTTTATATTCATAAGGGCCTTAACATGACTTCTGATTCAAATATAAATTATAATATTTTTGGAAGATGTCTTTTTGACTAGACAGACAGAAACTTGTGGTTACTGGTTGGAAATAGCAATGGGCTTTGGGACCATTATGGAAAGATTAAATTTAGGATGAGTATGAAGACAAATTGATAAGTTTATCTATCCCCATTTCCTTCCCTCTCAATCTATTGTCCAAGGGAGAGAGAATTAAGAACATGTGAAAATTAAAAGGAATTATGAGGGGCAGTCAGGTGGCTCACTAGGGGCAGCCAGGGGCTCAGTGAGCAAGAGCACCGGCCCCAGAGTTGTGATGACCTGGGATTGAATCTGGGCTCTGATACTTAGCACCACACCCAGAAATTACTGGCCATGTAACCTTGAGCAAGTTACTTAACCCTAATTGCTTTAAAAAAAAAAAAGGAATTATTAATTAATTATAAGAACAATTGGTTAGATCAGGTAGAGAATTAAAGGAAATTTGCCAAATACTTCAATGAAATTTTGACAGGGTAGTATCAAAGAAAAGTTTAAGTAAAATTTAGAATTCTGACTTTTGGGACAATACAAGGACAGGAGAAGACCTTTATTAGTACATATTTAAAATAAAAGAACATTTTATTTTTTGTTATATGAGATGGCTCACTGAGGAGAAGTATGGAGGGGTAAAATATATTCAGAAATGAAAAAATACAATAAAAATGAAAACATGTCAATGATTTTTTTTAGTTAAAAGAAAATTAAAAGGAGGATTTTGGAAAGAAGTATTCAAGAAGCAGTTGGAAATTCTAAATGTCACTGGGTTTACAATGACCATCTGGGAGTGAGTTCCAGACCAGAATGAAACTAAGAAATTATGAGTCAGGGTGACATTTTTTGTGAAGGTCTACAGATTGGCTCTTCCTTCTTGGACCATTTTCATGGACTTTGCCCAGAGAGAGATACCTCATTCAGTCATTCCATTCCTTGTGGTTGACAGTGGAGAGAAAAAAAAAGGACATAGGCTATTGGGCTGAGCTGGTCATAGAGAGATGATGTCTACAACTGAGAGTGGTACTTTGAGCAAGGACACTGTATCAACAGCTGCCAATTACTCTATCTGTTGTGAACAAGACCAGCCTGAGCTGAGAGCAGACCTGTAACTAAAATTAAAGCTGTTTACCTGGACTACCAGGGTGAATTGGGTCTGAGGCAGAAGTAGGTTCTAAGGACCTTGTATTATAGTTTTTGAAAGTACTAACTGTTGGTGACATGAAGGGAAGACAAACTTTCCCTTCTACAATGCTCCTTAGCCCCGGTTTATTGAAGAATCTGACCTCAGACAGTAGTCCCAGATGCCTAACTCCTATGATTAGTCCTTTGAATTTGACTACTTAGGGTAAAGAGAAATTCCATTGGGAAGGGGTAGTGGAATAGAGGGGGAGACTATCTAGTGAAACTTGTTTTAATATAGTTTTGCTAATATGGCAATTATTTACTTTGCTATCTTTTAGTAAATCACATAAATAAAACGTTTATTATCTAAGTCTTATAAAGGAAACTGCTTAGCAAGAACACATTTTGCAGATGGAACTTCAGTGCAATGGCAAGGGATACTTCTTTTGCTAATTCCATAATATTTTTTTAAATTATATGCTTAGTTGTATATTAAACCTGAAGCTACAGTGCCACAACATGAGTCCTAGGGAATTTGGGGCAGTTAGAGGGGACATATTCTAATATCTCATAGACCTTGCATCCTTATGATCTAGGTGTGGAGGGAGTCTTGTGCTCTTTGGCAACACCAGTGCATGCACACTAACACTGAATATTCTCTGAGGTAGTTATTTCACTGGGAATCTAAGAGTAGCACCACCTAATGGCTAGAACACATATTTCACTTGCTAGTTGGTTAATTGATGACCTACTTCTCTGCAGATTGCAAAAAGGAGGAGGAGGGTTATAGGTTTTATAGCACCACCAAGTGTACACCTAGTTCATACTTTCTGTCAAATAAATTGACATTTAATTATGTTGTGTCAGAGACTAGTCAGAGGGCAAAGGGAAGTGAGGGCTTAAGTTGAATGGCAACTGACCCATAGAGGACAGCTGGGTGCTAGCTCAATGTGATCCTCTTTGAGCAATTAAGAAGGACATCTGGGATTAGTGCTAAAGCCAAAGAGGAAACAAGTTTTTCTATTTGTGATTGTTGCCAAGATATCTGGCTGAATGCATGAGAAATAGAAGTCAAACCATGAGAAATGAGAAGTCGAGAAGAACATATTCAAATATGACAGTCCTAACCAACTTAAACAAAATTTTTATGAGTTGACCAATATGCCAGTGGGACAATGGAAAGGGAAATTAGAACCAAAGGCACTTTGGCTCAAGAATGTGGTGAAATTAAATGGAAACATTAAAGGTAGGACACTAGTAGGACAAGTTGAATGACAAGGTCAAGCTGTTTGAGAGTTTTCTTGGCACAGTCCTGCCTGTCCCATAATCAATTTTCCTTATTATTTTATTAATTTGCTGTATTTTTACACTTCAATTGTTTTTCATTGGGAAACTTCTACAATAAGTAGAAAAAACTTTTTAAACAGCCTTAATCATCAGAAGCTATGTATAATAAAGCCAATCATTAAATCAGCAAACATTATTAAGTAGTTACTTTATTACAAATACTATGCCAGGCATCTGAGATACAAAGATAAAAATAAAATGGATCCTGCCTTTCAGGAGCTTACCTCCTATTAGGAAAGACAACCTGTATACAAATAAATAAAGATGCAAATAAGCAAATAAATGAATTAATGAATAAATAAATAAATGTGCATTTGTGCATGTGTATACACACATACATACACACATATACACATATATAACCTAGGGGGAGAGAACCAGGGGCCTCATATTGAAGGTGGCATTTGAGCTGAGTGTTGAAGGAAAGTAAGTGCTCTAAGAGGCAAATGGGAGGAAAAAGTAATTCTGGACATAGGGAAGAATGGAAAGGCAGCTTGGAACCATCTTGTGAAGGGCTTGAAATGCCAAACAAAGAAGTTTGTAAGTGATCCAGAAGTAATAGGGAGACAATAAATTGTATCAATCAGGACAATGACATGGTAAGACCTGTGTTTTAGTAGTGCCACTTTGCAGAAATGTGGATGATGGATGCAGAGGAAAGTGATTTCGGAGGATATCCTTGTAGTCTAGGAAAGAAATCATGAGGAGCTTAACCATAGTGGCAGCTATATGAGTAGAAAGAAAGGGATGAATGTGAAATATATTGTGGGGACAAAATTCACCCTTGGCAACTGGTTAGATATTGTGGGGAAAAGAAGAGTAAGGAGCCTGAAGAATTCCTTACCTATGGTTTATCACATCTCTACTTAGAGGAAAGAAATATATTTCAATAAAACAACAGATATTTATTAAGCCCTACTATGTGGCAAGACAGCTAGGTGCCAGTGGCTAGGCATGAAGTCAAGAGGACCTGAATTCAAATCTGGTCTGAGACTTACTAGTTGTGTGACTCTAGGCAAGTCACTTAACCATCTTTTACCTTAATCCACTGGAGAAGGAAATGATAAACCACTACAATATCTTTTCCAAGAAAATTCGTAGGGATCATGAAAAGCTAGACATGATTGAATGACTGGATGATGACAACAACAACTTGTGCCAAGCAATATATTTGGCTCTGGGGATATGAATACAAAATATGAAAAATCTTCATTCACAAGGAACTTAATTTCTAATGGGAGACAAGTATGCATGTATGTATATATACATGAATGTCTATGTATATCTCCATAGCATGTTGTGTAGTGAATAAGAAGAAACATATACAAAGGAATTCAACATCAAGCAGTGTGAGAGGGAGGATACCAGCAGATGAAGGGAAAGACTTCATACAGAGGATGGTGGAGAAATTGTTTCATTCTTTGGACTTTTTCCTCCAGTACCTTGTATAGTGCTTGACATTTATATTCAGTACTTTAATAAATATTTTTGATAGCTAGGAAAGTACTTCTTTCTTTGCATTTGCTCTAATTTTGATTGTCCTCTATTGTAGTCTCCACTTTTATTATCAGTCTTTGAGCTTTTAGCCTTTTGTTTTTGTCCTCAACTTTATTTGGCTATCAATTGTTGAGGATCTTGGGAACAAGGGGAGGGTTTTTTCCTCCTCAAGCAGTTCCTGGTTTTGGGTTTTTTTTGGGGGGGGGTCCCTAGAATGGGTTTTCTAAATTACTCTCTTTATGATACAAAAATACATTACATTTGTAGCAATTATGTATTTAGCAGTCATTAATAGGAATTAGACATTAGATACCTTCATCAGATAGTTGTTTGGACTAACGATCTTGAAGTGATAAAAAAAAATTATATATAAACAGTGGACTTTATCTTAGCCTGGGATAATCTGCCATTTTTTTTTTTGTCAATTTCATGGTTTAATGTGATATCTCATAGCCTTTGACTTTGCGCAAAAGAGTTGTAACTCTCAGGGAGAGGCTTTCTAGCCATTGCTCCCTAATACATGGGAGCAGAGAACAGCAGATGTCCCAGAAGAAGCTAAACAGCTGAAACCAACACATGGTATCAAAGAACTGTCTGACGGGCATGAGACCAAGAGAGATATTGAGAAAAAAGAATGTAAATTCAACTGAGAGAAGACGAGAACAGCATGATGGTATCACGGGAGAAAGTCAGAAGTTTAACAACACCTGAGTTAACCTGGCCATCTGTGCACCCTAGTCATACATGTTTCTTTGCATGTGTCTTAGATACATGTGCTCCTATCATGTATTACATACCAATGTGTTCTCTGTGAGTGTTCCCTAGTCTCACATGTTCTCTATGTGTTCTCCCACATAGATGGAGTGGTAACCCATATGAGATCATACCTCATGTATCTATAGAGGTACCATTTCTTATCATTTTAATTACTATGCCATTTGATTAAACAGTCTTTGCATTGCATGAATGCCTTGTTTAACTGACTATATTAGGTTCATGAGTTATGGTTTTAGAAACTTCAAATGTTGGATAGCTTTTCTAGGGAGTCCATGAGTGAGGGAAAGTCCAGTTGCCACATATTCCTATACTGCAGTTTGTTTGTTCTTTCACCCATCAATGGACCAATTTATTTTTAAACTGGCTTTTAATTAGTACAAAAGAATCAACTTTTAACTAGCAAAAAAGGGTTCTATAAATGTTTTTTTTAAGCAATCGGGGTTAAGTAACTTGCTCAAGGTTGCACAGCCAGTTATTTCTGGGTGTGGTGCTAAATATCCGAGTCCAGATTCAATCCCAGGTCATCCCGACACTGGAGCTGATGATCTTTACTTGCTGAGCCACCTGGCAGCCCCTAAGCAATTGGGGTTAAGTAACTTGCTCGAGGTTATACTGCCAGGTGTTTCTGGGTGGGTGCTAAGTGTCTGAGCCCGGATTCGATCCCCAGGTCATCCCGACACTGGAGCCAGTGCTCTTGCTCTCTGTGCTACCTGGCTGCCCCTATAAATATGTTGATATATAATACACCTTTTCTGTCTTTGACCTACCTGGGAAATGTGCCACATGTGCATATTTTAAGTATATTGTAGTTCTAATTCTAGAGATAGCATGATATAGTGGAAATGATCCTAGACTTGAAGTTAGGAGAGACATAGATTACAATCCTTCCTCTGACACTTATAATTTCTATGACTGTGGGCAAGATCCCTAATCTCTGAATTTCATTCTTCTTGTCTGTAAATGGAGATAATAATACCTTTAGTATTTGCCTCACAGGATTATTATAAGGCTTAAATGAGATAATATATGTAAACCTTACATGGTTTGCATATTAACTATTATCATTATTATTCTTTTGATAGAGTGTTTAGTTATTAATGCTATGAACTACCACTTAGAGGTGGCCATATACTTCAGAGTAATAATGCCCTATATGTTGACCTGAAACTTATTTGGAGGAAGGTAGGACTGGACTCTCATGGCCAGATATAAAAATTACATTTGTGCTTAGAAAATTCTGAGTGCCGCAATTTATCTTTAACTTACTGATAAAATTAGGACCTCTGTATTTTCCATTGTTTACTCCATGTTAATCGCTTCATTTTTTTTCTTATATCCAGTCTTCTCCTTAACTCTACCTTGCTATACTACATCAAAATTTGAAAAGTTCTAATGTCAGACATTTATGCCTCTTAATTTTTACATTGCATCAAAATGGCACTTCAGTGATGAGATCTTTTCTAAAAAAAAAAAAAAAACTGAGTGAACTTGCAATTTTATCAGTGTAGGGATCTCCTACTAAGAAACTCCCGCTACCAATGCTGATCAGTACTTGACTTGAAATTTAGGGTTTTACCACTTTACTTGAGTCACTAATGGATTAAGTGATTAATCCAGGATCCCATGGTCAGTATGTAGTCAGAGGCAGGGCTTGAAGCAAGGTCTTTCTGAGTGGAAGCACAGTTATCTATCCACTTCCCTATTACTACCTTTCCTAATGCATTAGATGGAAGTGGGGGGGGGAATAAGGAAAGATGCCAAAAAGCAATACATTATACATAAAATGTATTTATATACATTTTCTTTTACTGATGGAGATTTGAAGGTGCATACAGTGACTGTCCCCTTTTCTGGTTGAAGTGGGGAGGATGAATCCTAATTGCAGATGAACAAAAGAGGGACTCTGATCAAAAAGAGGCTCTTCCATCATGAAGGCAGATAGATGACCATCCTTTATTTTTTTTTTGATTGCATAATAAACTTTATAACAAATATGTCTGTAAGAAATGATGAGCAGGTGGATTTCAGAAAAACCTGGAAAAACTTATATGAACTGATGTTGAGTAAAGTGAGAATGAGGAGAACATTGTACACAGTAAGAGCAAATTGTGCAAGGATCATCTTTGATAGACTTACCTCTCTCAGCAATACAATGATTTAAGACAGGCCCACACAACCTGCAAGCTGTGAAGGGATTTGGGGCAGCCTGTGAATAATGTAGTGGATGTAAAACAAGCCTGAACAACATACTGTCCTCAGGCTGTTTGGGGGGCTGTAAGTGGCTGGCGGGCCATATATTGTGTAGTCCTGATCTAAGACAATTCCAAATGACTCATGATGGAAAATGTTATCCACATCCAGAGAAAGAACTATGAAGTCTTAATGCAGATGAAAGGATACTATATTCTCTCTCTCTTTTTTTTGTCTTCTCTTTGTTGTGGTTTTTCATTTTTGTTCTGATTCTTCTTTTACAACATGCGTAATGTGGAGACACACTTGATATGATTGTGCATGTATAGACCATGTCAGCGTGCATGCTGTCTTGGGGATGGGGCAGCAGAGAGGGGGAGTATTTGGAATTAAAAATCTTATAAAAGTAAATGTTGAAAACTAAAACTAAATTAAAAAAATAACAATCATCAAAAATTGAATATACAAAAAGAATGGAAAAGGGGGCATGTGTATGTCACCACACATCTCTTTATCACGATATTATGTTTTTAAATTGTATGTCAAATTTACCATGATAATATTAACATTGTCCTATTTATCTGTGTTTTTCTCTCAACTTCTTTCTATATTCTTCTGTTGTTTAATTCTTTAATTCTTATTTCCTTTTTCTCATCACTATCACCACCTTCCCTTAATCAAAATCAAATAAAATTTTCCTTTCTAAAGGGTTGAGCATAAACAAATTTATACCTTGGCCATGTCTGAAAAGGTATAATTCTTTCTCTACCTCTAGCTCATCACTTCTCTGTCAAGATGTAGGAGGCATGCTTCATTATCAGTCTTTGGAGTCATGATTGGTCATATTATTAATCAGAGTTCTTAAATCTTTCAAGACTTTATGTTACTGTAGTAATCATATAAATTGTTCCCAAGGTTCTTCTCAGTTCACTCTGAATCAGTTCATACAAATCTCTTAAGGTTTCTCTGAATTTCCACTTTTATTATTTATTATGGCTCAATAATTCACTATATTCACATCACAATTGTTCATCCATTCCTCAAATGAGGAGTACACATTTTTGTTCCAATTTTTTTCAACAACAACAAAATATTGCTATAAATAAATAATATTTTGTACATAGGAACACTTTTTCCCTCTGTCTTTGCTCTCTCTGGGGGTATATATTTAGTACTGGCATTGCTGGATCAAAGGGTATGCAGAGTTTATTGACTTTCTGAATATATTTCCAAGGTATTTTCCAGATTGAATGGATTAATTCAGAGTTTGTCCAACAGTACATCAGTGTTGCTGTATGACAACAGCTAATCCAACAATTGTCATTTTCCTCTTTTGTAATATTGTAATTTGCTGGGTGTCTTAAAAGGTTTTTAATTGAAATTCCTCTTATTATAAATAATTGGGAATATTTTTTCATTTATTTGTTAGTAGCTTCCATCTCTACATTTGAAGCTACTTGTTCATTACATTTGACCATTTATCTAGTAGGATATGGCTATGGTATTTAGATGTTTGTATCAATTACCTATATATCTTCAATATCAGTTCTATATGCAGATGTTCCAAGTAATTATGAGATTCTAGGACATCTATGTTTCTGTCATATTCCTGAATTTAAATTTGGTTCAGCTGTATGACCCTGGGCAAGTCATTTAACCCTGTTTGCGTCAGTTTCATCTGTAATGAACTAGAGAAAGAAATAATAAATCAAGCTAGTATCTCTGCCAAGAAAACCCTAAATGAGGTCATGAAGAGTTATAATGGTAGTAGCAATGGAGAAGTATGGATGAAGAGAGGGCTGGAGAGAGGGAGAAAATGTGTTCTGTAAATGTTTATTGAATTATCTGATTAAATTAGCCTCTAAAAAGCATCCTTATTTCCCCAAGAGCTTGCTCCTGTACACTGTACTTCAGTCATATCATGGTAGGACTGCTCAGATGAGATCTATCTGACAATCAGGTAGTTGAGGGGCTAAGTTGGTGTGTTTGATAAAAGAAGGTCAAGAAAACATGAATAGGGACTGCAGCCAAAGAATCCAGACATGGAGGAGTCAGGCACAGTGGTAATCAGGGCACCAGCAATGCCAGTGGCTCAAGTTGCATGCTCAGAGTTCCATGGTCTGTGGGCCATCTCTACGCACAAGTGCTACATGTGTTTGCTGGCACGCCTAATCCTGCCACTACCGTGTATCTAAGCTGGTGTGTGTGTGGGAGCGACTGAACATATACTTTCAGTTTCCATGTAACATGAGGGTCATACCACAGTTCTGACTGGGGGTCCTGAACATAAGCTTATTTCTAACCTTTTAGAGTGGCAAGGTAGAGAGATGTGGGCCATGGTCTCACCATTCCTTGTGTATCCTCATCATTTCTCTATTTCTCAAATGAGTTGGGGCTTGACCTGAAACTTCAGCTGCAGGAGGTTTGCCCCTAGAAGATTTGGGGAGCAGAAAAGCACGTTTACTGTGATCATCTTTCCTTTCAATAAATAAATACAAATAAAATCCAATGATCCCTTTTGTCTTTACATTACAATGCTTTCAAACCCCACTTCCCTCTAGTCTGAATTCTCCTTTAGGACAAAGAAAAACAATTAAGTGAACATAGAAAATACAGCGACTACATCTGATGATGAACATTCATTTTTGTCCCAGGTATTCCCCACCTCTTTGCCACAGGGTTTTGAGGATGCTTCATTATGTCTTTTTCAGAATATTATCTTTTCCTAAGCCGTAAGACTTGCCCTGCTACAGAATGTCTTCTCAGCATGTTCTTTTCTTCAAGATCTTCCTTCATTCTGCATTCTGGCTTTCCTGTCTGAGTCTACTTGTGTCCTTCTTATGTCCTCTACCTTTGAACATCCACCCCCACATGTCAGGGAATGACGTGGTGAAAGGAGTATTTTAGGAAGAGTAGCCTAGCATTGGTATGCTTAAGAAACTGGAGAGGAGAGAGCAGCATGGTTTGATGGAAGCCATGAGGCAGCTGAGGCAGTCAGAAAGGAGTACATTAACTGACCAGAGAGAAGGTAGTTAGAAAAGATTTAAAGTGGAGAGTAGTCATTTAGGGAGCTTCATCTAGGCAGATAAGAAAAGGAGAAGTTAGAAAGGAGAGACTTATTTAAAAGATTCTAGGTAGAATAAGGGAAAGGATAAAATATATGAACAAAGATTCAGCTTTCTTTAGGGAGAGAAATTTTGACTTGGATCTGAGGAATTGAGGAACAAAGAGTGTTATGATAGCAGCTGAGATTTTTCACATCTGTCACCTTCCTAGAAGAGACAACTTGAGGTTCAGAACGTGTCTTAGAGCAAAATGCCAGTAACCCTACACAATTCAGACTGGAGTCGTGCTCACATATTAGCAGCTATAGGAGGCAAAGATAATAGCTGGAAGAAATCACAGACACACACACATCCCTTTAGATACCAGTTAGCTACCCTTTATACATGGAGTTGGCCAGGGTACTCTTTCAACCATTGTCAAGAGGTCTGGTGCTGGTGATATGACACTCTCTCTCTCTCTCTCTCAATCCTCCCTCATCTAGTTTTATGGAAAGATTTATAGTAGAATGGAAACTCTATGATGCTATGAAGCTTAGAATGCTCAAGCAAGACCTTGAACCTCAAAGAATTTGGGGTCCAATTTTAAGAGAGTAGTTTGTGTGTCATCTTCTCCAGTATAAAGGAAACATATTGAGTCCTTACATCCTCAGGAGAAAGTGCTAGTTTGTGTGTATCTGAGGTTTAATGTAAAAAAAGAGCTGGGGACTCAGAAAGTTGGTTTGAGTTATTTAAATTGCAGAAGGATAGTGACAAATGATTTGAATTTGCCCTCAGATTAAGCTGATTAGACTCTGAAATAAGGGCTCCAAACCTTTCTGCTTTCCTTACTATTGGGAAAGATCACCCAGGGAAGAAGATAATATTCTCTCAGATCAAGGTTGACAGACTGAGACCAAATCATGCTGCAACAATACCATTTAAGTAACTTCAGTGTAAATTAGCAAACTGTACAGAGTTGTATCCTTAGTTCTCCTCTTTTTGGTGAATGAAGGGACCGTTAGATGGCACAGTGAATAGAGTGCTGAGCCTGAAGTCAAAAAGACCTGAGTTCAAATTTGTCCTCAGACGCTTACTATGTGACCATGGACAATTTCTTAACCCTATTTGCCTCAGTTTCCTCATGTGTAAAATGAGCTGGAGAAGGAAATGTCAAACTTCTCTGGTATCTTTGCCAAGAAAACTCCAGATGAAGTCATGAAGAGGAAAACATAACTGAAAATGGCTGAACAGAATTTGACTGGAGGTCTCATAGAGGGAGGGTGCCAGAGAGAAGTAAAAGGATCAAAGCTGTATTTCCAAAGGCAAAAATCTTTAGTAGAGCTACACAAGAACTACACCAGTGGCATAATGGTATCCAGGGATGTAAAACCTGTGGCCTCGAGGCCACATGTGGCCTTCTAGGTCCTTGGGTGCCTCAGTCGAAATTTTGACTGAGTTCAAGTTTTACAGAACAAATCCTTTTATCAAAGGGATTTGTTCTGTGAAGTTTGACTTCAGTCAAAAGGAAGAACCCAAGGACCTAGAAGGCCACTGTAACCTTGAGGCGCACAGGTTCCCCACCTCTGCAATAACAGATCACTTTGTTTGGCGATTGTCCAGGGCACTAAGAATATCTTGTATTCTTGGGGTTTTATATGTTTCTTTTTCCCTCAACTACATTGTTAGAAAATACTTTATATTTAAAGAGTACCTTAAGATTTTTTAAAGTTTTTCCTCAATAAAACCCTGTGATCTCAATAAAGCAAATGTTACTCTATTCTATAGGTTAGAAACCTAGGTACAGAGAAGCTCCGTGATCTGCTCAAAGTCACACAGCAAGGTAAGAGTCTGAGCTGAGATTGTATGCCAGATCTCCTGAATCAAAGACTAGAATTCTTTATTATAATGTGCTGGCTCCCATTTAGAGATGAGTCCCTCTTAAATATGAAGTGCTGTTCAGGATTTAAAAAATCAGTTCAGATAAATTACCTTTCCAGATTTTCCAGGAGAAGCATGTCTTCATGTTTAACCCTAAGAGTCTTTTATAAATGAGACATTTTGACATAAACAAAGATTAAAACAAGCAGTTTGAGTTTTATTTGGCATTTATTCGACTGTAAATGCAGCAGTATGGATTTTACCGCTCCCACCCATCTCTGCCTCTACCTCCCAGGTAAGGCCTCAGGAATTGCACTGATTTATTGTACCCAAAGGAAAGTTTTTACTGTAGATAGAAGACTCTGCAGTCATATATATGGAAAGATCAGGAGAACAAACATAAGAAAACAGCAAGATTCTTAGGCAATTATCTTTCCCAAGCAGGAAGCTTTTTATATGCTTTCTATTGACTCAGGGACCAATCTCAGGTGCTTTTTCTGCCATATAGCAATTTGCCTTACCTGGAAGATGTGATACAAGGTTGCTATAATTCCTGAACTTGCCCCATCTGGCACATATTGACAGTTAGACCCTCTGGCTGGGTCTAAACAATCACCCAGACTGACCCATTATATGTCAACACAGAGCAATCAATTAATTGCCAAAGGGTCTACCCAATTTGGTGTCTTAATGGCCAGTCTGGATTGAACCTTTAGTGACGGATCGACTGTTCACTGATCTGCTGTTATCATGGTCAAAATGACTGATTCAACTGCAAAATGGTGACTAGGTAGTTCTGTGATGACTTAGAAACAGTGTTTTGTTCAAGCAAACTATAATATTTAAGTTCAAGATTTAGAATACTTTTCTAAATTTGGTAGCTGGAAAGCAAAGACCCTTTTGGTAAGTATGCTTTCTATTTTTTAGCAGACCGAACACCACTGTTTTCATGGTCATGTATCATACCACCAGAAAAATCTGTTTTCTGGACAGGTTGATACTGCCTTTATATAGTAGCATTTGGTGGAATACTGATGAGTTTCATTTTTGAGTAGGGCCAATAATTCCTTGAAATACCAGTTAATCATTGTTTAGAGTTCAAGTTCTAGTTCTGAGGCTATGTCATTTACAATATGACAGCCCCTGCATAAGAAATGGTCGACCATGTTGCAACTAGTTCGAGAAGAAGGCACAGCTGGCAGTTGTGTGGATGAGCAAACACACTGAGCAGGGACATTTTTCAAGCACTGGTTGGGGAGAAGAAAGAAAAATATGCAGAACATTTCTTTGGCACCATTTTCTTTTTCTCTCTTTTTTGAGCCAAGCTATTGTTATTGTCATTATCTTCAACATGCCACAGATGTGGGGACTGTAGCAACCTGTAATAAAAAGGTTCATTCTGACAAGCATTTGGGCATATCATGCACCAAATCTCATCCTCCAATCTTAACAATAGCTAAAGAAGCCTGATGTAGCACACGTATAGTACTTCAACATTTGCAAAATTCTTTACATGTGTTACCCCATCTGATCCCTACAGCAACCTTGAAAATAGATGTTTATTTTACAGATGAAGAAACTGAGGCTGAGAAATGTTAACTATCTAAGGTCATACACATTAAGTATATATCAGGATTTGAACTCCGGGTCTAATATTCTTTGCAAGGTTCCTATGAACTGCCTCTTAATAAGGTAAGTTATAAGGTGAGTGTCAATGTTCTATTTGAATTGTGTGCATGGACAAATATGATCACCTGAAATCATCTGAATTCCTTCTATCTGAGATGCACAGTTAAAGATAAAACTGAGAAAATTCCAACAAAGTCAATTCCATGCCTCTCTGATTTTAAGTGGAGCAAGCTCATTCTGACAAGCAAAGAAAAAAAAAAGAAGGGGGGAAGGAGAAATATCAAATAGTGTTGCATAAAAAAATCTAAGAGAGGCAAGGCAGAAAGTCTGTGATCCCCTCTATTATGTTGGCTTACCTTCAAGTTCTGGAAACTTGAATCCCCTATTATGTAATAGATTCATGTCCTGGACCTAGAGAAAATTGTTTACCACCTACACCCCTCTTTACCAATTGATGTCAGCTCAGCAGAGTAGCATGAAATGGTTGGCAGGGTCATGAACTTCTTCCTTTTAAGCCCCATTTTCCAAAGTAAGGCTCTCAGAAGTTTGGCTGCTGGAAGCTTGGCGGCCCTCCCTTTGGGAATAGAAGACAAGGTAAAATTTTGAGGTAGGTGTAATTGGCCATTAAAATTCTCTTGTCTCCTTTTCTGTGGCCCTTTCCTATTTCTGGTGTTCTTAAAAACTTATATTAATATCTTTTATTTTTATGTCACAATAATTTCCCTAGCTTGAACCCTTCTCCCTGCCCCTCTACCCACACTCCTGCTTCAGTTGAGACTACCTTTTTAACAAGAAAAAAAAATATTAAGAAAACCTACCATATCATCAATTTTTCCAGACAGTATATGTATAGTCCCAACCTGGCGCCCTTTCTCCAGGATTCCCAGGTACCAATTGCTAATCCTTTAGTATAAACATTTTTCTTTGCATAAACTTCCTTTCTCTCTCCAGCTTGTATTCCTCCTTCATCCCTTCCAAAAGTCATCTTCTTCTCAAAGAATTCTGAAATACATTAGCATTTTAGCTAGACTGTAGGAGAAAGTAATCTGATTAGTAAAACACACCATGATTTGAATGATAGTTTCTACATTAATCTTCCTATAGATATTATCACTTTAAAAGAAGATGCTTGTTAGCACAAATGAATTGATAGCTTCAGACAGGGAAGAGAATGCATCTTTGTGTGTCAGTTTACAGTGCTTCCTGGTGCTCCCTAAATTACATTTTTAGGGGGGTCAACTTCCTACTCTACTAACCCTGAGAGGTTGAGGAAAGGAGTTTTTATGGTCATTCAATCCTGTCTCCTGCTTGAGGTAAGAACTGTTCCCTTTCCCTTGTCTGTCCACCTCCAGTAGCAGAGTTCTCTCCATGGTGAAGGCTGCATGACCACCCACAAAAGCCCTTGTACTCCCTACTATGTACAGCTGACTAATCCCAGGCATGGTCCTGTGAAGTTTGTCAATATCCTCTGGGAGCCAAGCTATTTCTGGGCATGTGAGGAGGAAAGAGCTGTTTCCCAGGTAGAATTCATCAGCAGGTATAGGGGAGGAGATTGGAGAGGCTTTCCATTTATTGTTTTATACTATCCATCCACTTAATTCTCGTGTGCGCCCTTTTCAATCCATATCAGCTAAGTGAAACAGAGAATCAGTTAAAAATATTTTGAATTTATGTAACATGTTTCATGTGAGAATCTTGAAGAAGTTTACCAATACAATAAGTTCTCTGTTATCAGTAATTCTTTTAAGTGGCTTTTTGACACATTTAAAGTCTGATGATGACTGATGTTCATAATGATGACCCTAAAGGCCCTATAAGATCATGATGTCCTTTTTGAATAATATCACAGATGAAATTGTATTCAGTATAGTTTTATTTTAAGTATCTTTAATTAATTCTCAAAATTTTTGTGAATTCACCTATGGCGAATATATATGGTAACTATTAGCCAGGAAATTTGATTCATCAGAAGAAACCCTTCTTTCCCAACTAGACCAGATATCAGGGAGTTTACTGTATGCTCAGGGTTTTATAAAGACCTTAGGGGAGTAAATATTTATTGTACCATATACAATATTAAATTCTCTTAATGAATAAATATGACACAGCACATAGGCATTCATCTGATTAAATTTCAATGCATAAACTGAAATAAATAATAATCATAAGACAGAATATGACCTTATTTATTCCATGTTCTGTGATCAAAAGCCTGGTAATAAATTAGACTACTCATGCATTGCGCTTCTAGAAAGAAAGGACCAATATCTTTGAAAATATGTGATCTCTATTTATAAAAGTCACTCTTTCCTCTCTTGACAGATCTCAAAGTCCAGCCTGCCAAGAAAAAATAATAATATATCTGATGTAGATGAAGATTTTCAAACTTTAAGTACCAGTTTCTTAGCAACCACAGAGGTTTAAAGAGTTCACTTTTTCTATACACATTGAGAAGTGTGTCAATGATTAAATGTTTCCTAAAATAAAAATATTTAGCTCCATAGGCATGGAAGGTTCAAGTAGAAAGCTAATATGATTTATGATACCAGTCCAAAATGATAACACTTTGGGACAGAACCATAATATATGGTCTACCTTTACAGCCGTCTTTATAAGAAAAAAAGCTATAGTGTGAGGCTCTTGGAAAGCATCCAATAGATTTTCAAAAGTAACTCATTGAGTGAGTTCCATTTGTAACTCTTTTGATGATTTGATATAGTATTATGTGCAAGCAAATGTAATTTTTCCTGAGAATTGATAATACAATCCTTCACATTCCAAGAATGCAGGGGATGGTTTTTCAACACAGGCAGTCACTTGCATGAGAGCTTGGTTAGCTATTTTTGTATAAGAAGAAAAAATATTCAAGGAATGAAATTATTTTAGAAATAGCATTAATTAGTATGAGTAAATACATAATCTAGGGAAATACTCTGAATGGGAATTATGATTGTTAATATTTGATGAAAGTTATCAAATGAACTTCAAGATAACCCTCGTCAAAAACTATTCTATAATGAATATATATTATTTTATCAAATCTGTCCATGTGCAATTTATAGTTTCTCTTTCAAATCAGTATTGTGATTTATTTAAACAGATATAAATAGGTGGAGTGTGCATGACTATCTGAATTTTCAGGCAATGAATAGGCCATGATTAACTTAAAGAGAAAAGTTGTGGTTGGGTTTGCTTGAAGTTGGGAGAATTTGTCTCCTTTCTTCCCTTCCCTGATAACAACAGCTTAAGCACTAGCCCAAGAGGAGTTGCAGGGCTTAAGATGGAGTCTGTCCTGATGTACTCCATGCTGAGACTGGTTCAGACTCTCATTTGTTGAAAGACACAAGCTGCCTTTAATCTCATGGTTATTAATGGAGTCTTATAGCTCCAAATTTCAGGGGGAAAGCAAGCAAATAATCACAAAATAAGAACTGGATCATTAAGACACTGCTGCCCAATACATGCCCAGATTGTCTTTTTTTTTAAAAATAAAAATAAAAAAATAATTCTCTGCCTCTTTCTATCTAGGTCCATTGTTAGATCAATGGATGACCTACATGCAGATTTTACTTAGAAACAACTATTCCTCATTAATATAGTCCTCGTTGGTTTTCTCATTGCCATTGATTCCCACCAATCCATAGCCATGTGATATTATGATCCAAAATGTACCAAGGTATGAAAAAAAAAACAAACCAAAAATATAATTTCCCCCTTCCTCCTCCTCTCTCTCCTCTACCTCTTCCCCATGCTTAGCATATTCACACAATCACACATTTTTCATCTCTTCTCCTAATCAAATCCTTTCCCAATCCCCTTTCATTCCAGTGTTTTCCTCTATTGATTATTTTCAGTTTATCCTGTATATATATTTGTACAGAGCTGTTTGCATGTTCTATTCTCCAGGATACCATGTCCTCTTTGAGAGCTGGTTTTGGCCTTTCATTATATCCCTAGCACTTAGCAGTGTCTGGAACATAGCAAGCCCTTAATAAATGTGTGTTGATTTGACTAAATCTGAAAGTTCTTAGCTTGGCACCAGCAATAAGCCCTTACAAATTTGTGCCTCAACACTCTACCACTCTCTAAGTCAGAGCACAGTTTTTATTGATGATAGACTTGATACTAATGAAGACAAGAGAGCAAGAGAAATTATGAAAACCATTCTAGAGCAGTTTTCATAAGAAATGAAATTAGACTAAATTCGTTCAAAATAACTGAAATATTCTTTCTCTAAACTCTTGCTCATTCTTCACCTCAAACTGACACAATGTACTTACTAAAAAATAGAAATTACTCTCTGTCCTTTTTAGCTCCTTTCTATTTCTTCAGTAATGGTGGCAGAGTAACAGAAAATAGGGCAGAGGGTTCTAATAATCACAAATTTTTTAGATGTTCTAATAACGTGAATTTAACTGTTAGTTCTATAAATCTGAGATGCTTGTCCAGAGCAGACATACCACTCACTAGAGGCACTGAATCATATAAGTTTTGACATTCTAGAAGACAAAAAAATCACTTGCATCTCAATAGAAAGATATTTAAATCAATAAGAAATTGCATTTTATGGAACACTTAGTCTTGGTGTGTTGTAGTGTTTATCATGAGATTTGTGAAAATGTCATCCTAAAAATAAATGCAGTTTCTGCACCAATATCTGCTGTAGGTACTGAAGAGGAGGAGAATTTCAATAAAATAATCCATAAAAACTTTTCCTCTCTCATATTAAAGCAATATGTGCTTCAATACTTAGTGTCTTAAATGTAAAAGTGGACATTAAGAGAGGAGAGCAAAAAGGTACTGGAAATTACAGCTCAGGAGTAAAAAGTGGAAAAGGTCAATGGCTTAAAGACTATGCAGAAGTCATATATTATCAGCACTTTCTTCATGAAGTTATGTGCTCAATCAGATTTGTTAGAGCAAAGATCAAAATCAACTCTAGATTGAGGGAAAGAATAAAAATGAAAAGTTTTGTTATGCAATTGAAACAATCCTAACCTGACCTATTTAAATAAGCTTTGGACTTTCCACAATGGGAAATAGATACAAGAAGACACATTAACACAGACTACCACTATTTCCTAAGGAAGATTAACTGATGTAAATCAGTCACCACAGCACAGAGACCAAAAGAGGCTAAAAGCCCTCTAAGTAAGCAAACACTTGATCTTGCTAAGTGGAGAGAAATGGCAGCAGAGGACAAACCATTTTAGAATATAAACCCCTTTGTAAAAATCTCATTGAAGAAGATGATGGAAGCTTGTGAGCAATAGTGACTTGTAAAACTCCAAAAAGCATTAAAGAGAAAGTCAAGTTTATGGAAAATTTATCGAGAGAAACAATTATCACAAGAGAATTTGATGGATGAATTGATGCCCAGAGTTAGATCAATGGATTACCTACATGAAGATTTTACTAAGAAACAACTATTGCTCATTAATATATGCCCAGGTGGTTTTCCCATTGCTGTGGTTTCCACTAATCCATAGCCATATCATATTATGATCCAATATGTACTAAGGTATCAATAATGAAGAGAATTGATGATGAAATTGAGAGAAGGCCAGTAAATAAATGAACAATAGAAAGGATCTCTAAGGATTTCTACAGAAAACTTTTCCCCCTACCAACAATAGCTACAACATTGAGACTCTAATATCATAGTGCGAAATGTGTTGAATGTAAAAATAGTGGTAACATCTAATAAAACAGAGAAAACTACCGAACTAGACCAAATTTTCCCAGAGCTATCCCCAGATGAAAGTGATGATTTTGGGGGTGTTGTAGGATTCATTTCCAGACTATTAGAAGAGGAAAACATATACAACTCTTGAGGGAAAAAAATCAAGAACATTGTTACCCTAAAAAGGTGGTCGAAAACTATCAGTAACTATTGACCCATTTGCCAGCTTACCCATCTCTTGAAAAATCTTTATAAGAATAATTTCTATACAAATTGAGGGCACTCTTTTTTTTTTTTGCTTTTTGAAGGGGGGTAGATAGAGCAATTGGGGTTAAGTGACTTGCCCAAGGTCACTCGGTGGTTAAATGTTAAGTGTCTGAGGCTAGATTTGAATTCAAGTCCTCCTGACTCCAGGGCTGGTACTCTATTCACTGAGCCACCTAGTCACCCCTGCAGATATACTTTTGATGGAGCTATAAATTAGTCTAACCATTCTGAGGAACCACTTGGAATAATCAGGAAAAAATTACCTAAGCTGTTCAAAAGATCATAAACTCAGAGTTGAAGGGGTTCTTATAGGTCTAGTGCAACCTCCTCTTCTTACAGATGGGAAATGGAGAGAGGCCTAGAGAAGTGAAGTTGCTGTGCAAAATCCCACGGGCAAGAAGTAGAAGGTATTGAATAACTACTTACTATGCAAGCAATAGAAGACATTTAATAAGACCTTACTATATGTCAAGAACTATGTTATATACTGGGGATACAAATCCAAAAACAAAGAGAACACATACCCTCAAAGAACTTATATTCTAACACAGGGAAGGCAAGCTCACAAAGAGAAATTGGTGGTTTGGGAGGACCATTCCAATCCTGAAAATTACAGAGATGACAAGTGTGGTCATAAAAGAATGTATTTATATAATACATCCAGCAAATATTGGTAGAATTGAATTAACATGCTTCCAGAACTGGAAGTGAAAGGAGGAAAGGATAATATGTATGTGGTAAGACAGCTGTAGAGACTGACCAGGAGATGGCTGGAGAGTAGGAGTGAAGTGAAGTATAATTGGGTCTTTCAATAAATAGTGAGCCAGGGGTGGCCAGGTGGTGCAGTGAGTAAGAGAACCAGCCCCAGAGTCAGGAGACCTGGGATCAAATCTGGGCTCAGATACTTAGCACCCACCCAGAAACACCTGGCCATGTAATCTTGAGCAAATTACTTAGCCCCAATTGCTTAAAAAAATAGTGAGCCAGCAGATGCAGTCAAGAATTAAGAGGGGACCCAAGATGCAATTTGGGGAGATAAAAGAGTCCAAAGTGGTAAATGGGGAAGGGAGGGAGAAGTTATATGTAACCTGAATAGAACAGGAAACATATCCATATAAAATAGTTCTAAAGCACTAATCATTAGAGAAAGGAAAAATTAAATCAATTGTTAAGCTCTACTTAACAGCCCATCACACTGACAAAGTTGAAAAAGAAGGGAAATGATAATATTGGAGGGGTTATGGGAAAATAGGCACATTAACACATTTTTGGTAGAGTTGTGAATTTGTGAATTAGTACAGCCTTTTTAGAAAGCATTCTGGAACTATGTCCATCTTTATTCTAAATTATGTAGTGGAAAATCTAGTAGAACCTTATTATAACACAATTCTGTATTATATGGCTCTGACTATATGATGGGTCAGGTCTTGTCTCAGCCAGCATAATGGAAACATACAGAGAAAGTCTGATATAACATTGTTAATTAATGAACTTTAAATTTAGTTCCCTTATTCAACACTATAGTATAAAGGAATATCACACTATACTTAAAATCAGTTGCAAGAGTCTTTAGATATATTTTTCACATTACATTTCTATGAAAATAAATTGGAATGAAGGGTACATGAGATGTTGTGCTTGAGCCTGATAATTCTAAAAGTTCAGTCAATGCTGAATAATTATCTGATTCCTATAAAAAACAAAAAAATAATGATTATTTTTCTTATATAGTTGAGCCAAAACATTGATTAACATTGGTCATAGATAGAGACTACATGGCTTACTGGATAGTGAACTGTTCTCAGAGTCAGGATGGCCTATATTCAAGCTCCCATTTACTGAATCTGTGATTCACATGTGCAGTGTGACCCAGGGCAAGTCACTCAATCTCTCATTGGCAGTCCTCTCTAGGAAAATCTCTAAGACTGTAAATTGCTGAGAAGGTGCCAGCCTATATTGGCAGAGGGAGTTTCCACGTCTAGGAGTCTGCTATATAAAGGAAATCACATTTCTCTTTCATATTCCTCCCCCACCCCCATAGTTTATATAATATGAAGTGTATATTAAAAAATTGGTACCGCACAAAATTTTTTTTTCTCTATGGAAAACCAAAATTCAGCATGGAGGCAGCCTGTTTCTGAACTTATTCAAAAAGATTATTCACTGGAATATCACTATAGTCTCTATATTAAGAAAATAGACTTTATTTATTTATTTATTTGCTTTTTGGAGGGCAGTTGGGGTTAAGTGACTTGCCCAAGGTCACACAGCTAGTTTTTGTGTTAAGTGTCTGAGGCCAGATTTGAACTCAGGTCCTCCTGACTCCAGGGCTGGTGCTCTATTCACTGCACCACCTAGCCACCCCCATGAAAGTAGGCTTTAAAAGAGGTTAATCTCATGGTAAGGATTTTGGAAAGAGTGTTATTATAAGCATGATATGGTATGGAATGATAAATTATGATATGATGTGGAACAATACAGTTTAACATAGTAAAATATAGCATAGTAAAATGTAATATTTTATGTTTATATATTTATAATGGTATACTACATAGCTTGCTATTATATAATATAGCATAGACTAATATAGTGTAGTATGGTATCGTGTGGTATGGTGTGTGTGGCATAGTGTGGCCTGGAGTGGTATAGCATGGCATAGTGTAGTAGAGAGTAGCATGTTATAGCATAAGCATGGCATGGCATGATATGATGTGGTATGATATCATTTGGTATGGCATATAGAATATATATAAATGGGACATCAGGATAATTACTACCACAACTATATTTTAGGGATGTAGTCCTGACATTCTTGGAAAGTAATAAGTTCATATTTTGCTAAAGGGGCTATGTTTTTCTAGCACTTAATTACAGGCCAATTATATAAAAAAAAAAAAATAACCCCATGTCTTTTCCAGAAGTTGAAGGTAAAAGCTCCCCCAAGACCAAATGCAACATTTTGCTACCTAGAAATAAAAAAAAACAAAAACAGATGTTACATTTGAAAGTGACCAGGCCTTCCCCACGTCAAAGTACTGGGTTTCTGTAAGGTCTTATGCCACATTTTGCTTTCTAGTAGTCGTCTATTTTAAGGCCATCTTCTTGCACTGGATGCCCTTTTCTTGGAGTGTGGGATGAATATGGCTTCTGGCTCCACTCCTGTCAAGTCTGGAGTATTCTAGAATTAGTCAATATGAAAGCTCCCCTCGCTATTAGGGCTAGTACAAACACATAGGCTCCCTTCTATCCCTGTGTAATGGACTCCTCAGTGATTTAAGCAAGTGTTCCCTGATTTAGAATTACAGCTATTCTACTCGGGCAGCTGTGATCTGGCAACTGCTTGTCAAAACTTTTAGTAGACGTCTTGGGGGAAAATGCGACATGTGACAATGATGTGAATATGTGATGGATTCTCCAGTCTGGAGGGATGATGACTGTGTTTTAGAGTCTGAGAACCACGAGGCTGTGAAGAAAGAGTGAGAAGAGGAGGAGAAGGAGGAAGAAAAGTAGCTAAAGCCATTTGCAGGAACTGTGTAAAGCTATCATTAGTATTTTGATTTTACAATGCCGGTAATTGTTTCCTTTTGTTACCACATGACGATGATAGATTGTTTTTGCATAACTATTTAATTTAAGCACAGTGACTGTACACTATGCCTCCATAGTGTACTTTTAAGGAAATCCAGCTGTCAATCCCCATTAAACAGGTCTGAGTTTTATATTGTTAATTCAGTTGTCTTTCACACTCTGGCTGCTAAACTCGAAGAACTCTTTACAAAGGCAGATTTATGATGGATGCCATCTGGCCTGATAGAAGGAAACAGATATTGATTTTTAATATTTTCTCCAAACTTGTTTACTCTAGGATAATACAGCAGCTGTGTGGCTGCTTGTCTCCGAGTGGAAAGGATTATTACTAGGGCCTTTTGATGAGATAAATTACCTGAAATGACTTGAATGGCTAAAGGGTATACTTTGATGTTATGTCGCTTCATTTACCCTTATGACTAAATGATTATTGATTTTATATTTTTAAGCTCTTGAAACGTGAAAATAAGTTGGTAGAGAAGCCTGGGCTGTGTTAGTTTTATTAATTTATTTCTGCAGGGCATAATTCACTTTGGACCAGGTTGTGAAGGTTTTGGGTTCATGACCGACTCCAGATACAGTTGCAAAGAAATGGCTTATTTATATAGTCATTGCAAGTAGTCCCAAAATCAATACAGTCTGGGATTGGATGATTAAACTCAGTCCCTTTGTGGGATTCATTCCTGTAGCTACCTCTGAAATGATCTTGACTGAAGCAGATTCATGTGATCAAGTCTACAAATAGCAAGTTTGTTCAAGTTGAAATATTATTTTTTTTGCTCATCATTTTTTTATCTGCTGTGTTCACTCAATGACATTTTAACAGCCCAGGAAAAAAAAAAAAACAGTTGATTGACTACTTCAATGAAATCACTAATCTGCATTCAAAGAGTTGCCTCCAAAGACTACTTAGATTTTCCATGGATAGATTTAACTGCTACTTTGATCATCTAGTCCCAGTATGCACTGGATTTAGTTCTCTGTACTTATGTAGGCAGCAGGAATCCAAGGTGTACACTAAACCTTTAAATAGTCTTTACAGTTCAAAACAGCTATTTGCCTTTTGTGTATGGCAGACACCTACATATTTCTGTGAAGAGTTGCCTTTTCTATCATCATTTAACATGTTGGTGCTATTTAATGTTTGCCTGAAACATGCTTCTGTCACTCTGTTTCAATTTCTTTTTATACCATGCTGAAAGTGTTGTGAAGAAAATGGGCTGTTCTAATACTGTGGCTCTTATTTCTCTTATTTCCCATTATTTCTTGACAAACATTTTTTTATGTATTGTGACACCTTTTCCCATTCTTCATAGTTGAAACTGTAATTCACATAGTTAACTTAAAAACCTTCAAAACTCTTTAGTCTTCTATTTTAAAAGTTTGAATAAAATTAGTGAAATGTTCCAGTTTGAGCCCTTTGGTAGTCTTAATTACTTTATTTACCTAAATGTAAAAAGAAAGAGAGAGCCTTATGAAATGGAGGAAACTTTTTTGGGCAGGAGACATGTGCTGTTCTCAGCAAACTTCACATATATTTACTCAATCTGCCAACCTACTGGGAATAATCTTTGAACAGATGACTGGAACGTCAACACTCTTTGTGACTTTGGAGAGTCTCCATTCTGAGAAACCTACGTCTCTTCCGGAAGATTCAAAGCAGTCAAGGTTTTCCGAGATTACTTCACAACATTTAGCAATTGGCTGGGCTTCTAGAATCACACCTTTAAAAAGAAACAAAAATTCCTATCTGTTCAATTGGGGAGCATTATTGGACATTTGAAAGATTATTTCCACCAAAGTCACATATTTCTAAACTTATGACTATTTCTGAAGTTATATTCTGCTGAGATAAAAAGGATGTTATATTCAGGTAGGTTTCTTTAATGGATAAACATTTCTTCTTTTGAGAGAGAGAGAGAGAGACAGAGACAGAGAGAGAGAAAGACACAGAGAGAGACAGAGAGACAGAGAGAGAGAACTTTTCATTATTATAAGCAACAGTGACATATAAAAGGTGTAAAACACTTTCTTACTTTAGTCACTCTATATGTATAATTAATGTATAGTAAATTATCTGGCCCAGTTTAAAGCTTGTTTAAATGCATAGAATTTGAAGTCTAATGCAGAAATAAAATAACTTTTAGATCAGTGTAATGTAATATGTTGATCAATTTTACAGGGGAGTGGTGAATATTTAATTAATCACCTTTTGACAATTATTCACACTGGTCCAAATCAAGGTCTCCATTAAAGCCAAAGAATAGCTTCATTACAAATGACCCATAAAAGTGTCAAGTGTTGGCAGTGAAGACAAGTAATTTCCTTTCCCTTTAAAACCATTCGATCGAATGATGGGGGTGGGGAAGGTGATGAAGTGCATAATAGTGTGATTACAAAGAAAAGCTTAAACAGTAAATTTGACAGGCTACGTTAGAGAGCAGAGAGGATAAGGGTTATCAAGTGTGGGCTCTATACCTTCAAAAAGCTTTTAATTTTAAAAGAGGACAGGAAGGAGAGGATTCTATTTTTGTCAAACTATTTTTTCCTCTTGGGGTGTTAGTTTATGAATTGTGTTTTCAATAGCTTCTAGTGTTGGAGGTATGTAAATAGAAGAGTAACATTCAATTTCTTTCCAAATACCACTCCAGATCACTTTTAAGAAAGAGAGCAAAGTTTAAATACATACAAACACACATCCCACTTTTTTTATAGCCTACACTAGTTATTTTAAAGTTTTCTATTTGTATTTTTCTTCATGTATTTGGTGGAAATAAGTAGCTAGATTTCAATGAGGGACTTGTGCATCAGTTTAATTATTCCATATATTTTAGTGCTTTACTCTCAGGGCTAGGAACACATTTATCATGAAGGCCCCTTTTACACTTGAGAAAATTCTCCAAGTTAAATATAAGCCACTCACAGCCTACTGAAAACATGTCTTAATTTACCAAAATGTCCCAGGAAAATCTTGACTTTTGTCAGTCTCTGAGTGTCAAGGTGAAGCTTCCTTTTGGGAATATTGAAAGTTTTACTATCTGTGTGGCCCTGGGCAAGTCACTAAATCCTGTTTGCCTCAATTTTTTCATCTGTAAAATGAGCTGGGCCTCTTCCTCATGATAAGTCATGGGGAAGACCACCCTCTTCACCCGGGGAAGAGAATAAATTTCTGTTCTTAACCTTAAAAAAAAAAAAAAGAGCTGGAGAAGGAAATGGCAAACTATTTTCCTGCAAAGACCCCAAATGGGGTCATGAAGAGTTAGGTAGGACTGAAATGACTGAAAAACACCTAAATATAAAATGCCCCCTATTCAAAAAGAACACATCACTTAACTACAGGAATGCCAAGAGACTTTTATATCAGAAAATAGTACAAGATGTTCCTTATTTCTCTGATCTTGGGTTATAGTTAGTATGGCAGTCTTTATAATCCCTTTCTTTCTTCCCTTCCCCCTCCCCAATGCCTTCCCTTTCTCTCCTTTCCTGAGTTTACATAGCTTAAATGCCAAAGCTTAGTTTGAGGTAACACTATCAGACCCCAAACACAAATGACTTAATTCTGTTAATGTAGTAACAAGTATCTTTGACACTTGATTTCAATTATACTTGCAAACAGACCTTTGGTAGCTAATGGCTTTTGAAAATCCAGCTAATTTCAAAGGGCCATTTTCATTTATTGCCGAAAAAGAATCCACAGATACTTATATTTTCAAAAGTTCAGCAACTGTTGACCACTGCTGCCACATGCTTCTTAAAACTACTTCTTATTCTGTCTTTGATCTTCATTTATTTTAAGATTGGGCATACTGGTTATAGGGCGAAAACAATTCAAGTACCTACTTCTAAAAACTAATGGCTATTGACTTTCATTAGGATTTCTGTGATGTTATCTAACCCTGTAAAGACATTTGCAGTATGCAGTTTACATTGTATCTAGTGATTGTATAATCATTATTGATTTTGCGTGTGTGTAGTACCTATGTCAAACAACCTAATATATTTAAATGGTGATTATTTCAGCAATATATCTATTATTAGATAAGATCAAAGGTAGTTAAATGTGTAGCAGATAGAGTGAAGCGATAACAGAAGGCAAACTTGTGCCAGTACCTCTGCCCTATTATACAATACAAGAGCAATTCATAGTCTTTAATGATTAACTTCCTAAATCATGTTGAGATTTTGGGCTTGCAAAAGAATGAAGTATGACAGATGGATTAAAAGAATGTTGGTTTAGAAGCCAGAAGCACAGGACTTATGTAAATGCAATACAATTAGATGAATGGCTTTTCAAAGATCATGGGAAATCATTCTGTATTCTTAATTTACTTCTTGTTTTCCAACAAATACTTCTGAAGAAAACGAGCAGTACAGATGCATGATTTCCCAGAGGACAGAATCACTGGGAATCCTGAGAGTGTGGATTAACAGAATATCTCACCTCGATAGCAAGTTCCTTTTTAGCCTAATCTCAGAAGCAGCCTGATTAGTGTATTTTTATTAATGATCAAACGGTATCCTATTCATGTGACAGGGCAGTCTAGCTAATCGAAGGCATACATTGGATATCAAAGCAAGCTGCATATTTTTTTTTGCAGGATTTTCCTGTTTTAGTTAATATCATTTGCTCATGAGAGCATTTCTGCTCTGAAAATAAACTTTAATATAATAACATAAATACATGACAATTTCACATCTGGCAAAGTTGCATAGCAATAAATACACTGAGCACATTCAGTGGAAGGCTGTTCAGTACTTTGGAGACAAAAGAAATATGACGTCCAAATTATTGTACCCCTTGAATGAAAATTGAGTATCTCTAGAAAAATTTTCTTTAAAAAAAACACCTTCTCCCTTTCCACTTTGCACATCCTCTCATGAAAATATTTTTAATATTTTCACATTATATTTCAAATAATATTTTAAACAGTTTCATATTTTAAAAAATTCATTATTTAGACATGGTAGGGTGATTGAGGGATTTGAGTGTGGCTAAGAAGAAGTCATTTGAGTACTAGTCTACAGGTACTCAGATAAGGAAATTCATTGTTCTTTTATTCACAATTCACTTTTCCTCTCATTCCCCCAGGCCAAATTGTTTCCTTTTTTATTATTTATTTAGTTGTCAGGCATGCCTAGCCTGATCATTGATTTCTATAGAGCACAATCAAAAGGGAGTAAAAGGTGGAACAATTTCCAGGTGATTTTGATTCATTAAACAATTGCTTTGGAGAAATATTGGAGGTGTTATGCAAAGGAATGGATAAGGGAAATGGGATGGTATATACAGGAAACCATAAGCAGACCAGTTTAGCTGAATTATAGAGTGTGTAAAGGAGAGTAATTTACAAGAAGTCAGAAAAGGAAGTCTGATCAAGATCATGAAGAACTCGAAACATCATTCTAGAGGCAGAAGGAGTCACTGGAATTTCTTGAGCAGAGGAATGACTTGATCAGGAAAATGCTTGAGGAATATCAATTTGCCACATATCCAGGTGTCTTGGAGGCTTAGACCATTGACTTCTAAGTGATAAATAATAGTGCCTATTGAGTTTGTCAAAAAGAGATAGGTAAGTGGAAGAAGAACTGGTCTTTTTTGCTCTTTTCCCTGGATTTTCTTCAGGTTCACACTGTGGATTTATTTTAAGTAGGAAGGAAAGAAAGAAGGGTAGGAGAGAAGGAAAGAAAGAAGGAAGGAAGGAAGGAAGGAAGGAAGGAAGGAAGGAAGGAAGGAAGGAAGGAAGGAAGGAAGGAAGGAAGGAAGGAAGGGAGGGAGGGAGGGAGGGAGG
>NW_027185712.1:23228005-23230900 GCF_028583685.1 Petaurus breviceps papuanus
AATGCCATATCATGTCCAAAATGAACACCTGATTATTCTTCTAGAACTTATATTCCTTTGCACAGCCTTGAGCATCCATAGTCACCACCACATTATGTTTTGGTATTATAGTATGGGTAATAGATCTTATTCGAATGTCTCAATCATAAGGACATTTGATATGGCATTCAGTTACAGTATAGTTCTTTGAGTTACAGTATAGTTCTTTGAGGGAGAGTGGTCAATTATTAACTTTCAATATAATGGAAATCCAAAAGTTAATGTATAAGATGGGTGATGTTAATGGAACCCAATGCAGAAGGAAACCTAGCATATAAACATTCAACAATGAAATCCCTTTGGGGACTATGGCCCATGTCAACTTCATTGGCTTGCTGGGAAGAAAGAAAACTGAAGAAAGGCAGTGTGGTTTTTATTTAGCATTTGGACATGCCTTGGAGTCATCATGACCTAGGAGACAGAACTGGTCTCAAAGTCAAGAAGACCTAGGGGAGGGGAAGGGAAAGGAAAGGGAGGATACAATGATGGCAATGACTTCCCTTGCCAGGATGGTGAGGGAGGCAGGACCTCATTGGAACTCTCCCAAATTCTCCTCCAAACAACTTCTAAACTGCTTCAGAATTGATCTAGGAACAGGGAAGTGGCAGGACAGGTCTATGTCCCTGGGTTGGGAGGGGAGAGGGTCTGAGAGCAGCAGCAGCCTGCACAGCGGGACCTTCATCCAAGCTCCTAGACCCTAGGGCAATCCACCTGATGAGCAAGAGGCAAGTTAGCAGTCTATGCAGCACAGCTAGGCCCCAACCCCATTGCTGATTAGTAGCCACACCCCTGGGGCAGTGCCAACTGGGAGGAAAAAATCTTTGACAAAATGCAACACTCATTGATCTGAAAAACACTAGAGAACATAGGAATAAACATACTTTACCTTAAAATGATAAGTAATATTTTTCTAAATATTTATATAAAAGCATCAGCAATCATCTGTAAGGAGGATAGGCTAGAAGCCTTCTCAATACAATAAGGGATGAAGCAGCGATGCCCATTATCATCTCTATTATTCTTAATTTTACTGGAAATGCTAGCTATAGCAATAAGAGAAGAAAAAGAAACTGAAAGAACTAGAATAGGCAAGGAGGAAACAAAATTATCACTCTTTGCAGATGTTATACTTAGGGAATTCAAGAGAATCAATTATAAAACTAATGAAAATAATTAATAACTTTAGCAAAGTTTCAGGATACAAAATAAACCCACAGAAATCATCAGCATTTTTATATATTAACAACAAAATCCATCAGCAAGAGATAGAAAGAGAAATCTCATTTAAAATAACTGGAGACAATATAAAATACTTAGGAGTCTACTTACCAAGACATAACATACCAATCAAACTACTAAAAAATATTTTATAGAACTAGAAAAAATAATAACAAAATCTGGCAGGAAGAACAAAAGGTCAAGAATATCAAGGGAATCAATAAAAAAAAAATGTGAGGGAACTCTAACTATACCAGATCTCAAATTGTATTATAAAAGTGGTAATCATAAAAACAATCTAGTACTGACTAGGAAGTAGAATGGTGGAATAGAGGTACATAATACATTGTAGTAAATTACCATAATGATCTAGTATATGATGAACTCAAATACCCAACCTTTGAGACAAAAACTGCGGGAAAAACTGGAAAACAGTATAGCAGAAATCAGGTATAGACCAACTTTTCACACCCTATACCATGATGAAGTCAAAATGGGTACAAGATTTACAGATAAAAGGATGATACCATAAGCAAAATATGGGAGCATAGGATAGCTTACCTGTCAGATCTATGGAAAAGGGAAGAATTTAGCACCAAACAAGAAACAGAGAACATTATAAAATATGAAATAGATTATTTTGGTTATATATTTTTAATTGCACAAAAAAAACCAATGCAATCAAAATTAAAAGGAAATGAGAAAACTGGGGGGGGGGGGATTTTTTCTTCAAATATCTCTCATAAAGTCCTTACTTCTCAAATATATAGAGAATTGAGAGAATTTATAAGATCACAAGTCATTCCCCAATTGCTAAATGGTCAAAGGATATGAACAGAGAGGTTTCAAACAAAGAAATAAAAAAATATTTATAATCATATAAAATGTTCTAAATCACTATTGATTAGAAAAATGTAAATTGAAACAACTCTGAGGTACCACCTCACACCTATCAAATTGGCTAATATGACAAAAAACGGAAATGTTGGATATGGGAAAATTGGGACACTAATGCATTGTTAGTGGAGTTGTGAACTGATTTAACCTTTCTGGAGAATGATTTGGAAGTACTCTGAAAGGTCTGTAAAACTATGCATATCCTTTGATCCTGCAAAACCACTGCTAGGTCTATATCCCAAAGAGAAAAACAAAACAAAACAAAAATGGAAAAGGACATATGTGTACAAAAATATTTATAGCAGTTCTTTTTATGGTGGCTAAGAACTGGAAATTGAGTTACGTCCATTGGAGAACAACTGAACAAGTTTTGGTATATGATTGTGGTGGAATATTATTATATCATAAGAAATGACAGCAGATGATTTCAGAAAAGTATGGAAAGACTTACATGAACTGATCTAAGCAAAGTGAGCAGAACCAGGAGAATATTACACACAGTAACATCAATATTGTATGATGATTAACTGTGAATCATTTAGCTATTCTCAGCAATATAATGACCCAAGGCAATCCCAAAGGACCTCATGATAAAATAGACTTTCTGCCTCCAGAATATTGTCTGAATACAGACTAAAGCATACTATTTCTTTCCTTCCTTCCTTTTTTCTTTCTTTCTCTTTCTTCCTTCCTGTATTTTTCTTCCTTCCTTCCTTCCTTCTTTCTTTCTTTCTTTCTTTC
>NW_027185712.1:23231000-23286805 GCF_028583685.1 Petaurus breviceps papuanus
TCTTTCTTTCTTTCTTTCTTTCTTTCTTTCTTTCTGTCTTTCTTTCTTTTTCACCCTTCTTTCCTTTCTTTCTTTTTCACCCTTCTTTCCTTTCTTTCTTTTTCTCTCTTCTTTCCTTTTTTCCTTTTTTCTTTCTTTCATTCATGTTTTTGTTTCTCTTCTTGTACAAAATGACTACTATAGAAATGTGTTACTTGATTACATGTGTATAATCTATATTAGACTGTTTACCATTTCAGGGAGGGGAGAGGAGAAGGAGGGATAACAGTTGGAACTCAATACTTTAAAAAATATTGAAAATTATTTTAACATGTAGTTGAGGAGAAAATAAAATATCATTTTAAAATAATGTTAGAAAAAAGGAGAAAGAAAAAATAATAGCAGGATATCCCAACTTCTGTTCATATTGGCAGGTACTACTACTCTCAGATAACATGGGGAAAATATTTAATACAGAACTGATAATACAAATCTGGTTCATTCCTTCCCACAAATACATACAGCATCCATAGGAGGTGTGAGCTTAAACTTAGACAATAACAGTAGTGAGGCCCATGTGTAAGAAATATGTGTGACTGTTTAACTCAACATCACCAGCTCTAGTAGTTCTCTCTGTTATGCAGAGTCCTTCAATGCCAAATACAAATGTTTCACTATAGTTAGTCTGATGGTGCTACTGCATAAAAATCTTTCATATGCCATAGTCCCACAGTCAGCTAAGACCACCTTTCTTCTGAGTCATGACCATTTCAGTTCTGAATTGGGCTGGGAAGATGAGAAGTCAGAGTGACTATGTGAAGTTGTACCTGGGTCTGAAAGAGGCAGTTCAGCTCTGTTATTACACCATCTATTGACTAGATTTCTAGGCCTAATTTAAAGCAGATTTGAGCCTCTAGATCAGTCATTTAACTGCTATGATGACTGTTGTCTCTTTTTCATCTCATCACCCAAGTGTTATAAGGTCACATTGAAAAGAAATATATTTACAAACCAGAATCTTATTTACATAGAGAAGTGACTAAGTGTTAAGCAATAGTTACAACAATCCATAATGACCTCTCCCCCTAACTTTACTTCCACCATACTTCCTTAAATCAGAGTTTGAAATAACATTCTAGGAACAATAGATTATAAGAGAAGAAAAGATATTTGCAGTTATATAAGTGACATGTGGCACACATTTGGGACACCAAAATTGTGTTCTTTAGAAGCCTATTTACCCACAGCCCAGAGCTTCAATTTTATTATACTAGTGGCTTCTGGGGTTGTCAGGGGTTAAGAAATGATTAGGAAACCCATAAATCATTTCATTCATAATTTGCATGTGCCTACTTGTATAATCAAGGTAAAATTTTATTTATTTATGTAACTTTGGATTTATTTTTTCTCATCACCATTCTTTCTCCCAATGTTAAAAATACAGATACTTTATAGAAGAAGCACACAGAAGAAAGACAGAAAACATAGAAAGACAAGGGAAGCACTAAAAGGATTGGAAAAAAATAACTTGGGATCTTGATCAATCCATTAATGACTTGCTTGACTTATAAGTCACAATTTTCATACATATATATGTCATATGAATACCATTTCAAAAGTCCTGAATATGACAATACTACTACTTACTTAGGGTATGATTTGATATAAATTTGAAGTCCAATTACTTTTTTTTTTTTCACTTTTGTGATAATGTGGTGGTATAGAAGGAAGAGTTGGGGGAAGGAGGACACAAGGATATTTATCATGATCTTTCTTTGTCAGTGGCCACCAGCTAAAAGCAATTACTCTCTACCCAAGTTTTCCTTGTGGACTTTACCCCCATCACATTCTGACTTATATTTTTGTATGTGCATAAATGTGATATCCACCTATTAAATACTAAGCTTCTTGAAGTCAATGATTGCATTGTTTTACGACTTAATATCCTCAGTGCTCTGTATAAAATAGGTTCTAATAAGGATAAGCAGAATCCCTAGACCTGTGATTTCATTGGCATAAGGAGCCCTGTGGTGAGGAAATGCCTTTTACCAATGCAGGTCTACACCTTCTCTACAGCTTAAAGCATTATAGAATCACCAAAAACACTAAAATATCAGGTGATTTAACCAGTTACTTAGCCAATATATGTTAAAAGTGGATCTTAAAGCCAGGTCTTCTTAATCCAAGGCTGGCCCTCTATCCTCTATTACCATCTTGCTTCATTTTTTGGGTAAATGTTTGCTAAATTGAATTGCATTTTTTTTTTTGCATTTTTCAAATAGAAAAAAAAAGTTCATGTTTTCAGTGCTAAGCTTGGTGGATGTTACTAAAAGAAGTTATATGGCCAGATGCACTAGAGGTTCCATTACAGCCTTAATACATTCACAGGGTCAGAAATAAAAGTCTCTAGCATGGCAACCGCCACTCCTCATCCCTTTATGCTGATGAAAGATATTTCCTTGGATCTTGTGAAATGAGTAGTCTATCAATCTAAATTAGCATTTAGAAATATTGATTGGGAGTATTTCAGTTAAGTAATTAAATTGTGGTCTTGAAACCCAGTTAACAAACTAATTCTCCATCAATTAAGTTTTAGCTGAGGATGAAAATCTTGTTTAAATATTACCATTCCCACTGATCTTTCACTATACAATTTAAATCTCACATTAATGCTGTTCCTAAGTGCATAGTATTTCTCATATAATCCATTCGAATCTCTGTTAATGATGCAAGGCTGAAGGACATTTACTTTTGAACAGCTTTAATAATGGCAATTTTTTGTGTGTATCTTTTCGGATTTACTTGGCATTATTTTTCTCATCCCTTTACCCCCACCCCCACCCCTACCACAGGATGACCCTGAGTATTTGGTGGTTATTTCAGGACAATTCAAGTTCTTATATGTGTAGCCAAGGTGAAAAGGCACCCACTGAGAGCCTAGGAATGAGTTGTGTGCCTGTCACCTGAAGATCAGTTCCAAAAGGTTCAACACCAGGAGGCTAATTATCAATAGGACAATTTTGTTAGCAACAGCTGTAACTAAAACAAAAGTATCAAGGGTTTCAATTTATGACAAATTGAGGAAATTCCTACCCAAGGATGGGGAACCTGTAGCCTCAAGGCCTTCTAGGTCCTTGGGTGAGGCCTTTTGAATGAGTCCAAGTTTTAAAGAACAAATCCTTTTATTAAGGGGATTTATTGTGTGAAGTTTGGATCCAGTCAAAAGTCCACACTTGAGAATCTAGAGGGCCATGTGTGACCTTGAGGCCACAGATTCCTACCCCTGTTATAGCCTATAAAATGATAGATGCTTCAAGATTTGAAATGTACTCATTTTTAATGACAAAGATGCTAGTTGAGTATTTTATTATTACATAGATGACATATGTATATATGTCTGTTTAGGTATAACATAGAGGTGTATATATAGCTATATGTGATTATGCATATATGTCTATGTATGTTTATTTCTCTATGTATATGTTTGTGTATGTCTACATGTGTTAATATAGATCTCTGCACATATATTGGTGTTTATGTCTGTGTACAGACACACATATATGCATGTATGTGCATATGTATGCTTATATACATATACACAGATACACACAGGAAAGAGAAAGAGGAGGACCTGCATTCCAGTCCTACCTCTGATGGTTATGATGAAAAAGCCACATTCTAACTGAACAATACAGTTTCTCAATGTAATAAATTTTATTTTTCATTTGTGTGTCCTTCAATAAGTCATTTAACCTCCCTGGGCCCCAGTTTTCCCATATGTAAAATGGTGGTGGCCTCCAAAGGCCTTTCTAGCTCTTTATTTCTTGATAATATGAAGGAATGGCTTATGAGACCTTTATTATTCTCTTGACATAAAATAGCTAGTATTAAAAGCACTAATGCCCAAGTCAAACATATCCACCATAAAGGAAATTGTTCACTGTTTCTTTTTATAACCTTATATGAAATGCCCATTGTGTTTCTTCTCTTGACAGTTGCAATAGTTAGAATAAATGGTTTTGAGTATTCTAAATTTGGGGCAAATCTCTCTTTATCTATTCTGCTTCCTCTTCTCCCTGCTATTAGCCTTCCAGTTACTAAATTCTTTAATTTTTTCACTATATATTTATGCAGTCACATGTTCTCTAGTTTGTGCCCTTCCCCTGCATGAATTTTTTGCATAGAGTGATTTTAGATATAGAATATGAAAAAATGTGAAATTCATTACATTTAGAGAGTATTTGAATTATATTGTTAGAATGTGACTTTTCCCTTGAAAGTTCTTTTTTGTTACTTCATAATTTCATCTTTAAATTTCTCCTTTTTTATTTTTTGGGGGGCACATCTCAGGAAAAGTTGAGGCAAATTTGTCTCAGAATTTTTATGCTAATTCAATATTTATTATTCTATCTGAGAGTAATTAAAAACTCATAGATAACCTAAGCTTTATAACTTCAAATTTCATATTTTGCTAGTCTTTAGTGAAGAAAGATCTCAATCTGAAGTCAAAATAAAAAAGAATATGAGATAAGTCCCAAATATATACTTTCCTATGAAGTTGTACTTTTTTTTTTTCAAACTTGGAGGTTCATGACATTTTCCCAGGGACAAACACTGGACTATCTAATGATGTGTTTTTGAGAACAATTTATATACAAAGGCCCTACATTCTTTCTGCATTCATGTAATTTCTATATATCCCTTCAACATTCATTCATACCACAAACCATACCACAAATTATTACGTGTAAGACATTTGGGGTTTATAAAGAAGAAGAGACCAGCCCTGCCCTAAAGGAGTTGGCAATCTAGTTTAGAAGATTAGATATGAATACAAATAATTACATTACAGCTACATTCTGATTAAGTGTTAAAAAGGAATTCTGTGAAGTGGTCACCTTATTTGAATTCATATTGCATATTTACATTGGACTGCAACAGATTACCATATTTTGCATAATGGTAATTTCAAATAGCACTAATTTGAATACATGCAACCACTTCACAGGATTCATTATTTGTACTACTCAGAACCTGGATTTATAGTATAATATACAACTAGGACCATGGGGTAGCAAAAAAAGAGAAGTAAGAAAGTACAACAGAATTTCTCTCCAAATTACGTACTTACATATGTATATAGTGATCCTCTCTATAGAATATAATCTCCTTAAGTGTAGAGACTATTTTATTTTATTTTTTATTTTTATAAACCCAGATACCTAGCATAGTGCCTGGTCTATCACATGTGCTTAATAAATGTATATATCCAATTAAGTTTAAGTTTCCTCTTCTACAAAATGGATATTATAATAATTAGTGTATATATTTCAGGGTTGTTGTAAGGATTAAATTAAATTAAAAAAAACTTTTATTAAGCACTTTGTACCAAATACTGTGCTAAGTATTTGGGGTACAACCTCAAAGAGCTTACATTCTAATAGGAGGAGACAACAGAGGGAGAGAACTGTTAGCTAAGGAAGAGTGTTTTGGCTTAGGAAGCCTGAAGGATGGTGAATGGAATCAATTGATTGATGTGTTTTCAAGATGTACTAGTAATGTGGACTTGATTGCTGTACTCAGGGCAGAGATGGAGGGAGGGGTTACACACTTTATGAAGAGGAAGATGGTGGTGAAATATGATGAAATAGCTAGGACCAGTTAAATATAGTGAGTTCTTACTAGCAAGGATGATGCAGATCCAGGGTGGGGAGTCAGATGGTTGGGAGGGAGGTTGTGCTTCTGAGAACTGTGGTTATTCAGTTGTTTTCAGTCATGTCCAACCCTTCATGACCCCATTTGGGTTTTTCTTGGCAAATATACTGAAGTGGTTTCCCATTTCTAGCCTTGGCATCATCTAGCTGACCCTTCTGACAGAGAACTACCTATTATTTCAGATTAAAAAGAATTCAGTTTGGTTTACTAATTCAGTCTACATCAATCAGGCAATAGGGTAGCACAAAGAGGGACATCAAATATATGCCAAATGGAAATTATTTTTGAGCCAGAAGGATGAAATAAGCTTAAAGCACAGCAATAAGAAACTTTCATTAGAATATCATGTGCATGTATGTGTGTGCATGTGTATCTGTGTGTGTTCCTCCATGGTGGACCATAGAGGTATATGACAAGTTTTAAAACTATTAAAAATAGTTTTCAAGTTGAGAGATGATTTCATATAAACTCCATATTGTGATTGTTTTCTTCCTTTTGGAGACTCTTTCAAATGATCTTCAGGCATAGACTGAGGATATGATGCACATATCTTATAGATTTTCACTGCACAAAAATTGTCATTGGTCCACAGAACTCAAATTCAATGGGCTATGTTTGAGATCTAGATACTTACTGTCTGGTGATGCAGTATTTACCTTTTCTGGCTCTGATGACATTAGGAATAATTAAGTTGGAATTATGCCTCCAAATTTGAATTGGTTTAATTTAAAAAAATACTTTATTAATAAAAAATCCATATCTAATATTTAATAAATATAGTGAATAATTTCACTCAAAGCATCAAGGAACTCTAAGGAGAGGTAGAAGGCAGCATGTATCATGAAAGTCAAGCCATTTCCATCACCCCAACAAACATTTCCCTTCATATCCCAAGGGAGATGGTAGAGGTCTCTGAGTTCCAGAGCCTTGAGAAGAGCAGTAGTCTTCAGGTTACTAACTGTTATTCCAAACCTAACTCAGAAGCCATCATCAATGGGAGCAATCTCTGTAGAGAAGGAGCCAACAATTCTCACCATGAGTCCCACCAACTGTTGACCAATTCTCATCAGCCAACAGACTAGTAGTATTTACCAAATGAATCAAACCACTACCACCATGATGATCAGCACCAACTCACAAGGTCCCTGTGAATAGTAGTGCATACAGACCACTGACTCTGCTTTTAGTTCAGCCCCAATATGTGTCTTCCAGGTGTAAATCCCTTGTGCAGACGGGTCAGCCACCTTTACCAATTAACCAATTCCTGCCTATAGGACGATCTGGCTAGCTGAACTAAAACAGTGAAATATGCTGAGGGTGAGACAAGAGGCAGCATGTTCTAGGCAAATCAAACCACTACCACCACCTCCACATACTAGCCAACAGCCGCCAATGTGCCAATGATGCCTTTCTACTTTTTGGCATATTCAAATGCATTATCATCAGAAATGAATATTGTTGGAATCAGTGGGAATGATTAAAGACAATCCATCAACTTCTGCTTTTCTGGTGCATGCTAAAAGTCATGGGACCTTTCCATCTAACTTGCTCCTTAAGCCTATGTGTGTTATCCCCTCTGTTAGAAGAAGGTGAGCTCTTACAGAGCACTGTTTTTACTTTTCTATTGGTATCTCCAGTGCCCAAACTAGCACTTTGCACATAATAAGAACTTGGTGTTTTTGTTTATTTGGTGTATTTTATTTATTGTTTTATTTATTTAGTTATTGGTTTATTTTTCATGAATTAATGTATTTTCAATCTTACTTTATGCTAAATTGCATAAGCAGAGTTCAGGAGGAGTAAGGGAGGGAGGGGACAATAGAGACGATTTATACCACGCTTCTCATTATATACATGAGGAAACTGAGGACAAAAATTACTTAAAGATTGGAAGATCACATAGCTGGGAATGTGTCTGAGCTGAGGTGATAGATCATATCTTTTGACCCCTATCCAAAATACTTTGCACCAAATATACAATGTTTCCTGTTGCTTGTGTTATAATAAAAACTATTTGTCATGTCATTTGCTCCCATCTGATTATATTCATACTTGAATGAGCTGTGTTCTTGTGAGATTTTTTAATTGACGCACATAGCCTTTAGATTTCTTTCTTTGTACAATAAGTGGCTTCCATTGGATTGGATCTTTAAAGTTCAAACTTTAAGAGGTTGCATTTTCTTTCTTTTTTTTAAGCAATTGGGTTAAGTAACTTGCTCAAGGTTACACGGCCAGGTGTTTCTGGGTGGGTGCTAAGTATCTGAGCCCAGATTCCATCCCAGGTCATTCTGTCTCTGGGGCCAGTGCTCTTACTTGCTGTGCTACCTGGCCACCCCTTGAGGTTGCATTTTCACTACTTTGAATGCCTGTAATGCTTGCAGGGGTATCTTAAAAGGATTTTACTACTGCTTTAGCCTGCTAGTTAAGAGTGGTCATCTCTACTCTGAAGCTTAGAAGGTATTCATTGCCTCAGAATAATCTTACACAAAAGAAACAGTTATGAAAAATCATATAATTAACTAATTGCTAAGATAATTGGGGGGATAGTTTTATATTTCAGTTTTTTTTTTAACATGATATAGCATCTTATTGAACAGGATACTTTCCAATCAATAAACTAATCAATCAACCAACAATTTATTAGGCACCTACTATGTATCAGGCACTATGCTAGGTGCTGGGGACATCTAGGGAAAAGAAGGACAGTCCTCAAGGAACTTACATTTTACTGAGAGGATACAGCATGTTCCAAGATAAGGGGAGGCAGGTACCGTGGAAGCGTGACTCATTGCCTCTGGAGGTAAAGAAACTGCTTTTAAATCCAGATTACTAAACATGATCTTCAGCAAATCACTTAATCTCTCTGGGCCTCAGTTTCCTTATTTGTAAAATAAAGGCATTAGATTAGGTGAATTCCAAAAACTTTTCCAGTTCTTGTTTTATAATCCTGTGATGAATAAATAAGAGATATGGGCAAGCAATACTCTGCTGATGCATATATGGTTCATAATATTCCTCTGCTAAATATGTTCTTGTAATAATCATTTATACAAAGAGAAAATGTTATGCTCCTGGTGGAAAATGCAATACCCATTGCTGATGTAAAGCATTTGAGACAGCCCTCTATATATCATTCCAGAGTTGGAGTTTTATAAGGAAAAATATTTTACCCCAAATTAGTGTCAAATTACATGTTGAATGTATCAGAAATGATTACTCTCATTCCTGAACTTCATTGGTCACAGTGGGTAGACATGAGTTGCCTATCAGTTGGATGTTTAGAGATGAGAGTAGGGACACAGTGAAGACGAAGAACTATTATGCTATATCAAACCATATCAGTTTATCAAATTAATAATAATAACTAATAAGGTTTACAAAACTTTGCAAAACAAGGTTTGCAGAACCTTTTGTGCATATTATCTCATTTAGTACTCATCAAAAACCCAGTGAGGTATAAGCTGCTATTATCCTCATTTTACAAGTGAGGAAACTGAGACTGAAAGAGGTTAAGTCGTTTGCTCCAGGATCACATAGCTAGCAAGTGTCTGATACAAAATTTGAACTCAAGTCTTCTTGACTCTGGGTTCAATGCTCTACTCATTGCACCAGAAACCTAGTTGAATTAAAAAGGTCATGCCAGACCAAATTCTTAACAGAACTGCCACATCAGAACAATGTCATAGAAACAGTTTACCTGGATTTCTGCAGGATATTGTTATCATTGTGATGAGGATAGGGGCATTAAGGCTAGCTGATAATGATATGCAGATTCACATCTGGTTGAATGATTGGGCAAGAACAGGAATAATTAATGAATTGGTGTCAACTTGGAGAGAAGCTACCAGTAGGGTGCCCTTAGGATCAGTACTTGAGCTGATTCTGATCAACATTATTATCAATAACTTGGATAAAGACATAGGTATCATATTTTTTTATTGTGTATGACACAAAGGAAGAAGGAATAACCAATGTATGGGATGACAGAAGACATCCACAAATTTCTGGAAGGGCTGGACAGAATCTAAGAAGTTGAAATTATTTTAATTGATTGCAGGCTCAGTATGAACCAATCATTTGCTATAGTCAAAGAGTGAATGAAATGTTAGGCAATACAAACAAAAGCTTAATATATAGAACAAAAGAAATCATTGTCCCACTCTATTCTTCCTTGGTCAGAATATTCTGGATTATTTTAGTCATTTGGGGGCAAGACATTTTAGGAAAGACACTCACCAGCTGAAGTATGGTAGGTGAAGGTGATTAAATTGGTGAGTACATTGGAAACTATGCCATATACCAATCAAGTGAAGGTATAGGGTATGTTCACCCTAGAGCAAAGAAGACAGCATGGGACAAGATAAGTTGTCTCCAAGTATTTGAAGGACTATCATGTGTAAGAGTTATTTACATTTGTTTTAACTTGGCCTCAGAAGACAGAACAGAACTAGGAACAACACCTGGCAATTTCTCATAAATAGATTTTTGGTTTGACATGGGAAATAATTTGGCTTGACATGGGAAACAATTTCCTACAAATTAGAATTCTCCACCAGTGAAACAGAATTGCTTTGAGAAACAGGGAATTGGGGGTGGCCAGGTAGCACAGTGAGTAAGAGCACTGGCCCCAGAGTCAGGATGACCTGGGTTTGAATCTGGGCTCAGACACTTAGCACCCACCCAGAAACATCTGGCCGTGTAACCTTGAGCAAGTTACTTAACCCCAATTGCTTAAAAAAGGGGGGGGACAGGGAATTGTCCATCATTAGAAGTCTTAAAGTGGAGAATGATTTAATACCTGGAATGTTTTTGAGGACACTTCCATTTAAATTGTATTAGATGACATCTGAGGTTCAACACTACCTCAAAGTTCTTTTTTTCCAGAATTTACATCTTGATTCTGGGTTTTGTTAAGTAGGAGCAGGATAAGAATGAAGTATCATAGATAATGAAGTATCAGGCATTAATTGGGTTCTTAATATGCACTTCCCATTAATAGTTGTTGAAACAAAAAACTGGGGAAAGTCAAAAGCATGGCATAAGTATAAAGATCATTGGCTAATATGGGTAAAATCTATTATTTTTTTTAATAAAGAAAAATTGTGACCTACACACTGGGTCAAGCCAAACTCCATGTGGTACCACATTGATAAATTAGCTGTTGAATTTTCATGAAAATGACAGTCACAGAGAATGGCAAAGAGGGAACCAACAGACAGAAAAGATTTCTCATGGCCCACATACATCAGCTGTGAATTTGGAAGTATCTCAGTACAACAGAACTTAGTTTCAAGGAGAAAGGAAATCCACTCTACTGATGAAGATGAAATTGTCCTTGCCAAGGTCTGCAAACCTTTCCCCATCCTGACCTGTACCACTTTGGATACAACCCCCACATATTTATCTCTATAATCTTCAGATAATACCTTTTCTTACAAGAACATATAAAAGCACAACCAATGTTGTCATAAGCCATATAGTTGGGCATTTGTCTCTGACAGTGATCTATGCTGGATATTTCTGAAAATGGCATAGTGCACCATAGGGGAAATTTCTTCCTGACCCTATATGATGATAAATTCATTCCCTGCAGCATGAGGATTGATATCCCTCACCATTTTTACACTCTTTGATGATACTTCTATCCAATCAATATACTAAACTACCTGTTATCAATTTTGGTAATTTCAGTAAGGAAAAATTGCTTAACAAATAACCTTTTGTATATTTCATGCTGATGGACTTTAACATTATCGTGATTATGTTTAATGCTTTTAAAAAAGAAATAGCATCATATTTTATTAGCCTCTACATATGATTAATTATTTATAATAATATACTACATCCATCTTCTTCTTCTACTGTTCCTTTACAAGTTAAATCATCCAAATGGTCCCTTTGGACATTTTTTTGATGGCCCATTTTATGCATTCATTATTATTACAGTAGATTATTACCCAAAGTACCAACTAATTTTCATATGCACACTCAAACCATTAAAAGTAAGGAAGTAAATTGGGTGAGAAGATGAATGGATAGATTAATGCATAACACTTTGTAATTGATCTGGTATTGATTAACTATACCTATTCCTGAATTCTCCACAACTCAGTGCAATTAGATACTAGTACAGGCCTTAGGAGAGAAGCTACTAAGTTGCCAACAGCCATGCTGACTTAGGAGGTTTGGGATATGACACAGAATTATATAGCTCTAATCAATTCAGTAAATCCTCATAGCTTCCTGTATTTCTCAGATACTGGTATACTGATCTCAAAGTAACTGAGTTATGTGGTTAATTCTCTCTCTCTCTCTCTCTCTCTCTCTCTCTCTCTCTCTCTCTCTGTGTCTCCCTCACTCTCTTCCTCTCTCCTCCTCTTCCACTTCCTCTTCCTCCTCTCTGTCTCCTCCTCCTCCTCTCTGTCTCTCCTTCTGTCTCTGTCTCTCTGATTATATATATATATATATATATATATATATATATATATAATCTCTTCATAGATACACACACACACACATATATATATATATAACATATATACATGCACACATGTGTGTATATATATAGTATATATAGAATGGTATGTGTACAGGAAAGACTAGTACCTCTGCTGTGAGGGCTGCCAAATCCTTTTCAGGTCTTCCTTTGGTGCCCACCTGATTCACTCAGCTCTCACCTCTCACAAAAAGCTGTAATGTGTATAGCAGTCACACCCAAATAAACCACTTTGGCAGATGACCTAAAACAAATGAAGGGGAACTGAGAGGTCTCAGATACTTTAGTGAGTTAGGTGGTTGTCTACTCCAAGAATGTGAAGACTTCTTGCATTGGAATGGGTGGACAAGAATAATTTGTTCCAATGGCCATGAAGGCACCTAAAGCAGGTACTGTGGAGTGCTTAGAGATTGGTTAGACATTGAAGACACCAAGGTCATTCAGTGCATTCTGAGATATCACCAGTCATCTTGATTTGTCTTTCCACTGGACACCACTGATTCTGTAAGAGAGAGTAAAGTCAATGATTTTTGCCCAGTTCAGCATCACATTAAATCCAATTTATGCACAAGTCAAAAAGATATCACCCATTCCATTTTTACCTACATCAAAATCCTGTGGCAACAGTCAAGTGACAAAGCAGTAAATGAGGCTACTTTGGGAGCTGTAGTCATGATCGTGCACACAGGCAAGCCATGGGGTTGTGTTCTCACTGGACTGAAGCAGCAGTGAGATTCAGCAGCAACCTGAGCAGCCTTTTTAAAGGACTATACTATTCACCTCCTGGCATGAGGAAGAGTCTAGAAAAGGTGTCCTAAAACTTGCATGCTCCACCCAATCCTGGCCTGCTTACAACAGCATTTGAAACAAACAAAAACAATGTACAAAACCTTTTGCAAAGTGATTCCACTCACTCACTATTGGTAGATGGAATGTGTGCATGCTTACAAATATGAAATCCAGTAGACCTGAAAGATGAACAGCTCTTGTTGTGAGAGAACTCAGCAGGTATCACATCCAAATAGCAGCCCTAAGTGAAAAAAGACTGACAAATGAAGGCCAACGTACCAAAGGTGGAGCTTGATAAATGGTTTTCTGGACAGGCCATAGTGAAGGGGAACCCCATGAAGCTGGCAGAGGTTTTTCAATCAAAACTAATCTAGTCAAGAAGGAGTGAATGACAGACTCATGACAATGTGCCACTTGCAGAAAAGCTCCATACCATTATCACCAGTGTGTACGCTCCCACTGTGACAAACCCTGATAAGGTCAAAGAAAAGCTTTGTGAAGACCTGGAGACCCTCATCCTCAATGGGCAGAAAGAGGACAAGCTTATAATTCTCAGTAACTTTAATGCAAGAGTAGGTACAGACTAGCAAACATGGCAGGGAGTGCTTGGCAGGAAAGGAATAGGAAATAGCAACAGCAATGTTCACTTACTACTGAAGACTGGTGTTGTGACATTTTTATTGCCAACACCATCTTCCATTTACTCAAATGCAATAAAACTTTATGGATGTACCCTCACAGCAAATATTTAAAAAGAAGAGACAAACAGGATGTGAAAGTGACAAAGGCAATGTGTGGCAGAGAGTGCTGGACCAATTATAGATTTATCATTTCCAAGTTATGTATTTGCATTGAGTAAAAGTAGCCCCAAGGTAAGACAACTACCAGAAGACTTAATGTGAACAGATTAGAATGCTTCTTGCTTGTCCCAGTGGGAACAGCTTGTTACCAACTTGGAGGGAAGGTTAAGCCAACACACGGTGGGCAACAGTGGCGCAAAAAAAGAAGTGGTCAGCTTTCAGAGATTTGGTATACAACATTGCATTTACTCATTTGGACTAGAACACTTGCAAACATCAAAACTGGTTTGATGAAAATGTTGGGGAAAATCAGAAGCTGATAAACAAAGACAACTCAACAGGCTAAACAGGAGGATAGCTCATCTGCCTCAAAGAAGGCAGCATGTAACTCCATCTAAAGAAAAGTGCAAGTGAAACAGAAAGAAACAGGATCCTTGGCTTAGTAAAAAAGCAAGTGAAATTCAGTTTTACACTTACAGTAACAATCCAAACTGTTTTTATGCTTCCTGGAAGGCTATTTATGGGCCAAAGACTTGTGGTGCATCTCAGTGCTGATGGAGCTACAATGATTAGTGATAAGGACGTGATTCTGGAGAAATGGACTGAACACTTCCATAGCACTTTTTTTTTTTACTTTTCTGAGGGCAATTAAGGTTAAACGACTTGCCCAAGGTCATATGGCTATTTTTTGTGTTAAGTGTCTGAAGCCGGATCTGAACCCAGGTCTTCCTGACTCCAGAGCCGGTACTCTATTCACTGCACCACCTACCTGCTCCCCCATAGCACTTTCAGGAGACCATCATCAATCAAAGCTGAAACTATTGACCAAATACCTCAGGTTGAAGTCAACCCCTTTCTAGCCAAAATTTCAAACATGAAGAAAAGGTTTTGGATACCAATAGACTCCTCTCGTGTGGCAAAGCACTTGGTGTTGATTCTATTCAAGTTGAGATTTACAAGGCAGGGAGTCCACTGCTCATACAAAAGCTGACTGAAATTTTCTGGTTATATGGCAAGCTTATCCACCAGGAGTTCAAGGCTGTCTCCATTGACTATCTCTAAAACGGTAAAGGAAAAAGATTGTCCTGTGACAATCACAGGGATTCTCTTAGTCATTGCTGGCAAGATTCTTGCCAGAGTCCTCCTTAATAGACTGATCCTTCACCTGAAAGATGGTCATCTACCTGAGAGCCATTGTGGCTTTACAAATGGTCAAGGAACAGTTGATATGGCACTTATTGTCCAACAATTCCAGTAGAAATGCCAGGAGCAGAACAGAGGTCTGTACACAATGTTCATCAATCTGACTGAGGTCTTTGGTACTGTCAGACATGAGGACCTGTGGAAAATCATGCCAAATTTGGATGACCAGAGAAGTTCATCAGCATTGTATGTTTATTTCATTACACCATGTTTGTACAGGTTCTGGATAATGGACAATGCTCTCACACTTTCCCATTCACTACCAGAGGGAAACAAAGATGTGTGCTTTCTCCTATGTTTTTTAGCACAATGTTTTCAGCAAGTTATCAGACACCTTCAACAAAGATGGAAACAACATCAAGGTCAGTTACTGTGCAAAGGTAAATTATATAACTTGAAAAGACTATAAGGTAAGACTAAAATGGAGAGATACTTGGTGCATGATTAAAAAAATGTTTTTTTCAGTTGATTGTGTGCTCTTTGCAGCCTCTGAGACTGCGATGCAAAAAGTATGGATCAGTTCTTTGCTGCTTGTGCTAATTTTGAGCTAAAAATTAACACCAAGAAAACACCTTTGCTCTACCAGCCAATACACATTGACAGAGCTAGTTGTGTGTTTGAGAGTCTCCAAAGGAAAGTGTGGAAATGAAGAGGTATTGGATTGAATATCAAACTGAAGATATACAGAGCTATTGTGCTGACCTCTTTGTGGTATGCCTGTGAAACTTAGACAGTCTACCAGTGCCATGCCAGGAAACTGAATTGCTTCCATTTGAATTATCTTGGGAAAATTATGATGTTCACCTGATAAAATAAGGTATCGGGTGCTAAGATCTTTTCTTGAACTGAATGACCTCTCATGCAAACTCTACTGCAGAGAGTGCAACTCTAATAGACTAGTTACATTGTTTAAATGTCAAATGTATGTTTTCCTACAAGAGAATTATATGGAGAACTCACACAAGGCAAGCATTCACACAGAAGTCAAAGGAAGTGATACAAAGACACTCTCAAGTTCTCTCTGAAGAATTTTGAAATAGATAATGTGACATGGGAGACATTGGCAAAGGACTGCCCAGCATGGCGTGCATTGATGTGTATATGTGGGTTTTGTGTGTGTGTGTGTGTGTGTGTGTGTGTGTGTGTGTGTGTGTATAAAGGGCCTTTGCTTTCATGTGTTTGGGTATTCCCTCAAACAACGATCAAAATCAAGTAACACTTTTGCATTACTAATAATTATAATTCACACAGGGGTCAAAAGAAGTGATACAAAGACACTTTCAAGGTCTCTCTGAAGAATTTTGAAACAGACAGTGTGACATTGAAGACACTGGCAAAGGTCATATACAGCACTTTAAGTATTATACAAACTTTCCTCACATCAACCCTGTGATTTAAGTAGCACAAACACTATTGCGGGGGGCAGAGTCAAGATGACAGAGTAGAAACAGGACTTCCACCCAGCTCCAGCTTCCACCTCCTCTAGTTCATGTAAAAAATGACTCTAAAAAAACTTTGGAGCTACAGAACCCACAAAATTATAGAGAAAATCTAACTTACTGCTGAAGACAACCCAGCAGGCCTGCAGGAAGGGGCCAGCACAGTGCTCTGGGAGCTGAGCCCAGCCCTGTGTGAGCCAGAGGTTTTAGCCTCAGGGCAGCCACAACCAGCCACCAGCTGGAAGAATTTCAGATCACCAGCAGCTTTGGTGGTTTCCAGAATTATCAACCCATAGATGCTAAGGACAAAGTGAGGGTCAAAGTCAGTGCAGTGTGGACTTTGGGAACCAGGAGTTCGGGAGTGCAGTCTGGCCTTTACCCCCTGGAGGGAGAAGCAGCTGAGGTGCCGCGGCCATGCAGCCACCGCCATGTGGCTGCTTCAGAGTTCCTGGCCTCCAGATAGTAGGGGGACCAAGCAACCACTCTGATAATTGCTTTTTCTTTAACCTGCTTAGATCTGGATTGCTATTTAGGGTGGAAGTCCTGGGGTATGTAACCAGTTTGCCAGAGCCAGTGGAGGCTTCAAAGAAGGCACCCAACTAATAGCTCCAGCAGCTGAGAAAATCAAAGAGATTGGGACAAAGCTCCCCTATCTGGTAGCAGAGTTATACTGTGGCAAAAAGCTCAAAAGTCAAGTAATTGAGTGGCAACATGAGCAAGCAAAGGAAGCAGAGTAAGCAGAGCAATCCAATATTAAACTCCTATTTTGGGGACAGAAAGGATCAAAGCATAGAACAGGAGGAAGACAACAAAGTCAAAAGCTTCCAAGGAAAATATGAGTTGGTTACAGGCCATAGAGGAGCTTAAGAAGGATTTTGAAAACCAAATAAGAGAAGTGGAGGAAAAATTGGGAAGACAAATGAGAATGATGCAAGAAAATTATGAAATGAGAGTCAACAACCTGATTGAAGAAAACAACACCTTAAAAATAGATTAACTCATATGGCAAAACAGGCTCAAAAAGCCAATGAGGAGAAGAATGCCTTTAAAAGCCAAATTTGCCAGATGGAAGAAGAATCTCAAAATCTCACTGAAGAGAATCATTCCTTCAGAATTAGATGGAGAAAAGGGAAGCTAGTGACTTTATGCGAAATCAAAATAGTATTAAACAGACCCAAACAAATGAAAAAATGGAAGTCAATGTGAAATATCTCATTGGAAAAACCACTGACCTGGAAAACAGATCCAAGAGAGATCATTTAAAAATTACTGGACTACCTGAAAGCCATGATCAAAAAAAGAACCTAGAAATCAACCTTCAAGAAATTCTCAAGGAAAATTGCTGATGTTTTAGAACTAGAGGGCAAAATAGAGGTTGAAAGAATCCACTGATCATCTCTTTAAAAAGATCCCAAAAAGAAAACTCGTAGGAATAATATAGCCACTTTCCAGAGTTCCCAGATCAAGGAGAAAATATTACAAGCAGCCAGGAAGAAACAATTCGAATATTGTGGAAACACAATCAGGATAACCCATGATCTGGCAGCTTCTACACTGAGGGATTGAAGGCCTTGGAATATAATATTCTGGAGTTCAAAGGAGCTGGGATTAAAACCAAGAATCACCTACCCAGCAAAACTGAGTATAATGCTACAGGAGAAAATATGGCTATTCAATGGAATAGAGGACTTTCAAGCATTTTTTTTTTTTGCTTTTTGGGGGGCAATTGGGGTTAAGTAACTTGCCCAAGGTCACATGGCTAGCTTTTGTGCATTTTTGCTAAGTGGCTGAGGCTGGATTTGAACTCAGGACCTTCTGGCTCCAGGGCTGGTGATCTACTCACTGCACCACCTAGCTGCCCAAATTTATAAAGGAAATATTCACAGTCTTTTTTTTTTTTTGCTTTTTGGAGGACATTTGGGGTTAAGTGACTTGCCCAAGGTCTCATGGTTAGTTTTTGTGTTAAGTGTCTAATGCCAGATGTGAACTCAGGTCCTCCTGACTCCAAGGCTGGTGCTCTATTCACTGTGCCATCTAGCTGCCACTTTCAAGCATTCTAGATGAAAAAAAAAACAGAGTTGAATAGAAAATTGGACATTCAGATACAAGAAGCAAGAGAAACATAAGAAGGTAAACAGGGAAAAGAAATCATAAGAAACTTATCAAAGTCAAACTATTTACATTCCTACATGTAAAAACAATAAGTTTAACTTATGAAACTTTTCTCAGTATGAGAATAGTTGAAGGAAATAGAAATGTGTGTATATGTATGTATGTATGTATACATACATATGTATTTCTATATAGAAAGGTATATGGGTGTATGAATACATGTAAGTGTGTGTGTGTATATGTGTGTGTGTGTATAGGTATACATAGACAAAGGGCACAGGACCAATTTAACAGGAAGGGGTGATGCTTAAAAGGTGAAATTAAGAGGTGAGAGAGGAATATAATGAGAGGAGATGGGGACAGACAGAATGGGGTAAATTATCTCATATAGAAGAGGCAAGGGAAAACTGTCATAATGAAGGGGAAGAACAGGAAGGCAAAAGGGAATAAGTAAACCTCACTATCATTGAATTTGGCTTAGGGAGGTAATGACATACACACTAAATAGGGTATCTCACCTGACAGGAGAGTAGGGGGGAAGGGGATGAGAGGGGGGATGATGGAAGGGAGGGCAGGCTGGGGGGGGGGTGCGGCCGTTGGAAGCACACACTTTTGAAAAGGGACAGGATCAAAGTAGAGAATAGAACAAGTGGGAGGTGGGATAGGAGAGAGGGAAATATAGTCAGTCTTTTACAATATATCCACTATGGAAATATTTTTCATAGCTACACATGTACAACCTATATTGAATTGCTTATTTTCCCAGTAATGGTGGGTGATGAGGGAGGAAGTGAAAGAATCTGGAATTCAAAGTTTTAAAATCAAATGTCTAAATTTGTGTGTATATATATATATATGCATATGTATATATACATATATGTGTATATACACATATATACATACATATATATATATATAATTTTACATGTAACTGAGAAATAAGATATATAAGCACTGGGCCATAGAGATCCACCATACCCTACTGGAAAGTAGGAGGGGTGGTGAGGGAAGATATGGGAGAGAGCAGATTGGGGCAGGGGATATTCAGTGGGATCGCTGTTTTAGGGTGGTGGATAGAAAAAAATAGGGAAAAAATTTATAACTCAAAATCTGGTGGAAATGAATGATGTAAACTAAAAAAAATAAAAAAGAGAGAGAAAAAAATAAAAAATACTATTATGCCTATTTTACAGATGAAGATAATAAGGTCTTTTCATTATATCATATAACTTTCAGTAGAGCATCTTAATCAACTTTGTGACTAGAGGATTTGTCACCTGGTGCTCAATCTTTTGAGGAAAATACTCTATGTTAAAAATATATCTATAGAAATTGTATGACCCTGGACAAGTCACTTAAAGCCCGATTGCCTCCAGAGAAGAGAAGAGAAGAGAAGAGAAGAGAAGAGAAGAGAAGAGAAGAGAAGAGAAGAGAAGAGAAGAGAAGAGAAGAGAAGAGAAAAGGAAAGAGGAGAAAAACTCATCTAGACTAATGCTTGGATGAAACACCTAAAGAGAATCACTGGGCTCCTATGTGAAAAATTTCTAGTATGGCAAGACTGACAGAGCTTTTGTTCAACTGGCATACCTTTCAAGACTCCAGGGTTACCACTATTCTACATTATCGTTGCATTATCAACAATTTATCCATTAATATTTAGTACATGTCTCTTATTTGTCAGGCACTATGCTCCATGCTAGGGATGAAAAGAAAATGAATGAAAGAATCTCTATTTTCAAGAAGATTTAATTCTAACAAATCATATTGGATTTAGTGAAGGAAACAATTGATTAAATCATAATAAATACAATTTTCAAGGTATTCCTTTTTCTCATTGATTTGTATGATTTTGTAGGCCAAAGGAGCCTTTAATTTACAATTTTTTATTTGGGAAATTAATTAAAATATGACCCAAATAATTTTTTTCTCTAATATGGTTTCGGGTTAAGGAAGATTAGTCTAAGTCTGACATAGATGTTGTAATCAATCTATATTTATATTTAACATATAGCTATATCTTCATTAGACCTGTGACTTCATTTGATTAGGCAGCTCCCAATGAGGAAAAACTCTCCACTATGTGCATTGATACCTGCTCTGAAATTTATAGTACAAATAGTGTGTCTACGTTAGGATTTGAATCCAGGACTTGAAGACTTTAACAATAAGCCTCTCTCAACTCTGTCTTTGTGTCTCTCTTTGCATCTCTCTCTTTCTCCCTCTCTCCTTCATAGATAGATACATAAATACATATGTAGGTGATTGTATTTACATTTTATTTTAACATGCTTACCATATTTTAACTATTATTCATTAACTTAATGTTCTCATTGATCTGCAAGCCATATTAATTCTATAAGAGGATATTTCTTAAATCTGAATGAACTATGAACACTAAGAATGGCTCATTAGAATTTCTGAGGAGTCAGGAATAATGCCAGGGGTACAGAGGAAAGAAGATGGACTTAGTCTCTGACAGAGAACCTAGGCTTTAATCAAGGCTTGCCCAGGGTCACACAATTGGAAATGTCAGGGTAAGGGTGAGGTTTGAACCTAGGTCCTTTGATTACAGTGTCAGGAAAAGTTTGTGAAACCTCTAACTCAATAACTAGTGTTCTTGGCATTGTGTATGCTACCTTTGAGGTTCCCTCCAGTTTGAAATCTATGACCCTATGTAAAAATAAATTCCAGACATAAAGCACCTTTTCAGGTTTCAAAGAAGATTTCTCTTTGAAGTTAATTGGCACCATTCTGAACTACCTTTAATTAGCCACTGTTAATGCAATCAGGGCTTAAGTATATCAGAAGAACCAGAAACGTCAAGTAATTCATGTCTTTATTCATTCAAAATAGATTCAGATCATCTTAGAGGACTATATTCATATGAGGTAGTTTTACTATTTGGGAATTCAGACAGAAACATTTACACTTGGAATTTCAATCAGTTGTCAAACGTTTGATTGGATGTTTTCTGTTACACTTTTTTAGCTTAATATGTAATTAGAGAATGCCATTCTTTGGGAAATGGAGATTCTTTCCCCTCCTGATTCACATTGCAAGACTCTTTGCTTCCTAAAATTCCGACAAAAAATTCCAGAGAGCCCCAACCAGCATTTTCAAACACCAAACATCAATCATCCAATCATCAAGTATTGATTAAGTACCTTCCATGAGCTCAGCATTGTAATTCACATGACATTCATTGGTTTATTAAAAGAAAATCCTTTACAGGCATGACTCATCTCTTTACTCATATCTCTCTAATAAAGTTAAATTTGATACATTTTGTGCTTGATGAGTACAATTTCTTAGGACAATTGATGCTATGCTGATACAAGCTATTAGTTTGAGGCATGCTGGTGAGAGTATATCTAATAGAGACTCAGGGAGCTTCACTTAAAGTTTGGAAATCAATAAATCAGCTGGTATTTATTGAGACTATACTATGGTTATGGCACTATAGGTGATAAAAGGAAGCATAAAGAATCTTCCCTGTCCTCTAGTCCCAGAGACCTAAGTAGTAATTTTGCCTCCTGGGGCAAACTTCACAAAAGATTCCTAAGAGCACAGGAGGCTAGGTAGCTCAGTGAATAGAGCACCAGCCCTGGAGTCAGGTAGACCTGAATTCAAATCGAGACTTAGACATTTAACGTTTGCTAGCCACATGACCTTGGACAAGTTGCTTAACCCCAATTGCCCTGCATCCCTCTTCTAAAAAAAGGGGAAAAAAAGATTCCTAAGAGTATGCCATATGAAACATGACCTCAAGTCAACATTTTTAATACCAATTTAGTTGGGCACTGGGCAGGGACCCCAGGTCCCAGGACCCAGTTGGAAGCGACTCCAAGGCATCTGTAGGCCATTTCTAGGAAAAGTGCCATTTGGAGAGGCAGGGTCGACAAGAGCCAAATCAGGAAGTTCACTGGTTATTCATCTTAATTACTTTTATTCCAAAGAAAGAGGATAAGTACTATCCTCTCACCTTCTTTCTTTGAGTACCTAGGGCAAAACCCTGATTTCCTTGACCTAGTTATATCTTGGAGATGATATAAATTGCTGAAAAAATTAAATAACAATGTAAGATTTTAAATATTAGTTCAAGACAATAGTAGAACAATCATCACAAGGAAATAGGTTATTAATTGCCAAATACTTTATTATACGTAACAGTTTCTCTGGGAGTTCACAAATGAGAGATCATTTTACTGTCCTGTGATAAAATAAGGGTTTCACAGAGAAAGCAGGATATGGGGTAGGTCTTGAATAAGGATATTTATACTTCAGGTGGAGGTTGAAATCCAATTTCCCATAGGTGTTTTAACATTGTTGTTCTCTTCTGAGTTTATTTCTTGGTATTTACATTCACCATAATAATTTTCTGCAGTCAGGTTATTTTGTTGTTTTTTTTTGTTTATATTTTTTTTTGGCCTTCTTCCTTTCTTTTAAATATGATCTCTGCTTTCAGGGTGGAAGGGGCTTTGTCTTAGGCTTCTTGTGCCAGAAATTCTAGATTCTAGGAGTTTGATTTGACTAGATGTTGGGGTGAAGGAGTGGTTTACACATAAAGTAAACATTCTAAGTGAAAGTGCAGAAGTAGAGAAGTACATGGTGAGTTTAAAGGACCTTGACCCATTTTGACCTTCCTATTTGGGATGTGGGGGTGGGGGTGGAGATAGTTTATGCAGGAGGAGTAGTAACCTAATTTGATCTTCTAAGTATGAAATAAGCCATCAAAGCTGGAAGGACATTAAATCCAACCCCTTCATTTGATATATGAGGGAACCAAGATCTAGAAAGAGTGATTAATGTATTGAAGGACACAAATGGTAAATGACAGTCATCTTATTCATATCTCTGTGCTCCTAATTTAGTCTTTTTCCTGCATAGCCTTCTTGCTATCTTTACACAGGGAAAATAGTCACAGAATTATCAAATCAGATTTTTTAAAAGAGACATTAGAAACAATTTGCACAACCCTCACTAAAAGTTGTTAGCCTCTCTTAATAGGTATGTGACCAAGGATTTTCAGAGCCAAGATGGTGGAGTAAGCTGTAACTCTCCCATATCCACCTCCAAACAACAATAAAATAGTGCCCCCAAACAAATTCTGGAACAGCAAAACCAGAAAAAAATAAAGATATAGTGAAGCAATCTCCTAGCCCAAGAAACTTGGAAAATAGCCAAGAAATGTCTATCTCACTCAGGCAAAAGGGGAGTACATTCCAGAATAGAATGTGTCTCAGCAAACCAGTAGCAATCCCCACCTAGCAAACCAGAAAGAGATCCTGAGCTCCAGTGTGGTGGAACAGGCAAATGCCAACACCAAGACCCACCATGTTCCTTAGCATAGCCAGTGGAACTGGAGACTCTAGGTCAGAGAACCACTGGGTGCTTTAGTGTAGACCTAAGGTAAATAGGCATCCTCCAGTGGCCATATGCTTCAGTGTAGCCCAAGGAAATGCAGAAACACCCCACTGGGCCTCAGCACACACCAAACACCTACATTAGGACCCCAGCTCAGCACCAGGTAAGCTGTCAGACACATACAGCTTCCAGCAGCACCACCTTACCTCCTCAGAACAGCACCAGATATTAGAATCTCCCAGGGCCCCTATGGCAATATCAGTGCAGCACCAAGTAAACAGCCAGGGCCTGCAGCCACTGGCACAAGAAGCCTAAGACAAAGCCCCTTCCACCCTGAAAGCAGAGATCAGATTTAAAAGAAAGGAAGAAGGCCCCCAAAAAGATAAACAAAAAACAACAACAACAAAATAACCTGACTGCAGAAAATTATTATGGTGAATGGAAATACCAAGAAACAAACTCAAAAGAGGACAACAATGGTAAAACACCTCTGGATAAAACCCCAAAGAAAAAGAGGAAGTTACCTGAAACACAGAAAGAACTCATGGAAGGCCTTGAAAAGAAACTTTAAAACAATATAAGAGAAGTAGAAGAAAAATGGGAAAAGAAATGAGAGTGATATAAGAGAATTATGAAAAATAAAGTCGGGGGCGGAGCCAAGATGGCGGAGTAGAAGCACGACCCTCCCACGGCTCCGGCTTCCACCCTCCCCAATCCATGTAAAAAGGGGACTCTAAACAAACTTTGGAGCTGCAGAACCCACAAAATGACACAGAGAAGCTAACCTCCCGCTGAGAACAGCCCAGCAGGCCGGCAGGAATCGGCCAGCACACAACGCTCTGGGAGCCGAGCCCAGCACCACACCGAGGCTTTAGCCCCAGGGCGGGCCTGACCAGCCTCCTGCCAGAGGCACTCCAGATCAGCAGCAGCTGTGGCCGTTTCCAGATTTATCAACACATAGATGCGAAGGACAAGGTGAGAGGCCAGTGCAGTCTGGACTTTGGGACCCAGTAAGTGGGAGTGCGTGGCTTTTACCCCTGGGGCGAGAAACCTCTGAGACACCAGCACAGCCTGCCAGCGCCACGTGGCAGCTTCAGCTCCTGGCCTGCAGAGTGTAGGGGGACCAAGCACCAGTCTGAGGGGTCATCGCTCTTGCTTTAACCTGCTTGGATCTGGATTGCAGTCTAGGGTGGAGGTCCTGGGGTGTGTGTCCAGCTTGCCAGAGCATGTGGAGACCTCAGAGGGGGCACCCATCTAATACCTCCGGCAGCTGAGAAAACCCCAGCGTTTGGGACGAAAACTCCCCTGTCTGGTGGCAGAGTCCTACTGTGGCAAAAAGCCCAAAAGTCAAATAATTGAGTGGCAAAATGAGCAGGCAAAGGAAACAAAGCAGACAGAAGATTCCAACATTACACTCCTATTTTGGGGATAAGAAGGAGCAAGGCATGGAACAGGAGGAAATCAGTGAAGTCAGAACTCCTGCACCAAAAGCTTCAAAGGAAAATACAAGCTGGTTACAGGCCATAGAGGACCTTAAGAAGCAGATAAGAGAAGTGGAAGAAAAATTGGGAAGAGAAATGAGAACAATGCAAGAAAATTATGAAATGAGAGTCAACAGCCTGACTGAAGAAAATAATGTCTTAAAAAACAGACTGACTCAAATGGCAAAAGAGGCTCAAAAAGGCAATGAGGAGAAGAATGCCTTAAAAAGTCGAATTTGCCAGATGGAAAAAGAATCTCAAAAGCTCACTGAGGAGAATCATTGCTTCAGAATTAGATTGGAGCAAATGGAAGCTAATGACTTTATGAGAAATCAAGATGCTGTTAAACAGATCCAAACAAATGAAAGAATAGAAGGCAATGTGAAATATCTCATGGGAAAAACCACTGACCTGGAAAATAGATCCAGGAGAGATAATTTAAAAATTATTGGACTGCCTGAGAGCCATGACCAAAGTAAGAGCCTGGAAAGCATCCTCTAGGAAGTTCTCAAAGAAAACTGCCCTGATGTTTTAGAACGAGAGGGCAAAATAGAGGTTGAAAGAATCCACCGATCACCTCCTGAAAAAGATCCCAAAAAGAAAACTCCTAGGAATATTATAGCCAGGTTCCGGAATTCCCAGATTAAGGAGAGAATATTACAAGCAGCCAGGAAGAAACAATTTGAATATTGTGGAAACACAATCAGAATAACCCAAGATCTGGCAGCTTCTACACTGAGGGATCGAAGGGCCTGGAATGTGATATTCTGGAGGTCAAAGGAGCTGGGATTAAAACCAAGAGTCACCTACCCAGCAAAACTGAGTATCATGTTTCAGGGGGAAATTTGGCCAATCCATGGAAAAACAGGACTTTCAGGCATTCTTGCGGAAAAAACCAGAGTTGAATAGAAAATTTGACATTCAGATACAAGAAGCAAGAGAAGCATGAGAAGGTAAACAGGGAAAAGAAATCATAAGGAACTTATCAAAGTTGAACAATTTTTTTTTTAAAGCAATTGGGGTTGAGTGGCTTGCTCAGGGTTGCATGGCCAGTTGTTGTTTCTGGGTGTGGTGCTGGGTGTCTGGGCCCGGATTTGATCTGGGTCATCCCGGCACTGGGGCCGGTGCTCTTGCTCGCTGAGCCACCTGGCCAAAGTTGAACTATTAACATTCCTACATGGAAAAATAATAATTGTAACTTATGAAACTTTTCTCAGTAGTTGAAGGGATTAGAAATATATATATGTCTTTATATGAGGGTATGCGGGCATATGAATACATATGTGAATGTGTGTATACACGTTTACAGGTATACATAGATAGAGGGCACAGGACCAATTTAACAGGAAGGGATGATATTTAAAAGGTGAAATTAAGAGGTGAGAGGAATATAATGAGAGGAGATGGGAGAGACAGAGTGGGGCAAACTATCTCATACAGAAGAGGCAAGGGAAAATGGTTACAATGGAGGGGAAGAATAGAAAGGCAAAAGGGAATGGGTCAACCTTATTCCTATTGAATCTGGCTTGAGGAGGGAGGGAAATACACACTAAATAGGGGATCTCACCCTCCAGGAGAATAGGGGGGGGAAGGGGATGTGAGGGGGGATGATGGAAGGGAGGGCAGGCTGGGGGGGAGGGAAGTTGGAAGCACCCACTTGTGAAAAGGGACAGGATCAAATAGAGAATAGAACAAGTGGGAGGTGAGATAAGAGGGAGGGAAATATAGTCAGTCTTTTACAATATATCTACTATGTTATTGTTTTGCATTAACCGCACATGTACAACCTATACTGAACTGCTTGTCTCCCCAGTGGGGGTGGGTGGCAGGGGGGGAAGGGAATGAATCTGGAATTGAAAGTCTTAAAAATCAAATATTCAAATATATATATATGTGTGTGTGTATATATATATATATATATATATATATACTATTATTAATACCATCTAACATGTTATTAAGAAAAAAAAAGATATACAGGCACTGAGGCATAGAGATCCACTGGAAAAGTTGAAACGGGTATGGGAGAAAATATGGGAGAGAGCATATTGGAGGTGGGGATATCATGTGGGACTGCTGTTTTGGGGGGATGGGTGAGGGAAAAACGGGGAGAAAATTTGTAACTCAAAATCTGGCGGAAACGAATGATGTAAATCAGAAGTTAATAAAGCATTAAAAAAAAAAAAATAAAGAGTCAACAGCTTGGAAAACTGCTTAAAAAGCAGAACTGGCCAAATGGAAAAGGAGAAAAAATCCACTAAAGAAACAGCTCCTTAAAGTGTATGATTGGCTGAATGGAAAAGAAAATACAAAAGCTAATTGAGGAAAACAACACCTTAAAAGTTAGAATTGGGCAAGTGAAAGCTGAAGACTTTCTGAGACATCAAAAATCAATCAAACAAATTCAAAAGAATAAGAAAAGGAAGAAAATGTAAAATATCTCATGGGAAAAACAACTAACCTGGAAAACAGATCCAGGAGAGACAATATCAGAGTTATTGTATTACCTGAAAGCAGTAATCAAAAGGAGGACCCGGACAGCATCTTTCAAAAATGGAAGATCTTCTTTCAAGGAAAACTACCCCGATGTCCTGGAACCAGAGAGCAAAATAGGCATTGAAAGAATCCACTGATTACCTCAGGAAAGACATCCCAAAATAAAAAGTCCAAGGAAGATTATAATCAAATTTCAGAACTATCAAGTCAAGGAAGAAATACTACAAGTGGCCAGAAAGAAAGGTAAAGGAGCTAGGACTACAACCAAGAATCACTTACCTGGCAAAATTAAGCATAATACGTTAAAGGGGGGGGGGGGGGGGGGAGGTGGGTGAAAAAAAAGGGGAAAAGAGAGTAAAAAAAAAGAAGAAAAGACATAAATAAAAAAATAAAAAAAAAAAAGGGGGGGGGGGGGGGGGGGGATGGTCATTGAATGAAATAGAAGGATGTCAAGCTTTCATAAGGAGAAGACCAGAACTAAAACAAAAATTTGACCTCTAATATCAAGACCCAAGAGAAAAATAAACAGGTAAAAAAGGAAAAGAAAATATAAGGAATTCAATGAAGTTAAACTCTTTGCATACCTACAAGGGAAGATGGTACTTGTAATTCTTAAAAATTGCATCACTAATAATACAGATAGAAGGAATATACACAGACATACCACAGAGGGTGTGGACATAAGGTGGATTTGGAGGAATGACAAAATTTTAAGGGATAAGAAAGATGAGTAAAATGGGTGCAGAAGGAAAGGAGAGGCGCCATGGGGTGAGTCATGTCACATGAAGATACATGAAAGATCTACTACAGCGAGGCGAGCAAGGAAGACTGGGTAATGAGCGTTGCTTGAACCTTACTCTCATCAGTATTGGCTCAAAGAGGGAATAATATACACAATCAGTTGAACATAGAATATAGTTGGATATAGAAATCTCTTACCCAACAGGGAAGTGGGAGGGGAGGAAATTAAGTAAAGGAGGGACTGATAGAAGGGAGACCAGATCAGGGGAGGTGGTAGACAGAAACAAAACACTGTTGAGGAGGGAAAGGGTGAAAGGAGAGAGAGGAGAGACAGGAAGAATAGGAAGGAGGGAAACCAACTATTAATAACTCAGCTCTTCTCAGCAATACAATGATTCAAGACAAATAGGACTCACAAAGGAAAATGCTATCCATATACAGACATGGAACTGATGGACTCTGAATGCAGATCAAAGTAGATTTTATTCACTTATTTTATTCTTTCTCATTTTTTTTCTTTTGATCTGTTTCTTCTTCCACACCTATGACTGATATGGAAATATTTGTACATGATATAAGCTATATCAAACTGCCTAACATTTTTCAGAAGAGGTGAGGGGAGACAGGGAGAAAAAAAGATTTAGAACTCAAAATCTTGTAAAAATGAATGCTAAGGGGCAGCTAGGTGACACAGTAAATAAAGCACTGGTCCTGGAGTCAGGAGGACCTGAGTTCAAATCCGGCCTCAGACACAACACAAAAACTAGCTGTGTGACCTTGGGCAAGTCACTTAACCCCAATTGCCCTCCAAAAAGCAAAAAAACAAAAACAAAATGAATGATAATTTTTTTTTCTTGACATGTAATTGGGGAAAAATAAAATACTCTTCAAAATTTAAAAAAAGATATGTGAACAACAAGATGGAGGATTAGACATTTTCCCTCATCATCACAAGCACTAAAACATCTCCAAAACAGAAATCATAAGCCAGAAATAAAGCAATTTCAATTATCTCCATGGTAAAAATTCCATGAACTGGCACCTAACTTATTTTCTTTTAGCACTCCCTCTATCACTGTATACTACACTCCCAGCAGCAACAAAGATACACCTGTTAACCCAATCACAGCCTTACTAACCCCTTTCCCACCCATCCACTCACCTCCCAAAGTTGAATCTGTTATATCCAGGATCACTGTGGCATTCTCTGATGCAACAGAACTTTCAAAAGAGGAGAAGAATGCAAGGAATGGGTCAGGACCATTGTCTGAGCTTGTATTAGAGCACAACTCTGCACTCTGACTTCCACTTCCTCCCATTTCTGTGGCAATCCAAACACCAAATGGCAGAAATGTGCCTAGGCTGTTCTGCCAGCAGTGTGGTAGTGCTCCGTACTACTGGGCCAGAGAACCGAGCAACAGAGGAAATGGATTATCATATGTAGGAGGCTGAAAAAAAAAAACAACTCAGTATCCAGCTTGGGCCAGTTCTGTCTCCCTAAAAGTCACATAGAGCAGAGACCTAGCCAGGTGAACTATGAATTGCCCATGGAAAGAGGCTAAGACACTTTGAGATCCAGGTCCCAGGGAAACTACCATCAAAGGGGATGGAATCAGTAAGTGAACAATAGGAGAAAATAAGGAAAAACAACTGAAATTACCAAAGATTTCAGTAGAAAGAAAATTCAAAGACCTTGAGCACAGCAGATAAATAAAAAGTAAAAATTTTAAAAGCAGATCTAGTAAATAAGTTCAGTCATCTATTTATAGATACTGCAAAACAAAGAAAAATGTTTTAACATTTGATGAGGCAAAAAACCCTATAAAAAGTAAGAATATGGAGCTACAAAATCCTGTTGCTGAGTGGTTTAAAAGAGAATTGAGAAGTCTAAGAGCAGAATTTGTGAACTGCACAGCAGAAATAACTAGCAGAATAGAAAAATTTCAATCTGGCAAGTCTCACCAAAAGAAACAAAAGAGAAGATAAATGATCAGGAATTCAAATAAACAGCAGTAAAGGACAATCAGGAAGAAGAGAACCAAAAGGCAGTAACATTAAAAGAAAATATGCTGTCTATACAAATAAAGCATATTAATCTTTAAGATATGCTAAATAGAAACAATTTATGGATTATAAACTCTCAGAATGCATCAAATTAAAAAAAAACCTGAGCACCATAATAGAAAAACTAGTATAAGAGAATTGCCCATAACTTTTGAGACACAGAAAACAAAGTGCCAGTTGAAGGAATCCATAGATCTTCTCTAGAAAAACAAACAAATAGGCAGCAAACTCCAAGACACATAGTATATAGGAAAGGAAATCTGAATAGCATAAATTATTCTGCACTCACCAGAAAACATGGGATGTAATGAAATAACGTTTTCCAAAGAGAAATGTAGCTCAAGATGCAACACAAATAGACCTACCTTGAAAATCTGAGTTTAACTATAGATTTAGATGGACATCCAATAATAAAGAAGTGTTCAGAATCCTAAATCAGAAGCTCAGTAAATGTTCCATGAGTGATTGAATGGATATTATTCCTGTAAGCAAGGCATCAGCCTCTATTTTAAATACTACTCAGACCATTCTTATTTTGATGCTATCCAACAAAATAGTTACCCAAATCCCACTCTGAAGATGGAATTACATTATATATGTTAGAAATAGTAATAAGTTAGAATGGTTAAAGCAAGAGGTCATTGAAATAGGAAATGTACTGATAAGGTGAAATAGTGGTTAATTCTGAATCCTACTATTTCCTATTCCCTTTTATCAAATTTTACCAATGACTTTTAAGATATAGCATGAACTTAAATGCAATCTACCCATCTAAAATATTGAAATACACTAATAAATAAAAAAAGAATAAGCAAAACCTTGAATATTATTATTAATTTTTTTCAAAATGATGTTACCTTTAGTAAGAGTTATAAGGACATGAGTGTAAGGGAATTTGTTTTGCTTAAATACTTTTAATTTCTTATAAGGATTTGGTTATTCTTTATCCGGCAGGGAGGATGGAAGGTTGGGAGGGGGAAAAACACTTGAAAATTAAGAAAACATAATTTCCAAAAATTACCTTTTATCAATAACCTTTTAAAAAAGTAACAAAAATGTCATGTGTATTTTCTTTGGCCTTAATACATTTACATTCTTTTTCTTCTGTGTGTTTTTCTGGATGCTGTGACTGTAATAATAAAAATTATGATTGTCATCATCACATAGTATATAATTGTTCAATTTCTTCACTCTATCATTTTATGTGGACATTCTAATATTTCTTAATTTTCTTCATATTTTTTCCATTTCTTTTTTTCAGACCTGCCCTTTACTAGTGTAGGAACCTCCAAATGGAAAAAAAAGGTCTCTCTGCCAATGAAACTCTTCTATAACTTTCATCCTTAGAAAGCTATCTGAGGCATTGAAAGGTAAAGGCATTTGTCCAAGGTCACTCAGCTGGTACATATCAGACACAGTACCATCTATGATATTTACAATGGGGATAGAGGGAGAGAGTCTTCCCATTTTTTGTGATATTTTGAAAGTCAATCCCTGTAAAATGATATTGCTTCCAATGTGGATTTTTTTCTACATATATTTGGTTAGATTCAGTCATTTTTCCCTATTTAATTTTCATAAGATCAAGAGCTAGAAGGGAAATTGTAGATCATCTAATACATTTCCCTTAGTTTACTGATAAAACTGAGTCTCAGAGAGATGACATTGGTCACCTGAGGTCATACAGATATCAAGTAGCAAAACTAGGATTCAAATCAGGTCTTTTGGCACCATTGTTTCACCCCCTTATATAGCTTGACAGAATGAGTTGGTAAAATCTGAATTCTGTCATTTTATTACCATTCCTCGTGAGACTTAATTGAAAGAGATTTTGGCAATTCCAATCTTTTTCCAAAATATTTCTTTTCTTCCCCTCAGTTTCATTTACAACTTTCTCAGGTCAAATTGCCTTAGTAGGAACTCACACCAAGCCTTTTTCAGCATTGTTTTCTCCTCAACTACTATTTACTATTTTGTCTAGTATAATGTTGACTGTGAGTTATTAATCACAAAGAAATTGATGAGTCAAAGGGAGTGTCATTGATTCCTGATTAATGGTTTTAAAAGAGGTACCAATATACTTACTTCTGCTTGGAAGTTTTTAAATGTTGAGTACTTGAAAAATTGCTCATGCTCTGAATATAGATTGAAAATTTTCAACATTTGCACATTATTTCTACCAGATGTTCAGGGTAAGACAAACTACTTTTTTTCCCTCTTAATGAAAAAAAATACTACTTAAATGAGAATTATTTGTAAGACACTCAAAAACTGAACTGCTTATCATCATTGTTGTTGCTATAAGCCATTCCATAGGACTCTAGGAAAAAAAAAAACAATAGATTTTCTGAGTTTGCTTTTAAAAGAGTTTTTTCTTCCACATGCAAGGTAGATGCCTTTTTTATTGAATCTACCCCTTGCATTACAACTGAATCATTGAGATAATATTGATATACACTTGAGAGGATAGTTTAAAAATGGCATATCTTAATATGAGGCTTTCATGATTCTATTTATAACATTCATTGGGCAGATCATTGAATTTTTTAAAAAGGAATTTCTTTTAACTAAGGAGGACCAACTAAAATCCACAGATTGCCCATTTATGGACCTTTATTTTGCATTTAATCTTTAATCTTTTAAAGTCCTGATTTTTTTTTTCAAAGGCAGTCTCCCTTGCTCAGCTTGGATTCAAGAGCTACAGCTAGGCTATGCACATTTGAAGAAGCAGGCCTGCCTGCATGAATAAATTAGTTAAACAATAAGGGCCCTGGTTTTCACAACAGCAGGATTCTGTCAATGAAGTGAAGCTTAATGTTATTAAACAATAATTAAGCACTTGAAGTGCAGTCTTTTACGCTTGCTAATCTTGGTGACTGTTTACATGCTACTGTTTGTTAAATGGCAAAGTTTATTGATTTGGCAAATTCAGTACCATATTGTATATTTCCATTCAGACTGTGTTCCTACATGTGGTTCAGCATTTTTAAATGTCAACTGCAAAGTATTATTGATCTGTAATTAAAAGTGTAGAGAAAAATTAGCATAGAAGAAGTTTATGGTCATTAGTACAACTACTGTTAGGCAATTATTTAGCTTGTTTTAACATTTATTTTCTTTCCTGGTATTGACATACTGTATGGTGCTGGCCCCAACATTTTATTTTGCTAAAAAGGAAAGATCAACACATGCTGATAACCTCAAATTCAGTGTGGGTATTTGCTTGTCAGTTTGTCCATTCCTTAAGGAAAGGTCTCTATGTGTGCTCTGCATACTATGTGGGGAATTGGAAAAAAGGAACATTAACATTTTAATGAAACCAAGTGACATTAATATATTCTTTTCCTGAATCAAATAAAATGTGTTTTTCTACTTTTCCAACATGGATGAGGAAAATAAAAATAGGATCTAGAATGGAGTGCTATGGCTAAAGCTTATTATGTTTTCATTCTGTTGAAACTTTAATAGTTTGAAAGGGGAGCAATCGACCAAGAAGCATGTGTTAGATGCTCAACATTGTACTTTCAATAGAAGGGTCAAAAGCTATATGGAAAGAACATAAGACTGAAGTGAGAAGACCTAAGTTTGAACTCTGACTTTCCATCATATTACCCGTGTGACCCTGGGCAAGTCATTTCACATCTCTGGTTTTTGGTTCCCTCTTCTCTAATGACAAGGGGGTTAGACTAGATGATATCTAATATCCCTTCTAGTTCTAAATGTCTATGTGAACCTACTTAAGTGTGAAGTATTATGTGTAAGCACAGTATTATTTATTTAAAGACAGAGAGAATAATTGTTCCGAGTTGGAGAGGCAGAATATGGATAGGTCATAGGAAAAAGGTACATCATTTCAGGAAGAGAGAGAAAAGAATGTAAAATGCCTTCCCCAATAGATAAGTGGTCAGAGGACCAATCAAGTATTTGTTGAGAGTCTACCATACTGCAAGCAAAACTGCTAGACTCTTTACATTCTAATGGGGGGGATAATAAGTACATATAAACACATATACAGCACAAATATAAACAAACATGTTATGTGTACATATTAATATTCTCACATACTAACAAATGTTAGTATGTTTATTCATATTAATATACACATGCATATTGATAACACTCTCATCATAGATAATTTCACTATGCTTGTATTGTTGATATACATTAGCATGTGTATGTTGGTTCACATGTATATAGTAACATGCACATAACATGAAAGAATTAAATGTACACTAGTTTAGGAGGGCACTAGCAGTTGGGAGAGTTAGGAAAAAATGCCTCAGTCTGAAGGTGGTGTCTGAAGTGCATCTTAAAGAAGACAGAGACTCTATGAGGCAAGATGAAGATGGGGTTGCATTTCAAGTAAGGATCCTAACCATTGAAAAACTAAGGAGAAGGGGCGGCCATGTGGCTCAGAGAGTAAGAGCACTGGTTTCAGTGTTGGGATGACCTGGGGATCAAATCCGGGCTCAGAAACTTAGCACCACACCCAGAAATAACTGGCCATGTAACTTTGAGCAAGTTACTTAACCCCGATTGCTTTAAAAAAAAATGAGACAGGAAATGGAGTGTCATGAATGAAGGGTGAAGAAAAGGCCTGTGTGGCTGGGGAAGGATGTCAAAAGATGTTAGGAAAAAATAGTTTTCCAAAGAACTACACTCTCCACCCCAGTAAGGAATCTACAGGTGGATTATCTATCTACTTCAGTAGACAGAGCTTTCTACATTGAGAGTTTCCATGTACTGATGAAAACATAGATTCAAACTTCCTCAGTTTTCTCTGTCCAACAACAATAACCAGTATATCCATAGAAAGATCTGTGGAGTGAAGGATCTGGAAGCCATGTCATAAAAGGAATTATTGAAAGAAATAGAGATGTTTAGTCTGGAAAAGAGAAGCCTTGGGGAAATAACAGTGGCATTCTAATACTGAGAAGCTATCAAATGGAGGAGAAATCAGATTTGTATTATGTAGTAAAGAAGATAAGACTAAGACCAATAGGTGAAAGTCAAAATAAGACAGATACTTGTTTAATATAAAGAAGTCATTTTTGATAATTAGTTGCTGAAAAAGGAAGTAAGTTGCCTTATATCATAATTTTATCTCTGTCCCTTAAAATATTACAAAGGTTGAATGAACAGCTTCAGGAATGGTACAGAAGAGATTCCTACATTGACTGTGTTCTCAGTCTAGATGAACTTCAAGATTTTTTTCAGCTGTAAGTGTTTGTGAGTATCATGTATACCAGAAGTGATAGATTGATAAATAGACCAAATTCCATTTCTGGGCCTCAGAACATATTGAAGAGAATTAATGAAAAGCAGGTTCTAAGTGTGAAGATCAAGCACAACCTTCAAGAGCATAGGTAGGGGTTGAGGGAGAAATAGTCAGGAGGACAACTCTGACAGGGTCAGCGAGGTTCATAGTTTATACATGGTTATGGGATACAAAGGATTGATACTGGTCAGATAGAATGATCAGGCAGCATGGCCTACCTAGGCAATGTTGTTAAGGTAAGCTGGTGGAAATAGGCACCTGAGGCATCAAGGAACAGAGGACAAGGACCTTGAAAATAGAGGCTGTGCAATTGATACAAAGTAGGGTTGTGAAGAAAGATTAGATACAAGACTGACCTAACCCTGAGAACTATCAAATTTGGAACTTTTATGCTTCTTGTGAATACATAGACTGGAGGGCAAAATGTGGGTGGAATTAGGGTACTGATGACAAGGATGGCCTGGAGGGACAAGAGTAAACATGTAAATTTGACTGTAGTAAAGATATAGTAATAATTGAAAATGAGCATCATACAAAGGGCAATAGAGACATGCATGTGGTGGGTATGATAATACTGCAATATATATAATGAGAAAGTTAAAAGAAGAAGAGGCATGAATGATATCATAAGGAAAATAAGGAAGAGTTAATAGATGGTAGTCATATAGAGGGGACAGGAGTTGAAAGATGATCAGTCTAAATGTTCATTTTTGTGATTTCAGGAGAAAGTGAAGGAGGCTCTTAGGTCATTGGACTAGCTTCTTGTGCTGAATTTATGGGAAGACATGTACAAATGACACTCTGGGTAGGTAAGCATGGCCGAGTTGTAATCTGCATGGTGGAGGGGGAAAAAAAACAACATTCAAATGAATTAAATCACAGCTACATTTGAGAATGGGTAGCCATTCTATTTCTAACAGGTACATAATTTGCAGAATAAGTACCCAGAGAAGATAGGAAGGGTTAAGGTCCAGAATAAAATCTAGAGGGGGTAAGTTTTAGAGAGGAAAAAAAAAAGATTTTCTGAAATAAGATGGAAAGGCGAGAGACAGGTGCAATAATATTGTTATGTACATGAGAAATAAGTGGATAAAATTAACACTCATACTAGATGTAGTGAAAGCTACTACAATTACACATTTTCTTCCTATTTTGTAATTTCTGGGTGCACATCTTTTTTAAGGTAAAATTACACTTGTTTATACTGAGACATAGTCATAGTGAAGGATGGATAAAGGATTGGAGACTAATATGTTGGTACTGGATTGTTATCAGTTTACAGATTCATGCACAGGTTTTAGGCTAGTATTTCAGAGGCTCTATCAGTATATCTCAAATATAAATTTATAATAAACTTTAGGAAGAAAATATAGAGTTTCATCAAGGTTAAAATAAAGAATTAAGAAAGTTAAGGGAAAAGCAATAAATTAAATCATTTCTTCTTAGGAAGGCAGGAGGGACTGTCTTGCTGTTCATAAACAGGTCAAACCTGAGTAGTGATGTCATTTAAAGAAATAAGATGCCTAATTAGAGGCAGAATAATTGAAAGCTTGTTAATGTGTAAAGGCAGATGTTTACATTTAATTTACTTTTGAGTTATTTTTCAAAGAAATAAGTTTTGGAAAACCCTCATTTTCATTTAGTTGGTTGGTTTTGCATTAGATCATTATTGTTATTTTTAATCGTAATAATAAAAACAAGACTGAACCAAATGTCAGCAATATTAAAGCAAAACTCGTCCCTTGACATAGAGAGATCTTATAGCTATCCCTTAATTTCTTTTTTTCTAGACATTCTGTCACAGAGTTCTTCAAAATAATTTCCCTATTCTTGAAATCTTAGAAATCTAATTTAATCTCCTTCAGTTTTTAATTGTTAGCATATACTAAGTAATTTTCCCACATCATTCTTCCTACTTATCTGATATGGTCTATGAAACAACTCAACATTATTCTTCTTCGGTAACAATTGGTTTGGAGATAAGATAAACCATTGTTAACATTTCTGTGTCTTACACACTCTAAAACTTTTAATGGATAGTTGAGTACTCTACTTGTCCAAGTAGAGAGGTAGCACAGTGTGATGCAGTAGTAGTCAGAGTATAACCTGGAGACTCCTGGAGTTCTCCAAGACCCTTTTAGGGATTCCAAGATGTCAAAACTATTTTCACAGTAATACTAAGATAGTTTGATTTTAATATAATGAATATCTCTTTGGGGATGGGTCCTCAATAGTTTTCAAAAGTATTAAAGGTTCCCAAGACCAAAGAGTTTGAGAATCACTGGTATAATTGATAGAGATGATTACTTTTGAAATCATAAGACTTACGCAGTTTAATTACTGCCTATGACATATATGGACCTTTTGACCCTGGGCAAGTTATGTAACATCTTAGTACTCTAGGCAGCTCTAATAAGTTGTAGACAAGGTGTCAAACTGTATTGATAGAAAACATGGGTTCCTTTTATCATTGAAATCACAGATCTAGTCACTCTCCTTACAATTGTTAAAGAAAACTCTCACAAAAACTAGCCACGTGACCTTGGGCAAGTCACTTAACCTCAATTGCCCTCCAAAAAGCAAAAAAAAAAAAAAAACCCTCTCTGCAGGGCACTGAGTATATAAAGATGGAAAACAAGGCAATCCCTGACATAAGAGCCTGACAGTTGAAAAGGAAATGTAGCATTTATGTACATACAAATATGATACAAGGCAGAATGTTGTAGGGGAGAAGGTGAACCCTGGATAAAGAGAGAGAAACTGAGAAAGAAACTTTTAACTTTTAGTTTTTGATGGCCACTGCCAAAGAAGGAACAATTTAAATACCCTTGAATTCTTTTCCTCTAATCCCCTCTTCCATATCAATACATCACCAGCAATTTTTAAAAATAAAACTGGTCAAATTTACAATAAATAATATAGGCATGCGTAGTTAATATAATAATATTTGGGGTTTTTGTGAAATGATGTTAATATAACTAATATATCTTAAAAGATTTTCCCTAAAAGGGCTTGTATGTACAAAAATATTTATAGCAGCTCTTTTTGTGGTGGCAAAGAATTGAAAATCAAGGGGATGCCCATCACTTGGGAAATGATTAAACAAGTTGTGGTATATGAATGTAATGGAATACTATGGTGCTATAAGAAATGAAGAGCAAACAGACTTCATAATAACCTAGAGAGTCTTACATAAACTGATGCTGAATGAGGAGAGCAGAATCAGGAGACTTTGTACATAATTACAGACACATTGTATCTGTGTTGACTAACTTTGATAGACTGGACTGCTCTCAGCAATGCAAGGTTTAAGACAACTCCAAAAGACTCATGATGGAAAGAGATACATCCAGAAAAAGAACTACAGGGACTGAAAGCAGATTGAAGCAAACTACTTGCTCTCTTGTTTTGTTTTGTTTTGTTTTGTTTCAATCCTTCTTTCTCATTGTTCATTTCATTGGTTATAATTCTTCTTTACAACTTGACTAATGTTTAATGTGAAGGTATTTGTAGGATCTGTATCAGATTGCATGCTTCCATGGAGGTGGGGAGGATAAGAGGGAAGGGGAGAAAGTTTGAAACTCAAGGGATTGTGGAACTGAATGTTGTAAAGTAAAAGTAAATTAATTAATTAATTTTAAAAAAAGATTTCCCCTAAACTATTAATTATTAGTCACCAACTGCTAATAGATTGGGCAAGGTTCTTAGTCACTATTCATTTTCCTGGGGCCTATCTTTCCTTTTTGTATTTTTTATATTTCTTCTGTGTGCTTCTTCTATAGAGGACCCATATTTGTGACATTTGGAGAAAGAATAGAGATAAGGAAAAAAATAAATACAATGTTAATTTTTAAAAATAGCTATAGTACACAGGTAGGCACATGCAAATTATAGATGAATTGATTCATGGACTTCCAAAAAGTTTCTTTTTTTTTTTTGAGGGGGACAGGAAAGGCAATTGGGGCTAATTAATTGTCCAAGGTCACACAGCTAGTTGTGTTGAGTGCCTGAGGCCGGATTTGAACTCAGGTCCTCCTGACTTCAGGGCCCATGCTGCCCCCCAAAAATTTCTTTACCACTGACTGTGACCCTCAGAAGTTACCAGGATAATCCTATAAAAGGTATAGACTGTATGTGAATAGGTCTCCAAGGATCACAATTTTGGTATCCTGTGTGTCATTCCACATGTCACGTATGCACCTGCCAAGATATTTTTGTTCTTGTAGGAGTGTTTGTTCTTGGTGTGTCTAAATAAATCATGACATTTTAGAGAGCAGGGGGATAAGTTGTGGGAAAGGTGCTTGTGATTGTTGTAACTACAATCATTATAACTATTGCTTAACCCTAGCCACCACTCTAAGTAAGTGAGGTTCTGTACACGCAGATATATACATATATCTTTTTAATGTGGCCTTATAAAAGTTAGATGATGAGCAATAATATGGCTGACCTAGAAATTCAGATCTGTTTTGAGTCAGACCTAGAAATCAAGTTTCACTCACCCTCTATTGACTGCCTAATAGCAAAAGTGAACTACCTGCTTCAGACACATGTGGGACCTCACAGGATCACTCTGACTTTGATTTCTCCCCATCTTCCCAGGCTAACACCAAACCCAAATGTCCAGGTCTCAGAAGAAAAGAGGCCCTCACCTAAGAGAATTTGTCTTATTGTGGAATTATAGAATATTGAAGATCTTTTTTGAAGTAACACAGTCAAACTAACAAGAATGAAACTTTTGTATTTGTCATTATATTCAAGTACATAATAGTTGCATTTTAAGGTACCACATTTTCAATTCTGATATGATTGGTATGCCAATGAAATCATAGGTCCAGTCTTTATCTGTATACTTGTTCAAATATGAGTTATGGCAACATTTCACAATTATAGAATTGTAAAAAGCGCTCAATAGGTAGAGGTAAAGACTTAGTTTTTTTTTTTTGAGCAAATTTGGAGTTTCTTTTGGAATACAAACAAGTGGTATGAGTGATTCAATCATTTAATAGTGTTTGTGCTTGCCTGAACAAGGTAAGGCTCTGGCAGAGAATTAACAGAGAATTTCACCATCTTTTTCAGAAAAGGAATAATATTGCTATGATATTACTAAAGGGGAAATAGAGACTGTGAGAATGAAATGATTACTTTTAGGTAAGGAGATCTCACTGGTCAAGTAAATCACTAAGTAACTGATATAAGGAGGATGCCATTAACTCTCATGGGGGGGGGGGGGGGGAATGATAACAACCAACAAAATCGTTAAAAAGCTCTGCCCCCAATATGACAATGATTCTCTTTCCTTTTAGCCATGGAAAATCATGCCTCACTCCAATTAAAGAAAAATGCAATATGATTTTTCATCCACCTTTATTATTTCAAGCAAATCCAAAGGGCAACAGGTAGAAAGACATCTTTCAGAGGATGTTGAAAATGAGACATACAAATCCACACCTAGGTGCCTAGGTGGGAATTTCCTGCCTTTTTTTTTTTTGTTAGGAAGCATTTGCTATTTATTTTTTAATCTGTGTGCTATCAGATCTATGCTTGATATTAACACAGGAGAGCCCTTAATCCTTTCAAGATTGGTAATTGAGTCTAATTGAGTCCCAGGAAACTTTGATTGAAGGAAGAGGGGTGTCTATTGGCTAACTCTTTAATATAATAAGTCTTTCTTGATCTGCCAAGGTATTATTTTAATAATAGGATGGCTTTTCATATATATGTATATTTATATGTATTTACATATATATATGTATAACTTCCTAGAATATTTAAAAGTTATAACTGATTTCTTGGCTAGTTAGCCATCCTATAGATGGAATTTTCCACTGAATACATTCTTAGTCTATATAACCATGTGAGTTTCAAGACAGAAAAGGTCTGATAACAGAATACATTGAACCTTAAGATTTAGAGGGTTATAGAGTGTAGAGGAAGTGAATTTAAGATGTGTTTCTTTGCATAGGCTTTTGATGTAGTCTAAATCAATTGCTTTGATTGGAGCAGTTATCAAGAATCATCTAGTGTTAATATCTTTAAAGCTCCAAAGCTCCTCCACAGATTTCATTGTGATGGAATGACACCTGTTGAAAATACGTGGGTATTATTGTCATTGGTACAAAGAGACAGGTCCCAGCATATTTTATCAGAAAGACTCAGATGGAAAAAAATAAAAAAGTGCTTACCACGATGTCACTAGAATCCAAAAAAAATAGATGATTAGTGTGAATGCAGCAGAATCTTATGCAAAATTGTTGAAACAAGCAAAGATATTTCCTGGTAACACAACCTCTCCTTTTGGAATTCTTTCATCACTATTGAATTGGCTACTGTCCATCCTTTGCCTTCTATAACCTGTAGGCTTCAATATTTTCTCATGTTCCTTTCTCTGCCTTCTTTGGGAATGATTCTCTCCATAGAAATGTCCATTTTTTGTTTTTATAGTTAGGGCATGTTGTTATTTTAAAACTGAAATGACAGTATTCTAGAATACTTTCCCCTTTTAAGTAAAGATATGTCAAGGTGGGGGGAGAGCAGGGGGCACTACCTGAGGGGCAAGTCACCAAACAGAACCTGGAAGGCTAGGAAACATTTGATAACCTGACCATGGTCAATCAGGATAGCTACTTGATATATACCTTACAAATTAGTTCAAAGCTAGAGGTGATCTGCAAAAAGACATACAATTCTATGGCCTTTCTAGTGTGGCTGACTCATAGCGGGGGTGGAGCAAAACCATTTTTAGTGTAATATGGGGTTGGGTTGGAGGCAGGGTGGATGTACATAATGTTGTCATAAAATATTGAAGCTTTGAGATAGACAGGTAGAATAGAAATATCAGTTCATTCATATTTCCTGTAGATTGATTTCCCCCTGGCTTGAACTCACTGCATCTGCAAATGTTTATGTCTTTAAACATAAAACCTTAGATCTCCAAATTCCAGAAAAAGAGAGATTTCAAGCCTAGATCTAAATAGGGATCACATCTCTCTTTTCTCAGGAGAGGATTGGGTTTTTCCTTTTTTTTCCCAAGTCCCATACCTACTAGGAAAACTGATCTGAGTATCTTAAGACAAAAGTGAAGAAGTTCAACTTTACCTAAGGTAAAGCTAGAAAGGACCTGTAGAAAGACATCCAAATCCGTAACTGTATTAGTGTGGCTGGCTCATAGTGAGGGGCAGAGCAAAACTGGCCTATAACCATCTTAGTGTAATATGGGTTGGGTTGGGGGTGTGGAGTGGGTGGAGATACACAATGCTGCCATAAAATACTAAGGTCTTGAGGTAGACAGGTAGAATAGAAGCATCAGCTCATCCATATTTCCTGTAGATGGCTAATGAATATCTTTCAAGGGAGTTAGGACAAAGAAGAAAGAAATAAATGAATCAAGAGCATGGGCCAGGCTTTTAGAGATTAGGAATCAAAGAGACATCCTTGATAATGGGAAGAGCTGCATCTTCTGAGTCAATACAGAATGATATATTGATGGGCAGGACAGTAGGGGAGACATGAAGATCATTGGAAAAGAAAGCAGAGAAATTCTCTCCTATTTCACAGCATGAACCAGGCACAGGAATTACACGATCCAAGACAATGACAGAGTAGAAGCATAGCCTATACCAAAAGTGTGGGGGAAGGAGGAGAGTTCCAGAAGTTGAGACAACATCAAGATTCAGATCCTGAGCAGCTTCTGTAAGATATTTGTTTAGGAATGTTGACCTAGAGAGTACCTTTAATGAGGTTGTCAGCTCTTGCTCACGTTCTCCAACCCTAGGGGACTCAATTTTTGAGTTGAAGCATAGTTCAAAGGTGTTGCTATAGAAGGAAAAGGAAACCCTGAATGTGTGACCCATAAATGACATCATATCAAAATCAATTTTTGACTAGACTTTAAAGAATTAGTAATCTGCTCTCTGTAAAAATATTCACTTAAGTGACTGGCTTATAGTGGGGGTGGATCATGAGGTTTTTCTTTTTCAAAATTTTTTAAAGAAAAGATTCATATTGAAAAATCTCAATATTACATTGAATCAATTAAATGGAAAAAAGGAATTTTTCCCACCCATACTTTTCTTTTTTGGAGTGGGGAAGGCAAGCGTTCAGGATTAAGTGACTTGTCTAATGTCACACAGCTAGCAAAGTGTCAAGTGTCTAAGACCAGATTTGAACTCAGGTCCTCCTGACTCCAGGGCCAGTGCTATATTCACTGTGTCACTTAACTGCCCACACACACACACACACACACACACACACACACACACACACACACACGCTTCTATTAAGACCAGCAAGTATCTCTCCAGCTTGGAAGCTGTAAAGCCACACATGAGCAGCTCTCCAGAGGACTGCTGCTGTGAACAGCTTTTAAGGTTCTGATTACACAGTATAGCAAACTTTCTATTTATTCAAATCAAATCAGAACATTCATAGAAAATCAAGGTATAGGGGCGGCCAGGTAGCACAGCGAGTAAGAGCACCAGCTCCAGTGTCAGGATGACCTGGAGATCGAATCCCAAGCTCAGACACTTAGCACCCATCCAGAAACACCTGGCTGTGTAACCTTGAGCAAGTTACTTAACCCCAATTGCTTAGGGGTGGCCAGGTAGCTCAGCAAGTAAGAGCACTGGCTCCAGTGTTGGGATGACCTGGAGATCGAATCCCGGGCTCAGACACTCAGCACCACACCCAGAGATAACTGGCCTTGTAATCTTGAGCAAGTTACTTAACCCCGATTGCTTAAAAAAAAAAAAAAAGACAATCAAGGTATAGCATTCACAATGTTACAACTTATCACAGAAAATCAAAATACAGCATTCATCATGTCACAACTCAACAAGTTACCACTAAAATGGCCACATAGTTTTCACCAAAGTGGTCACATAGTTTTAAACAGAGTACATTCAGTTAGTCCATCACAAAATTCTTAATTCAATCACAAAGTACAAAAGTCAAAGTTCTCCACCCCAGGTCACAGTATATCATAATCTTCTCAATCAGTACACAGTATCCAAGAAAAGTCTTCTTTCAGCTTAATTTGAGGCTGGCTATCAGCTCCCATGGTTCCTTCCATTGTCCCAGCTTCAGCTGTTACCTGAGTTCAAAGGCAGGCAGCTCCCAGTTCCTTGTCCAGCTCCTTGTCCAGTTCCCATTCCATATTGAAGTTCACAGTGTCCAGTCCACCTCAAGTCCTTCACAGTTCCTGTTTCTGGGAAGACAAAGCTTGATAGAGCCACAATAATATTCATGCACATTGCTGGCACCATCATCAATTCACTACCTGCCTGTGAAATCAACTCAGACCCACCAACAAGGTCTGAGAACTCAACACAAATCATCAACACAGAAATCAACACAGACCCACAAACAAGGCCCAAGAGGTCAACAGAAATCATTAGTAAAGTCCCAGGACCTCCAAAACCCTCCTCCAGGACTTCTGTAAACATACAACCAGAAAATGCTCTTTCAGGGCTTCCAGTAAGGTCCCAGAGCTTCTGTACAAAGTATCACAAGCAAACATCAACACAGACAGAGTGCCAGGATACCACAAGTTTTCTCCTTCTTGATTCTGCCACCACAAGAGTCCTCTGCTCAGTTCTGCCACTCTAGCCTGGAAATTCTCCTTATGTATGGTCATTAGCTCCTCCCCTTCCTGTTTCAGGAGTTCATGAATTCTAATGTTCACAAGTTGTGGGGTTCACACATTCTGTCTCTTAACAGACCTGATACAAGGCTCAAAAGAAACTTGAACTGAAACAAGGTGTTAATTCAATAGCTGAAACAAGGTGTGAACTACTTCTGTGCTTGCCATTGTAGGAGCCTAGAAAAAGCTAGCATTGCTAGCAGAGAGAGGGGCAGCGCTGTCATCTGCAAATATTGATTCTTTTCTACCTGGTATATTTATCATAAAAGCCTGTTCCCAAAGGCAAGACTTGGGGCAGATGGGGGTGGGAACCATATTCATACTGGGTGGTAAATGACTGATAAGTCTTAATGTAATACCATCACTCTAAGCAGATACTATGTCTGATATCACATGTCATTCTATAGTTAGTTACTTCCCTATGGGAGGTACTCAAGCAGTATTTGTTCAATGAAGGCATAAATGAATTTAAACACTGGATGCAAAAGAATGAAACTTTGCTGAATTTCCTTTGTCAGTCAGGCTATGGTGAGGGCACTTTGGAATGCAGAGCTCTCTATCTTGCTAGTGTGGAGAGTTGTTACTAGGTCCTAGGATGACCAGAAATGTCATGTTATTTTTCAAATTCTTTGTTCACAGAATACTCATTTTTATATATCCTAAACATAATTTACAAAATACAACCTACTTTCAATTATCTATGGTATTAATTGGGAGTGAAAGAACAACAGACATAAAGGAAATACCTACATCATTGTTTTGGTCTGTCAATTTCCACAACAAGGCAGGAGTGACAATAAAATTATGGAGAGAGAAAATTGTTTATATAAAGCAATTGGAAAGCCTAGAAGTAGTAAAATACAAGAACTAAGAGCATATCCAGGGGTGACGAACCTGCAGCCTGGAGGCCACCTGTGCCCCTCTAGGTCCTCAAGTGCAGGCCTTTGACTAAATCCAAACTTCATAGAACAAAATCACCCTGGTCACTATACATTCCCAAAATTGCTTTTTTTCCCCTAGGTAAATTCTGTGGTGTAATACTGTTTACTAAATGTGTTTTCTCCTAGTGTCTTTGTCTTGTTACCTATAATATTGAAAAGTAAGCTGGGTATGTATGTGAGTGCATTTGTGCCTATGTGTATGTGTACATGTGCATGTGTTTAGGGGACGACTCAAGCAGATGTTAGGACAATTGGTCCCAACAAAATCTTCTGCAAATACTTTTCTTAGATGTGAACTCCACATATGTATTTTCTCTAAGGTGAGCAGTGGAGGGAAATCCCCCTAAAACCTTTCATCATCTCAGACAACTTAATTGTGTTATCCCACAATTGTGAATGAAAATGGAGAAGAGACATAAAGTTGGGGAAATGTAAGCCTTAGGGATCAGAAATGAGCTTTTGTCCTGTTGAAATTTAGGAATTACTAAGACTTCTGTGTCCTGTAGTCACCAAAGCTTTTGATGGTTTAAACAGGTTTCTTTGTATATGCTTATTTCCTTTATCATTTGGTAAAATCTCATTCATATGTTTACTAATGACCCTCACATATTTCATAAATTATTACATTTTTGCATGTGATATTGAGGCAACTCTATGAAAACACCTATTTCATTGTAATGTTTTCTATGTAAACTGCCAAATGATTACAATGAAAAATACATTCATTTTCTAAGACCAGAATTCATAGATTCTGGATCCCATGTAAATAAAGAATATGTTGAGATTTTCTTTCAATATTAATATACTAAAATCTCACAGTTTTACAATCATTATCCACATTATGAATTTCCAAGTTGACGCATAGTTTGTTTCTATATTTAATTGTCACATTTCATGCATTCAGAAACTCTAGTCATTTTAATATACTCCTTGTATATTTATAAACTGGCTGTGGTAAGCATCCAAAACATTTTTTAAAGTATATCAAATTATGATTATTTAACAAATATTAATGCTATATTAATATTATAAGTAATTACTATACTAATTACAGCATTAGAATAACTATATTTTGATGCCATAAATGACTCAATAACGCATTTAATAAAAATTAACAAAATGATTTTAGATGCCCCTCTCATCTACAAGCTCAATAGCAAACTCTCCCTCAAGTACCTTTCACTTTTAATGTTGGCAAGATCTTAGGAAGTCAATGAGAAAAATCACAGGTTCCTAAAGTCTTGGTGCAGTTTCCAGCTATTTAAGCTACTAAAGTTTAAAACTGAACTAAGGATTTGGGACAGCCTGTATATCTGTTTCTCACAAACTATGACTGTTAGACTATTAAGAGATGTTATTTTATTATGTTTCCTGCAAATGAAACAACAATAAATCAACCTCAGCCTTGGCGAATGCCAAGAACATTTCAGTTCAGAAAAGTGTGATTTTTCAGAAAGTTAAAGCATTATGAAAAAGTGAAAACAGGTGGACTAAATGGAAATGATCCCACAGCTTTGTTGGTGAGATTGCTGTTTCATTTAATGTTTGAGTGAAAACTTGAGGCTAAAATGAAATAGGGGCAAAATAGACACCATTTACCATGATAAATTAAAATGAATTGCCAAGTTCTGACCCTAAGAAGGTGCTGAAGGGGCTACCTTGTGGACTTTAGACACTCTTCAAAGATAATCGCCTGGCCCCTTTAATTCTTCTCTGCCTTGATAGTTGCATAAAATTATTATCAATGGATAATTTAGCACCTGTAACACCACCTGAAGTCTTTCTACCACTTGTCTTGAACAATTCTTCATGTTGACCATAATTATTTGATTTGTCATCAGAATAAGATGGAAAAAGGTTGTGTGGATAAGGGGAACATAGCAGCAGATTTCAACTTAACATTAAAAAATATATATATAGACACCAGGATGGCTGTTGAAAAACAGATATGCTAAATAAAGTTTCTAGGTGATCAGGTTTCCAATATTTAGATCCCTAGCTAGATGATACATATATCTAAACAGTATGAAAATGTGGCCTAGACAGCTTTGTAGGTTCATTTTCCCATTGAGGTAGTGGTGATTTGAAACTCAAATAAATTTTGGACATTGAAATTTGAGGAAGGTTTTCCTCAGCCACTGGACTTCACTGAACCTTCAATCAATCCATAATTAGTCAGAACCACCAGAGATCCTCAGTGCAACTCAGGGAATCATTTATTCCGTTCATTTAGAATGCCTTGGTTTTAATTCAGTTAGCAAGAATGTGATTGCTGATGGTCTAATACACTCCAGCTTTTCTGATTTGTATACTTCTTCCTGCTGATTTCATTCTTGTAAGAATATAGAAAATTACTGCTCTGTACATGTGTTAAGCACTTTTGTAAATCTCTTTGAACTGTATCCTGTCACTTTAGTAAAACTCTGTGTGTGTATGTGTGTGTGTGTGTGTGTGTGTGTGTGTATACAAGGAAAATATCATCAGAAGTACTTCCGCTGTAATAGTAACCTTTCCATAGACTTTCCAACTTGTCTGGGTTTCCTTGAAGGTCGATTGGGTTTTCAACTCTGTTATCTGCTAGGTGTTTGATGGAGTGGTCCAGATAACAGAGGAGAGAGCAAAGGAAAAAGAATTTTCTGAAGATCAAAAGTGGCTGTTCATTTTGTTATCTGACCCTATCTGTTGTCATAGTAACAGGTTTCTTTTAACCTCTGCCATCAGATGATTTGTCTTTATCTGTTATGAATTCTACTTTGACTGAGTAGCTGTTGGTACAGCATAAAGTAAAGACAATTTTTTTTTATTCTCTAACTGCAGTGCTTTATGGAGAAGGGAAAGGGAAACTTAATTCCCATGTTAGAAAGGATTTAAATTACTTTTTCAATTTAACTGTTATTTTAATTTAGCAAGAAATAAAACCAAGAGATGTAGACACAACCAGGTATGCACACTTCCATTTTAGGGTCTGTATAAGGCAATAAATACTGTTTAGGAGTGGAATGAATTAACATGTTGTCTTCATCATAATGGTAGGCTTAATTTTAGTCTATGGTAAATGAAGAAGATGATGATGATAATGTGTGAAATAACAATGTAAAGTAATATTTGGAGTGGAATTTTTATAGAAGGGATAAAATAAGAACTCATTCTAGCTTATTTCTTTATTTTTCAATCTCTTCCACCTTTTAAATGAAATATGGCTCAAAAGGTCCCTTTAAGGTCAATGAGATATGTACTCTTAGATTTGATTAGAGAGATGAGAAATGATAGGGAGTGACCCAACTGTTAATTCCTTTTTTAAGCAAAGCTTCCAGCAAACTGAATTTCAGGACAGGAGATTTCTTCTGATTGTGAGATTATCACCAAAAGTGAGAAGGTACCAGAATTATGCTAAATGAATTTCAGTTGCAAAGGAGAGATGTCCCTCAAAATAGAGACCTAACCTGTTTTTCTTGAGAAATACAGCAATGTATGAATCCTTTACCTGAAGAAATTGAGATTAATGACTGAGATGTTACCTTTGGCATCATCTTATATCTATGTAAGTTCACTGGAAAAGAGTCACACCAAGTTCTATTTATTGAGGCAAGACTGAAACCCAAATGTCAGGGTGTTTCTGTTGCATCATATAACATAATTTTAGCTCTATCTCGCTAATAAATTAATGCCCTAAATAGTAATACAGGAGCCTAGGTCAAGTACCCGAAAATGTATCTAAAGCCCACAGCACCAAAGACATCTTCAAATCAAATCTTTAGACAAATTCATTGGCTGTCAGGTAGGAGGAGTGGATATCAATAGGAGAGAAGTTGAATCTCAGTACTCAAGATCTCATTGTAGGAGAAGATCCCCTGAGGGTCAAGGTTGGAGACAGCACCCTGTGAACAGAGACCCTGGTACATTTAAGGCTGCTTCAGGGAAGGCCACTACTAGAGGTAGGAGCCAGTTGGGCCTATCTGAGGGAAGAGCTTACCTGAAACATAGCATATGGGGGAAGGTGGAACAAGGTAGGAAAGAAAGTATGTCTCTGGTAACTTTCTATATTAACTAATTATTCTTGCTAACTAGAGAGATATTGTATGCAACATAGGTGTTTCAAGCGTGAAATAAATTCACAAATAAGTTCACAAATAAGCTCTGTGAACATGGGCAACTCACTAAACCTCGCATTATCCTAACTTTCTAAAATGGTAAGTTATAGAAGACTTATAGATCTGTATCTTTGGAAGAAATTTCCATACTGGGTGTCCCCTGAAATCATGAAATCACACAATCAGAAAAAAAAATTATTTTTGCTAATTTAATGCTAAACTCAGTTGTTTCTACCTACTGGTGGAGTACAAATATTATGAATGCTCTCAAAACTTCAACCCCATAAGATAAAGTCCTGGTCACCTAGGTCTAATTATGACTTCATATGTAGACTTCTATCCCACTCTGCCCTCAAAAAGAAAAGGTTATCATGTTTATATAGTTACCATCAGGTCGTAAGGCTTTGACAATGATGCTAGAATTTTCATAGTGAAAATTCACAGAAAGAAATTTTCTTCAGCTTGAAGTCTGTGTATCAGTATCAGTTCCTATGAAAATTGGGGTTTAATCCTTTCCAGGCTACACCCAGGACTTCCTCTCCCATGTCCTAGAAAACTCTTCATCCTGGAAGCTCACTCCAGCCTCAGAATTCATAAATCAGAAGTCCTTAAACCCCTTCCATCTCTTCCTCTGATTGAATGACTCCTCCCAGAATCTCTATTTAAGGATGGTGCCATGGCCAGCCACATATTATTCTTCCCTAGGCTGCACTCCCTATTTTCTCTATAAGGTTTCCCAGGGTCAAGTACCTACTCTTTTTAATTCAGCTTTCTTTTGTGTCATCTTCTCTGATTAGACTTGTAAACTCCTTGAGGGCAGGGACTCTCTTCTTATATTAATATCCTAAGACCTTAGCTCAGTGCCTGGAAAGTAGCATAATAACTTCTTATCTGACTGAATAATTTATTTAAATATCACATCCGGGGATGGGGTAATTAATGCCATAATGAAAGTTCTACAAATTAGCTATGTTTACAGTGTACCTGAAAGGGCCTTTAGAGGCCACCTTGTCCAACCCCTTCATTTTACAGATAAAGAAACTGAGACCTGAAAAGAAGTGACTAACTCCAATTCAGGGACAAGGTTAAATTCAGAGCTTAGTTCTTCAAATCCCATTTTTCTTTCTTTGATACAACTTGCCCTCCAGGCTTTTTCCTTTACTCCAGGGTTTTAAAGATTTCTGTCAATCAATCAGTCAATCAGCAAATATTTACTACATTCTACTATCTACTTTTTCATCTTGGCTCCACCCTGAGATTTTTTCTTAGCTGTTTCATATCCTTAATTATTTTCATTCTTCCTACTCTACAGCTTAAGATTTTTCCTCATGTCTAGCCCATAAAATATTTTTTTTCCTTCAAGACACAGCTCAAGTACTCATTCCTATATGAAGCTTTTCCTAATCCCCCAACTGCTCCTGCCCTCCCTAACTGCCTTGTATATAACTTCATTATATTTACTTGTATTTAATCTATATATACAAATATATGTATTTGTTGTTTGACTTATTCAAATATAAGCTACTTGATAGTAGAAATAATTTCATTCTTTGTTTTTGTTTCCCTGTGAAATAATTAGATTGATTCTGTCTTATTTTTTATAGATTCTATTTATAGTTAATGGATTTTGTCCTGTAACTGCCTAAGTTACGGTTCTTTGTCTCTAAACTTAGTTCAGAATTCAACTGGCTTATAATGAGTTAAGATATCCAGTTCTCTTGTTTATCATTGTTCTATTCTTCTGTCAAAGAAATCTGTTACTCTTAAAGGAGTCAGGTGGACCTTAGGGAGTCTGGTCTAGTATCTTTACACCACCAAAGCTATCCTTCAAGTATATCTGGTTTGCTATCCAAAGAAGTCTAGTTCACTATCTCTTACCTTACAGGTAGACTCAAACATCAAACATTATTTAGTCACAGAAAGGAAAGAGGGGGTTGTTGCTAGCCTCTCCCTCCCAATTTCTAACGAAATAAGTTGTCTCCATGCCCATGATGCTGTCTACTTTGCAACCAATAGTATTATTTTTCCCAACTCTCCTACTCTATTCTTTCTTCTCTCATACTTCTCAAAACTATATGAAGTCTAGTAAGCCCTAAGTCGAGGTCTTTGGTAATTGAGAAAGTCCATTGACCCAATTTATTGGTTACCACTAGCCTAACTAATAAATTGATCATCCTTAGACTTCTGCCTCTCAGATTACTTTAAATTTTAAACATAATACTTGGTGCCTAGGACAGTGTCTGTCACATAATATACACTTAATAAAATACTTGTTGATTGACATTAATTTTCTCATTAGACCAATAAAATTCGGATCCCACCCAATAAAACAATTACTGGTTTTTCATTTTCCACCCTGAAAGCCTTAATATCAACTTTACAGATAGAACTTCAACAAGTTACAAGCTTGTACATAGAAAATACATGTGACAATCAGAGTTGTTAAGTCTTTCAAGGGTGTTTGTTCTTACAGTATTGTGACTATAGATAAATTGTTCTGGTTCTGCTTATTGCACTATGCATATTGTCATGTAATTTATCTCAGATTTCTCTGAAGCAATTTTCTTTATCATTTTATGACACAATAATATACATTTATATTCATATATAAATGTACCTTTATATTCATATATAATTGTTCAATGATTTACTAGTTGTTGGTCCTTCCTTTAATTTTCTATTCCTTTCTAGCATTAAAAAAAACTGCTACAAATATTTTTATACATTTAGGCTCTTCTCTTTCTTCAAATATATATATATGTGTGTGTGTGTGTGTGTGTGTGTGTGCTATTAATCAATCCCCTGTCATTTGGGGAAATCGGCATGTTATTTTATTTATTTTTTAAAATTGTTATTTTCATAATACTAATACAAATAGTATTTGAAAAGTACTTACAACAACCCTATGAGGTAAATTGTATAGGTATTATTATTTTCATTTGACATCTGAGAAAACAGTCTCAGTTGACTTATTCATCTAACACAACTAGAAGATGTTAGAGGCAAGATTCAAACTAGAGTCCTTTCTCATTTGAAGCTCTGAACTTTTTCACTGCACAGAACTGACTTAGTTTTCAAAGAAACTATTTTATTTTTTGGAAAAAAATTTTTTTTCAAATGACAATAGATATTCTCAGTTTTGAGATGGATTGAAATCTCCCATCCACAAGCTAGCCTGATGATTTTTGCTGACTGGACTAGGTGAGTCCTTATTTAAACAAAACACACACACACACACACACACACAAACAGGAAAATTAAACCAACAACAGGTTTGGTTATTATTTTGACTGAGCTGAACAGCAGATTCTATCAAAACAGTCTAACTGGTCTTGTGGACACAACTTGACATTGGTTCTGGGGTCTTGGATTATATTTATTCAAGCATGCTGAGATTGCTAGTTTCTATGGGTAAAAGAAATAGAAATGCATATATATCCATTTCTTTATTATTTATATATACCATTTATTGACATATATGTAGTTACATATACATAGTTTAAATGAACTTATTTAACATCTAGAAGACCAAATACTTTTTTCCAAAATACTCTTTAAATATTATATAATGAACTGAAATTCTAGATTGTTTTCCTTTATTCTGTGAATCAATTACCCTTCTGGGGTTAAAAGTGAAAAAAAAGATAGAAACATTCAGTAATATATTCTGGCTTACCTAGTCTTAGATCCCAGGCAAAAGAAATGGAAGCATGTGCCTGTGGAAAAAAAATGGAGATGGAAAAGTATTTTACTAATTTCCAAAGGCTGAGATTGGTTGCCTATGAAAGGCAATGATTTAAGGTACAGAAAACAAATTTCTTTATTGTAGTGGTTTCTCAAAGACAACAGAAAGTTACTTCCTCAGTTAAATTATAATCAATCAAATTGAAGTCAGGATCCTGTATAATTATTTTTTTAGAGGCCCAATAATGACTAGCACAAGGTTTTAAAGTTATGTATGTCCATGTTATTGCTCCCTCTGGAATGTAAGCTCCTTGAGGTCAGGGACTGCTAAACTTTTGTTATTCTTATTCCTTGCATCAAGCACATAGCAGAAACTTAATTAATGTTTGCAGATTGATTGTTTTGTAATAAAAATGTATTGATTGTTTGACTTGTGGGATTATATTTTCCTGCCATTTTTGAAGGAAAAAAAGATTCTGTACACTTATGTAATAAATGCCTTCTGAGCTAAGATCTTTTCAGATTCCAAATACTGATGTAAAGTTCTCTTATTCAGACTTAGCAAGTGATCCAAAATTATTACCTAATTTCTCACAAAGCACTACATATATTATATGATTATAACAATAAGCTGGTCCTAGTGACTGATAGTAGAATCTAAAAACTCCATAGAGCTTCTTATTGGTCCACTTTTGGTGTTTTTCTTTCCTGTCTGACTCTTTGTGACCTTATTTGGGGTTTTCTTGGCAAAGATACTAGAATAGTTTGCCTTTTTAATCCAGTGCATTTTACAGATGATGAAATTGAAGTAAACAGGGTTTAGTGACTTGCCAAGGGTCACATAGCTAGTAAGTGTCTGAGGCCAGATTGGAACTCAGGAAGATGAGACTTCCTGATTCCAGATTCAACCCTCTATCCACTACAACATCTAGGTGCTCCCCTATAACAACTATTATTCAAGTATCTATCAAATAATATACCATTAAAGCATTGCATTACATAGTTAAAGGAGTATATTTATTTTTACATCTGGAAAACTAAGACAAAGTTAAGAGATTGGCAAACTTCATAAGCAATTCAATAAGCAGGGTCTAGAAACATCTTTTGTGAATTTCTTGCTTCCAGTGCTTTACCAAATAAATCACATGTTTGTGTGATTTGATAACATAAAAATAAGTATTCACTTAATTCTTCAAGTGAAAAATGGGATATCTTAGGATCTATATATTATGTGCATATGTGTATATAAATGTGTACATCAAGAAGACTTGAATTCAAACCCTACTTCTGAAAAATACTAGATTGTGACCTTGGGCAAAATGCTTAATCTCTCAACACCTCAGGCAGTAACTCTCTGTATCTTTAACTTTAATAAAAAGATTCTGATAAGCATTGGTAGATTTCCTTCACTGGGAAGCCTATAAATTAATGAAATCAATGAAATCAGTCACCTCTCTCTCTCTCTCTCTCTCTCTCTCTCTCTCTCTCTCTC
>NW_027185712.1:23286905-23287140 GCF_028583685.1 Petaurus breviceps papuanus
TTCTTCTTCTTCTTCTTCTTCTTCTTCTTCTTCTCTCATATGTATGTATACATATGCACTTTGAAATGTACATTGATATTTCAAAGACACAAGGTCTCATTGGCATGCAAACTCCCTCCACTGATACAGATTACAGTTCCTCCCTATTGTATTTAATTGTTCCTAGAAAGAAAGAAAAATGGAAGGAAGGAAGGAAGGAAGGAAGGAAGGAAGGAAGGAAGGAAGGAAGGAAGGA
>NW_027185712.1:23287150-23300115 GCF_028583685.1 Petaurus breviceps papuanus
GGAAGGAAGGAAGGAAGGAAGGAAGGAAGGAAGGAAGGAAGGAAGGAGGGTTAGTTGCAGACACTGAGCTTCTTCAAGATAAACTAAGTTGGGCTTTAGAGAACAGACAACACATTTGAAATTTTTTAACTTGGTAGTATGTGCTTATGCTTGAGCTTTGAGAACACAAGTTCACTTTTGTGGGATTTTAGTAAGATTTTACATACGTGTACATATTATGTGTCTACATATATTTATATATGTTCCACTAGTATATAAATACCCACAAAATTGTACAGTAGATTTTCACTTTTTTCATATATCATTTAGCTTTATCAGCACACTTAGATTAATTCTAGAAAGTTCTCTATGGAAGGATTTGGTTTTTAATATTTGTATTTATCTTGTTCCTTTTTTTAATTCAAGCACTTTTTTTCTGGAGAGAATTTTGAAGTAGCTTTCAAAGGCTCTTCTTGCTCAGCTTTGCCTCTATGGAGCAGGCAGGAGAGGGCCTGGTACTTTCAGATCTACAGACTTGGGAATCTACAGGCAGGTCAGGTCTCAGGAGGGAAGTTTGTCATATGGAAATGTTTAACGGGCCAGCTTATATTCTGTAGAGTCTGCCTTTTATCTTCTCAGGGTTTGAACATGATCCTTTCAAAGCTCTATAACCCATAAAAAATCCTCACAGTGACTACTGCACTGCTCACTCCCTGATTCTTATAATCGCCGTCCATGAGGAATAAGTTACTCTCACTATATTGCTATTATAATTTGGGAAAGAAGTTTTCTTTTAGCTTTATATTTCAAGTACGTTGTCTTCCTATTACCATAAAATGACACAATTTTCCACCATCATTGGTCTACCAGAAAAAAACAATCCAGGCTGGGAAATCTTTCCTGTGCACTTCTGATTCATTAAAACATATATACATATACATACATACATATATATATATATACATATACACACATATACATAGATATGTATTGAAATCTTTTTTTTATCACCTACATTTCCTAGTGTATCCCTCCCCACACTTTCTATCAAAGACTCTTTAACTAAGAATTTCACAAAAAGAAGAAACATGCTTTAGCAAAATGAAACAGAAAATCAAAATTCTGACATTATTCTTTTGACATCTATAGACACACTTCTGAAAAGATGTAAGAAGTGCGTTCTAATATCTCTTACTTGGGGTCAAACTTACACTTCAAAATTTTGCAACATAACTTATTTTCTATTGTCTTGCCCATTTACATTGTTTATAATGTGATTACATTGTTATAATCATTCATGTATGTTGCTTTCCTGGTTTGCCTTACTTTACTTCATACTTCATGCAAGTCGTCCCATGCTTCTCTATTTTCACCATATTCATTATTTCTTACAGAACAATAATATTCCATTATATTTATGAGGTACCACTTAAGGAAAATCTATATATGTATGTATATACTCAATATCTGCTTGACTGTGGGGTATCACTGAAGCATATTTTGATCACTAGATTGTGTTATCCACAATGACCATAATTTGCTCCATTCTTTTATGACTATTAATTTTTTCTATATCTAATTTCATATGGAAGACAAATTTTAGAAATGAGATTAATTTCATATGTAGTTCATGTTAAGAAGCCACTTTGGTGGATACTTTTGATTTAATAATAAGTTCAGTGAAATTAATATTGACTGGTAGAAGTAAATGTGTATTTCAAATAAGCCCCATTCATAAAGCAGTCTAAATGACCAGGCATCATAACAATTATACACTACTATAGTTTCCCCAACTCATTATAAAATGGTTCTTTAGGCTGCAAGGAAACATCATGTTACATCTAATACCTCCTGTGGGATAAGTCATTTAACCTCTCAGGACCTCAGTGTCTTCACCTATAAAATAAGGAGATTGGATTAGTTGGACTCTGAGGTCCCTTCTTGCTCCAGATTTGCAATACCCAAGTGGAGAGGACTGAAATGATGCAGAGAAATCATTTCCACCTATAGTAAGAGATGCCTCCAAATGGGCATCTTCCCAGGTTCAGCAGATCATTCAGGGATGGAAAAAGAATGTTTTCCAAGACACTTCCAAAGGGTATAAACTACTTAAAATAAATTAAGACTTTCCTGAAAGCTCAGGATCCCAGAACTTCTAACACAATTCCAGGGGTTCCAAACCCAATGAGCCTAGCTGGAAGTAGATAATTTATGGTGATTTCTGTTCTTATAGGGTCACAAAGTACAGTCAAAAATCACTGTGGATTCCTTTTGATTTCATCATTCAAACCTGGTATGTTCACCAGTGGCAACTGTCCATAAGTATATCACATCAATTTTTTTTTCAGACTCTGCTCCTTTTCTCTCTACCCTCACTCATTTTGCAGCAGATATTCTAAAAATATATATATACGTGACATGTATAGAAATACTCATAATACACAACAATCTGTGACAAATGATAAAGGACATATTCAAACAAATTGTTATTAGAGTTAGAAGAGACTGAGATCACTTTGGAGTGTGGTGATCAGAGAAGATTTCATGGAACCAGCTAACAGTGTAGTCAAGCTATTGAAAATGTTTTTAACTACTACATATAGAGAAGAGAGAAGAAGAAGATGTTGTTGCTGTTGTTCAGTCTGAGTGTGACTCTGTGTCCTCACTTGGGGTTTTCTTGGCAAAGATACTGGAATGGTTTGCCATTTCCTTCTCCAGCTCATTTTATAGATGAGGAAACTGAGGCAAACAGAGTTAAGTGACTTGCCCAGGATCACACAGTTAAGTGAGTGTCTGAGGTCAGATTTGAACCCAGTATTTCACATATAAGGAATGGTGCATGACCTAAGATTCTGAGATGGGAAAGCTCCAAATATATTTAGAGGTGACATATTGTTTGTTTTTGTTGGATTATAGGGTACATATACAGGAGGAGTAAGACTAAGTAGGTAGTAGATGTGCAAAGCTTTTTTGAGTGAATGAATGATAAAGTATGTGTTAAGTGGTTATTATATGCCAGGGAATATGCTAAGCACTGGGAATGAAAGACAAAAGTAAACCATCCCCTACTGTCAGAAAGCTTACATTTAAATGAGAGACAATATGTATACAGTTACATATGCATTTATACATAGATACTATACATATATATGCGCACAGACATTATACACACACAAACAAATGGATATGATTTTTTAATTCATTGACATGAGAATTCCCACATGAAAGATCCCTCTACCAACAGGTTTTCACCTTCCCTGCAATGTATAAACTTAAAGATGTTTAGAACCCTGAGAAGCTAAATAGCTTATTTAGGGTCAGCCAGTTAGCATGTGTTAGAAATGAAATTTGAACCCAGGGTTTTCTGACTCTGAAGCCAGGTCTCTATCCACTACACCACTCATACAAAATAAATAGGTCATGTGACGATGGGAAAGGGTTGGACCATAGAAATATGACAATAAGTTGCCTGGGCAGGCTAAATAAGGTGGTTTCAACAGCCAGGAGCACACAGTCCCAGGGTAGGAGGCAACGGTCAGGGCAGGAGATAGTTGATGGATTATGGTCAGTTTAGATTTTATTCTTCATTCAGTGGGGAACAAGAATTCTCCGGTGCTGATAATGAGAATACAGTCTAAAGCATGGCTGCTGAAGATCCTGCTTCATAAGTGAAGATTAAGCATGATTTGTAGATGCCATTGATAAGCCTTTGTCAAGAAGTTAGGTGTGGCATCTCTAAACATAGTGAGATCTTACATCAACATAGAATGTTGAACACTGAGACTGTTCCAGTGGAAACCCATGGGAAACTCATCAGGATCTTCAACTGTATTTGATGTGCTTGAGTGTCAATAATACAACTTTATTTGTATTGAACAAACATAATTACTCTGTCAAACCCAAAGAAAAATCTCATCTGCCATGTGAGAGATTGCATTTCTCTTTGTCTTTCTTGAATATCCTGAGGCTATGGTCTTCAAAAGCCCTTGGCTTGTGGAGTGAGCTATGGCTGCCAGCAGGTCCGTACTCTTGAGCTGTCCCCTTGATCGACTTTCCCTGTGTGGTTGCCTCATACACAGTTGAAGCAATGGTTTCTCTTTGGGAAGCTGCTAAAAGGGAAGAAAGTCTGGAGAATGCTTTGTAAAAATAATATAATAGTCAAATTCTCATGGACATTTGTAGCAGGTTGTAGGCAATGCTTTTTGGCATCTTTTTCAAAATAGCTCTTCAGAAAAAAAAAATGTTTTCCTTACTTCTATTGACTATTCATTATTTACAGGTTGTTGATTTAGGATAAGTGATCCAAGGTCATTATTGCAGCAGAAGGCAACCAAGGAATTTGCCCAATCTGCTTGATTCCAAAGAAAGCTTTTGGAAAGGTTGAGATGCATTCCAGATTCCTTATTTATGAACATGAGACATATAATGAGGTCACATAACAAATGTTATTTATTTGAATCAGTTTCATTTCAAGGACTTTAGAAGAGCATGATATGGTTGAAAGAGCATAGGATTTGGAGTCAGATAACCTGGATTCAAATCCTGCCTCTGACATTTACTAGCTATATGACCACAGACATTTCTCTGGACCTCAGTCTTCTCATATGGAAAATTAGGAAAGGAAAGAAGAAAAATATTTATTAAAGAAAGGTGAAGGGAGGGGATAGAATGAAGGTATCTATCTGGTTCAGAGTCATGGTTTTGTGGTCTCAAAAGTCAAGAGCAGAGCCAGGAGGGGAAAGAAGGCTGGGTATTTTAAAGCCGTCCACAAAATGGAGACCCCAGGAGAAATTCATTAATGGGAGAAGGACACAAGCTAATTTAATGGCAATGGGAATTTGGAGATCTTCCCTAACCCTCAATAGGCCCAGGGGAATTTGAAGGCCTTCCCTGCTTTGGAAATAAACTCTGTCCCCTAATAGTCTGAATGTACTTGTCTGGAACCTGGGGTGGAAGGAGTTTGCTGAAGTGTGGAGCAGAGCCCACAGGAAACTAGGAGTCAGAGCTAGAGAGACGGTGGGAGACAGAGGATGCTCAGGCAAGGAGTTAGTCAGGTTTGTCAGTAAATACTGATCTTATATTGGTTTGTGGGAAGGCTAAAGGATGCTGTGACTCTCTATGTTGTTATGGCTTATTAACTTCTTTATTACTATGATGGAATTGGCTTACTGGTTTTGGGATTTGGTTTTCTGGTGTCTAAATAAATGCTTTGCTTTTGTCCTCTATGTGGAGAGCTTGTTACATTTTGTGATCGAGCCCCATTCAGGAATATTTATAGTCATGGTTGGTGACTATAAATTTAGAGTGACCGTTGGTGCTGTAAATATTGCATTGGCACTACAGCCAGGAATGACTGGGATTCTGGGATGAGTGGGCCACAGTGGTGGTTGGATGTTTCAGGGCCCCTGGGCTCTGAGGAAAGTCTTAGGATGAAACAGTAGCTAAGGCATGGTTTCAAAGTCAAGAAAATAGGAGTCAGAGCCAGGAGGAAGATGAAAGAGATTGGACTAGATGGCCTCTGAGATCCCTTCCAATTCTAGGCCCATGAGTCTAAGAACAAACATTCATCTAAAGTTTAGGAATCTTTTGAGGTCATTTTTATCTGAGAAGCCAAGGCCAGCCATACAATCCATTTGAAGTAATGGAAAATTAGTAGGAAGCTAGTTGTGAGATTAAATTCAACAATTAAGTAATTTAAAGGTTAGAGTTGTATGCATCCCAGTTCTGTAGTTCTTCCTAATCCATGCCAAAATCACACTGAAGAGGCTCAGAGGAGTCAACCCAAGCACTAATTCATTGGAAACTCATTCATGATCTATTCTTATCCCAACTTGAAATTGTAAGAAAGCAAGCAATAAGGGGCGGCCAGGTAACACAGTGAGTAAGAGCACCAGCTCCAGTGTTGGGATGACCTGGGGATTGCATCTGGGCTCAGACACTTAGCACCCACCCAGAAACACCTGGCCGTAGAACCTTGAGCAAGTTACTTAACCCCAATTGCTTAAAAAAAAAAAGGAAAGAAAGCAATAGATTTTTAAAAACAACATTTTACCATAGGACAAAATCAAGACATTCCCCATTCCTTCCTGCTCCCTTTCACCACTACCTCTTGCCTCCACTATCCCACTGCACTGGAGTTTAGCTAATATACAGTCACCTAAATAAAACTATTTTATAAAACTATCCAATATTAGATGGTAGGATATTCCTCTAGCCCATATCTTGTATCTTGAAATTGATCTAATCTGGAGTCTTTGGGTCTCCAAGGGATTCTGGTGAGAATTAATTGCTCTCAACTATGGAAGTACTGGCATAATTTGATAGTTCTTACAACCATGATATCAACTTATATTTCTAAAGTGACCTTTAGTTCTCCAAAGGTTAAAGAATAACCCAAGGATTTAGGAAAGCTAAGATTTCCTTAAACAAACTAACAAACAAGCAAACAGAAACAAAACTGCCTTGTAGGTGATAGGATCCCTGTTGTTAGCTAATTTGTACCAGGTCCCATAATGAGATGATTTTATATAACTATCCAAAGATTTGTCCACATAGATTAACTTTAATGTGACATTCCTAGATTTACCTGAAAAGTAGCCTTGTACTTCTTAGTGTACTAATAAAGGCTCTTTGTATTAGCAGTATCTCTATGAACTGCTGAAACCTTCCAATGCAAGTTAATTTTCCACTTTTTCCTTTCCCTCCTCTTTTCTCTCATTTTTTCCTCTCATTCCTACCTACCCCTCAACAAAATTATGAAAGCTAAAAATAAAATGTTTTTGAAGTCTATGAGCAAAAATGTTTGAAATGTATATATCTATATGATTCTGACATAATGCTTGATATTTCAATAGCTTTTGATAATACAACAGTTCCCTAGGAAGGTCAAATATGGCATAGACTCACAGACATTACAGTGCCTGTCAAGTAGATTTTACAGTATGAAATAGATATAGTTATAACACAGCTTTATGCAATTCAGGCTTATTACCCCAGATGGAGTTCAAATGTTTTCTCGGTGTGTTTCCAAGGGTTCATTTCTCCATCACTGTAGAAGTGGAAAATCCTTCCAGTCACTGAGAGACTAGAAAAACCACAGAATACCGTTGGTTTTAAATGTGAGTAGAATCATTATTTTTGCAATTGTTTCTACCAAAATCCTTTTTAGGTCATTTGGGGAGAGATTTTCAATGTATCAGATCTAGAATACACAATCTCCTAAAGTTACTTTCTTGGTTCTGGTATTGCTCAAGCCCCAGGGATCTATTAACAGTTGGATGAAACTCCCAGATAATATTATTGGAGGGTATTAAACTAATCTACATTTTTTTTTTAAATGCAATGATCAGCATCATTTTCATTTCTTTGGTGGAAACCCATCGGTGTGTTTACCTGTTTTATGATTAAATAACATAAGGGGTATGGGGCAGGGGAGAAGCTGGTATAGTACAAAGAAAATGCAGTTAGAAGTCTGCAGGTCTAGGTTTTATCCTTAATTCTGACACTAACTAGTTGTGCAACCTTGGGCAAGTTATTACACCTTTCTGGGCATAAGGCTAGATTCTAATTCTTTGAAAATACATTTCTTAAGCAACTAATTGTAGGCAATATTGGAACTGAAAGCCACATGTCTTACAGAGACACAATTCCTTCTTAATGAAGTTTATAATATATATAAGATAGAAAAGAGTGATATACAACACATATCTAAAGACAGAGTAGAACAAAAAAAATTAAAGTCATAAGTGAATAAACACAAGTATTTGTATCATGTATCAATGTAAACACAACCTTTGGGGATGGGAGGTAAGTGTAAGAAAATTTAGATGAGTCTAAATTCAAAATGAAAAGGGGGCCATTTAAAGAAGCAGGGGTCCATGAATTCATGACAGTCAAACTCTTAAAATTATTTTATTAGGAGCTGCATTCTGGACAGGACAATAGGGGCTTTGCTACAGGCTGGGAAATTTTAGAGGGTGACAAAATGGCTTCCAGGGACAATATGTGACTAAATAATAGCTACAGATAGAACATGTAAGGGTGTCGTGGGGAAGGAGATTTTCTCTAGGCCTCTCTGTACTTACTCCCAGCTGCTCTATCCAGTGGTCAATGAGATTTATCATCATCCCTCTGCCCTCCAGTAAGAGCAAAACTTCTTTATCTCATACAGGTTGCTGGGGTTCTAACACACTGGGTCTACTTCCTAATCTCAGACCATGGGAAACTGTGAGGGGGTGGGCATTTAGATAGGAATGGGTGGGTGGTCCTCCATTTTAAAACTTCTATCCATTGTCTGATGGACCTCAGTCATCAATCACCTTGGTCAGCATTTTCACCTTGAATTAGTTGGGATGGTTTGCCTAGGGATGGGGTGGGCTGGGGAATAGGACCAAAGAATCCTTTAACAGGGGCAGGCCAAGCTTGATAAGGTTGTTGGTCTGCGTCACCATAAGCCCACATTACTTTCTGCCTCTTAAGAGTCCTGGCCTTTTTCCTTGAGATCTCCAAGGTTTCCTGAAGTTCAAGCATATGTGAACACCTGAGATCATGAATGAATTATAATACCTTCTACCAACCTCTCTTCCTCCTTCCCCCCCAAACTCCACACAGAGTGGAGGTGAGATCTCTATAGGTAAATATGGGATGGAAGCATTCCTCAAGTCCCCTTGTTTTAATCCAGGCCTCAACCACCAGCTCAGAGGAGAAGAATGCAAGTTCCATGGTGACAAGGACCATTTCATTTTTATATCATATCCCCAGCATTTAGCATATTGCCTGGTGAATCATAAGCATTTGAACTTGCATGTTCATTGATTGCAGAAGGACAGAGATGGCCTGGAAAAGGGCAGAGGCTGGTGGATGAAGAGTAATGTTAGCTCTCCCCTCCTCCCACATATGGTCTAAGTAGCACCTAGCTAGCAAGAATACTTAGTTTTAAAAGGAAATTATCTCTTATATCTCTCCTCCCTTTTCCAGGCCAAATTCTCCTTTAAACAAAAAAAGCATCCCTTCTCCCACTCCTCAACACTTTGCAGTCTGGCTTCTAATCTTATTAATAAAATGAAATCGCTCTCTAAGTTTATCAAAAATTTCTTAGTTACTAAATCAGATAGGCTGTTTTCCTTTGCTTTCTTGTCTACTTTCATCCTTCCTAAACTATCTTCAGCTTTCAATACTATTGGTCATTCCATTGGCTTCCATGTCATGTCTATCTGGTTTTCCTCCTACATGTCTGACTTCTTTTCATTCTCCTTTGCTGGATCGTCATCAATGCTAATTGTATCATAAGGCTCTACCACAGGCCCTCTTCTCTTCTTTATCTTAAAACCCTTGAATGAAAGAAATTATCTTTTTTCTGGAGATGGTTTGCAGATTTAGGTGCCCAGGCTTATATTATTTCATGAGAAACAGTCCTATATCACCAATTGCCCATTGGCTATCTTCATCCTGATGGCCCCCAGGTATCTCAGATCTAATATATCTTAAAATGGAATTTATTATCTCCCCCCAAAACCAATCCCTCCTTTAAATGTTCATCTCAGGTACTAGAATCAATCAATCCTCTCTCATTCCTCAACTTACTCTCTGGACTTTTTATCCTCCTCTCTAGTTGCCTTTCCAACCTTGAGAAACTTCTGCCCTGAAGGCCCAGTTTCCTGATCAGCAACTCCCTAGGGAAGACTACTCTTTCAGGAAGGACCCTAGTCATGCTTTATTTCATTCAAGCCTCCTATCCCTCTGACTTCTTTTTGTCTTTCCTAACTGTCTTGCCCCTATATGGACACTTTTCTCCTCTCTCCCTCATTTGTAGCTTCATTATATATATATAATCTTCCTCCATTAGGTTGTAAGTTTCCTGAGAGCAGGGATTGTTTTATTTACTTATATTTGTTTCTTATTTACTTAGCTGGCATATAGTAAACAGTTATTAAATACTCTGTCCTCTCTCTCTCTCTCTCTCTCTCTCTCTCTCTCTCTCTCTCTCTCTCTCTCTCTTTCTTTCTTTCTTTTCCCATCAGTACACATGTATTAAATACCTGCTATATTCCAGGAACTGAGAATAAAAGGAAAAGACAATAATAGGCCCTGACTTCAAAGAGTTAATATCCTAATTTATAAACAATATATAAATAAATCGCAAATACAACATACCTACAGAGTTGAAAATAGATAGCCTTCAAAAGAAAAGGTACTAACAGCTGGGAGGAAGGAAAGAATGGAATAGACTACCTATAGGAAGTGGTGTTTGAGAAGAGTCTTGAAGGAAAACAGTGATTTTAAGAGTTGGAGATGAGATGGGAGAATTTCACACTGAGGGATCGCCTTTGCAAAGTCATAGAAAGGGGACATGGAGCATATTGTGAGAAACAATAAGTAGCCCAATGTTGTTGGACCATAAAGAGCATGGAGGGGATTAAAGAATAAAAAGAATAAAAAATAGGAAAGGGTTATGTTGTGAAAACCTTTAAACGAAAAAGACATAATTTCTATTGATTGTAGAGGCAATAGGGAGTCCCTGGAGTTTGTTGAAATGGGAAGTGACATGGTCATACCTGTGCTATAGGAATATCTATGTCTGTCTGCCTGTCTCTCTGTGTCTTTCTCTTTATCTATATCTGGGTGCGTGTCTGTCTGTCTCTGTCTTCCTCTGTGTACCTGTCTCTATATTTCTGTCTCTGTCTCTTTCTCTCCTTAAAAATTACCAAAAAATCAGTAAGTTATGAATCTGGAGCAATGTTGTATTACAAAGTAGAGAAGGAATAATTACCTCTTTCAAATACTGGGAACGTGCTAATTCTAACCTAACCAATGGTGTGGACAGCACATCTTTTCTTTTTTAAATAAATTTTTAAAAAGTACATTTGCCACGTGCAAATATAGGACATGCTTAATACTGCACAGAAAGCATTCCTGTGGGGAAGCTAGGAGGTGCAGTGAATAGAGGGATGGATCTGGAGTCAGAAAGACATGGGCTAATATGGATCTCAAACACTTACTAGCATGTAAACTTGAGTAAGTCACTTGTATTGAGTAAGTCACTTAATCTCTGTTTATCTCAAGTCACTTAACTTCTGTTTATCTCAGTTTCCTCAACTGTAAAATGGGGGTAATAATTGCACCTGTCTCCCAGGGTTGTTTTGAGAATGAAATTATATAATAATTGCAAAATGTTCATCACATATAGTAAGTAACTACATAGTAAGTAAGCCTAACATATAATAAGCATTATATAAAGCTAGCTGTTATTAGTATAATAACTATTTAAGAAGCCTAAAACCATACTAACTAAAACTTTGGGGAAACCTTGCATTTTCCCCTCACCCTGCTATATGTACATGGCTAAAGAAATTAAACCAGGGATGGGGAACCTGTGATCTCAAGGCTGGCCTGGATTAAACTCTTGTCAGGAGAGGTTTGTGGCATGTACAGGGAAAGGGTCTGGGGTTATATTTGTATCATCTCACTTCCCTAGACTCTAATGCAATGCACTGTGAGAATAACTTTGTATTTGATTCTATGGGTGTTCTCCATTGAAGTCATCTTTCAGCATCATATTATAATATGGAGGAAGTGTTAGAGTCCTCACCATCCACCAGTTTCTGTCAACTTAGAGTCTTTGAATTTGGGCCTAGTGATAAACTATAGGTTTGTCATCTAAAGAGCAGCTACATAAGATTAGAGAGCTTCATTGTAATTATGTAAAACAAGTGATGCATGTTTTCAGCCATATCAGCTGATTACTTTTTGGACTAGAACTATGCTTTTATTGGAAAATTATCAATCAATAAACATTTATTAAGCACCTACTATATTCCAGACACTGTGTTAAGCTCTGGAACTACAAAACAATTTTTAAAAAAACAGCCCCTGCCCTCAAGGAACTTATACCCTAATGGGGAAGACAAGAAGCAAACAAATATGTACAAATAAGCTATACACAAGTTAAATAGAAAAAAAAATAAGAAAGGGTTGGCACTGGAATTGAAAGATCTGATAATAGATTCCTGTGGAAGATGTGATTTTAGTTGGGACTTAAAGGAAGTCAGGGAATCCAGTAGGCAGAGATGATGAAAGAGAACATTACATGCATAGGGAACAGGCAGAAAATTGCCAGAGCCAAGAGATGAAGTGTCTTTTTTTCTGGAAAAACAAGCAGGCCAATGTCATTAGATTAAAGAATATGTGGCGTCTGTCATAAGGAGTAAGAAGACTGGAAAAGTAGGTTGGCACTAGGTTATGAAAGCAGGTTATGTGGAAGCTAGGTGGATGGACCAAGAGTTAGGAAGACTCTTCTTTTTTTTTTTTGCTTTTTGGAGGGGGACGATAGGGCAATTGGGATTAAGTGACTTGCCCAAGGTCACAAGGCTAGTTTTTGTGTTGTGTATGAGGCTGGATTTGAACTCAAGTCCTCCTGACTCCAGGGCTGGTGCTCTATTCACTGTGACACCTAACCACCCCCAGGAAGACTCTTCTTGAGTTCAAATCTGACCTCAGACACTTAGTAGCTCTGTGACCCTGGGCAAGTCACTTGACCCTGTTTACTTCTGTTTCCTCATGTGTAAAATGAGTCGGAGAAGGGTACGGCAAATCACTACAGGATTCCTGCCATGAAAACCCCAAATGGGGTCACAGAGAGTCAGACATGACTGAAATGAATCAACCACAACAAAGGATGTTAAGGACTTAAAATATCATACAGAGGATTTTGTTTTTGATCAGAAAGGCCACAGGGAGCCACTGGAGTTTACTGAGTGGGGGTGAGGATCACATTGGACCTATTTTTGAGGAAGTTCACTTCAGTGACTGAAAGGATGAATCAGAATGGGGAGAGGTCTGAGGCGGTCAGACTAACACACTGGCTATTGCATAGTCCAAGTGTGGGATGTTGAGGGTCTAAACAAGAGTGGTGGTAATGTTAGAGGAGAGAGGAGGTCATATAGATAGATAGATAGATAGATAGATAGATAGATAGATAGATAGATAGA
>NW_027185712.1:23300125-23305160 GCF_028583685.1 Petaurus breviceps papuanus
AGATAGATAGATAGATAGATAGATAGATAGATAGATAGATAGATAGACAGACAGACAGACAGACAGACAGATCTCTTTCTCTCTCTCTTACCTGTATTAATGCAGGCTGGCGCTTATTCTACAAATTATAGACTTAGAGAGTTAGTTGCCTGGGACACTGAGAGATTAAGTGACTTGCCCTCATAGCCAATGTGCCAGAAACAAGACTTATACACAGGTAGTCCTGACTATGAGTTTGAGTCATTTGTATCATGCTGCTAACTCATAAAGATTATTTGAGGGGGGTGGGGGAAGGCAGGGCAATTGGGGTTAAGTGACTTGCCCAAGGTTACACAGCTAGTAAGTATTAAGTGTGTGAGGTCAAAGTTGACCTCAGGTCCTCCTGACTCTAGGTCCGGTGCTCTGTTCACTGCACTACCTAGCCACCCCGTAAAGATTATTTTTTAAGACATTTTGGGTATGTGATGAACTGTGTCAAGGTAGAGAATACTTACATGGATAAAATCATGAGTTTGGGGAGTATCATGGCTAAATCAGGAGGTCAGTGGGTTTCTGGGACTGATTCTTGTAACTTACTTGGGGGAAATGATGATAATGACAATGATTAGCATAGTGATGATGAGGAGGGGGATAATGATATAATTAAAAAATAATACCTTCGCATAGCCTTTTTTGGTTTTTGTTTCTTATATCTTCCAATTTATTGACCTATTGGTCCTCAGAATTACCTAAAATTATAAGAGTTAGAATGAGAGGGAATCTTAAATTTATTTAGAGAAGGAAGAGACCTCAGAGGCCATTTAGTTCATCCTTTCATTTTATAAATGAGGAACCTTAGAGCAAAAGAGCTTCAGTGATTTACCTCAGCTCATACTGGTAGAAAATAACAGCCAGGACTCTAACTCAGGTCCTGGGACCCCAAAATTAACACTTCTTTTTACTGCAAATTGCTTCCCCTCTAAGGTGTTGTGACTCTAAATCTAACTTTTTTTCACTATGGCATGGTTCTTATTCTCCATTCTAACAATGGAGAAACTAAGGCCCAGAGAGGTAATAAGTGCCTTGCTACAAGTCACATCTAGATTAGCTGTGGGAGTGAGATTCAAATTTAATTCTCAAGATTCCCAGAACAGGGAATACTGTCCACTGTTTCTGTTAACACCATGAGTATGACTGCTAACACGGTTCCTCCTCTTATACCCTGTGAGCTCCTGTGATAGTAATGGCATTTAAAGATTCCCCTGTATTGTCTTGGTTTTCAAACTGATTGTGTTAAAACCCAGAGCTTGTTAATCCCACCTGTGGGATGGACTTGTTGATGTGAAAAGAAAGTCCTGAACTGGGAGGAGCTGGTGATGTAGATTTGGAGAGACAACAGAGAGGCAGAAGAACTTTTTGGAAGCAGCACCTCGTGGAGGCAGAGAGAGACTGAGAGAATTGCTGGGGGCCACTTTGAATTGCCCTGGACTTTTGAGACCTGCCCCCCTGAGCTGCCAAGGACTGAGGAGACATGGCTGTTTTGCTCGTACTTTGTCTGTCTGTTTTGATGTTGTTTTGCCAGATTTGTCCACTGGTAAAAGACAGTCCTTTTGTTGAAGAAGTCCTGGAACCTGGCTGTTGGCTAAGAGCTCCTGAGACTGTCCTGCAGACAGAGTGAATACTGTCCACTGGTGAAGGACAGTGCTGTTGTTGCAGGGGTCTGGAGACTGTCCTGCAGACAGAGTGAATACTTTCCACTGGTGAAGGACAGTGATGTTGTTGCAGGGGTCTGGGAACCTTTCTGTTGGTTCAGAAGCCCTGAAGAAGGATTTTCTTGTTGTATGTTTACAGAAATCCTGGGAGAGGGTTTTGCTAATGTTTTCAGGGGTTCTAGGACTGTTCTACAGACAGAGGATGAATTAATGAAAGGACTGGCAATGTATCTTGTGGCCTTGCTAAGCCTTGTCTCCCCAGGAACTAAGATTGCTGAGAACTTGCCTCTTGTCAAGATGAAGAAAAGACCTCCATTTGGGTATTAAGTGCTGTGCTTAAACTTGATGTAACTCTGGGGTAGATTCAATTGTGATCCAGGGGTGGGGAACTTTTGACCTTTTTGTGCTCTGTGATTGAACAAATGAAGGTACTTATGTTTGGAAACTAATCTCCTTTTGAGAAAAGGGGCTTTGTGGTGGACTAAATGAAGGTACAGCCTAGGGGTGGAGTAGTATTTAGAACAGGGACTTTGTAATTGATTGAATGATTGGAAGGTCCTGGGGTGGGGTAGTACTTGGAGATTATTTAATCACCCTTAGTAAATGCTGTATTTTGAATGATGTCATGTTTTGATCTTCTCTGTTCTTAATTTGTCATTGAATAAAATGGAGAGCACCTATGCTGGTATTCTGAACCTTGGGAAGTTGCCTTTGCTTGGCATTACAGTACAGCTCCTCAAAGAGCTCAGGACAGGGACTGTCTTTTATTTTTCCCTAGTGTTAAGCACAGTGCCTGACACATAGGAGGTACTTTAAAAATGTTTAATAATTGACTGACTTCCAGACTGTGCTGCTTTTGCTAAACAAGTTATAATGAACAACCACATTGGAACTGAGAAGATCAAAAGAATATTTGTGCTTTGTGTGCTAAAAAATAATTTTAAAAAAAAGTTACCAAAAACAAACAAACAAAAACACAAGCCAGAATATTGTTCACCTGCCTGAACATCTTTCTTGATTTTGTTGATCAAATCACCTCAACCCTTATGAATTATATTCTAAAGCTAAAGACATTTAAATGACTAAACAATCAGGGCAGCTAGGTGGCACAATGAATAGAGTACCAGCCCTGGAATCAGGAGGACCTGAGTTCAAATATGGCCTCAGACACTTAACACAAAAACTAGCCATGTGACCTTGAGCAAGTCACTTAACCCCAATTGCCCTCCAAAAATAAAAAAAAATGACTAAGCATACATTTCTTTTGTAGTTCACAGCAAATTTAAATACAACAATGAATCTCAGTTCATGCATTTAGAATTTATTATACATTTAGCTAAACAAATGGCTTTTGTCATTTTATTGCTGTGGATGAAAAATGGCTCATTTTCTTCTTTGCTATTGCTTAAATCTCCAGTTCAAGGTATTTGGCAGAGTTCCTAAAAGCCTATCATGTATGATTGTAAGAAAGACAGATAAGATTCGGACTGGCAGTTGCTAATATAGAATGGACATTTCTGGGATGAAGATAAATATTTCTGAAATTTTCCAAGAGGCGTTTGAATAATTGATATTCCATGAAGTAACATGCACATGGGATTATAAAAGTCTTGTGTAATTATAAAAAATTCATTTTTATCCAACTTCCAATATATAACTACACCATTGATTTTGACCTACTGGATGTACTACTTGGTCAACTGCCAGAAAACAAGTTGAATAGACACTAATTATTAGTAGAGTTTCTTTAAAAATATGTTTTATTAATAATTTTGTTTTTACATCACAAATATTTAGGACTTTTATAACTACATAAAACAATTAAGCAAAACTGGTAAAACAGGGATCTCATCTTAAAGTGCATGCAGCATTCAACATCTGTAGGATCCCTACTTCTCCATCTTAAAAAATACCTTTTAAATTTTCATTAGTCTCTTTTCTCTCCCTCCTACCATCTACACTATAGGGGGGTAGAGTAGGAAAGCAAATTCTTTGTGACAAATATGCACATCAAGCAAAACAAATTCCTTCATTACTACCACAAAAAAGCTTTTATAAATATTTTTCTATATATAAGGCTTTTTCCTATTCCTTTTATCTCTTTTGGGCATAGCCCTGGGTGTGGTATAACTGGATTAAATTACAGTTTTATAACTTTTTTTGTGTGTGTACAATTTTAAATTGTTTTCTAGACTGAATCTATTGATTCACAGGCCTACCAATGCCATACTTATCAATGTGCCTTTCTTCCCACAGACTCTCCAACATTTATCATTTTCCTTTTTTGTCATCTTTGCCAATCAAATGAGTATGATTTGTGATCTCAGAAGAGGTTTAATCTTTATTTCTCTAATTCATAAGTTATTTAGGATACTTTTTCAAATGCTATAGGTAGTCCAGATTTTTGCTGTTTTAAGACCATTTGTTAATTGGGGGATGGCCTTTGTTATTACAATTTTAATCAGTTTCTTATACAATTTGGAAATAAGACCTTTATCAGGGAAATGTGTGGCAAAGAATTTTCTAGTAAACTGGTTTCCTTTTAATCTTAGTTTTATTGGATTTGTTTATGCAAAAAATCATCTAATCAAAATCATCCATTTTATCTTCAATGATCCTCTTAATCCCTTGTTTGTTCATGAAAAATTTTCTTGTATGTAGATCTTATAGGAATTTTTTTCATGTTTCTCTAATTTGTTTATGATGTGACCTTTTATATCTAGGTCACATATACATTTAGAGCTTATCTTTCTATAAAGCATGAGGTATTGGCCTAAACATAATTTTTTTCTATGCTGCTTTCTAATTTTCCCAACATTCTGGTCAAATATTGAGTTGTTATTCCAGTAGCTGAGATCTTTTGTTTATCAGATACTAAAGTACTTGAATTTTGTATGTTGTACATCTTACCTGCTGGAGGACAAGATAATGGAGTAAAATATCCTATTATCCCCTGAGAAATTGGTAATATGATCCATATACCCTAAGAGTTGGAAATGAAAGAAATTTCCTAAGGGATAAATGACAGTAGAAGACTTAGGAGATAAAAAGCAAAATGGGAAAGAAATCCCCTGAAGGACTAAAGTAAACAGGAAGGAAAAGGGAAAACGGAGGAAGAGTAGGAAGAAGAAGGAGAAGGAGAAGGAAAAGGAGGAGGAGGAAGAGGAAGAGGAGGGAGGAGGAGGAAGAGAAGGAGGAGAATAAGGAGGAGGAGGAGGAGAAGAAGGAGAATAAGGAGGAGGAGGAGGAGGAGAAGAAGGAGAAGAAGGAGAAGAAGAAGAAGAAGAAGAAGAAGAAGAAGAAGAAGAAGAAGAAGAAGAAGAAGAAGAAGAAGAAGAAGAAGA
>NW_027185712.1:23305170-23324143 GCF_028583685.1 Petaurus breviceps papuanus
GAAGAAGAAGAAGAAGAAAGAGGAGGAGAAGGAGGAGAAAAAGAAGAGTATGGGAGGGTTTAACTGATTGTGGTAGAAAAGGACCTTAGTACAATAAGGTTAATTTTTAAAAAGTCCCTCCTCCTCCTCCTCCTCCTCTTCAAGGAAAAGGTCTAAACTAGTTCTATTTCATCAGCAGAAGCAACCTTCAGTTTCACTGAGTAGTAAATAAAAGTACTTTCCTTCCTCTCTTTATATCCAAAAGAAAAGGAGCTTCAACTAAGACTGATCCCAGGAGGGGATAACTTTTGTGTCTGTGATGAAGGAAAAGGTATTGGTGTAAATCCTAACCCAAGAAAAGTGAGAGTGTGGACTAAATAAAGAACTTTGGAAAGGTCTTGAGCAGGGGATATGTAGAACTCTACTAGAGTAAAACTCTACTCCAGAAGCCTCAGGAACAAAAATGAGTAAACAAGCAGAACTTTTAGTATTCCAGGGATGACCAAGATATAGGCCTAAGTAAAGTTTCCAGACTTGGTGGGAGTACATAGATGTTTTTTTTTTTCAGTTACAAATTTTCTTCTACCCATTGAGAAGGCAAGAAAAACAAAGCCCTTTTCAAATATGTAAAGCAATGAAAAACAAATTTCCACTTTAGGAATATTAAAAAAAAAAGACAAGAAAAAGAAAGAGAAAAAATGCTTCTCTCTGTATGGTCTGTACTGTACTATACTGTACTATAACGAGTCTATTAGTTTTCTATTTGGAGATGGATATTGTGTTTCATTCATAAGTTCTTTGGAATTGTGGTAGGTTATTGTATTGATCAGAATTACTAAGTCTTTCATACTGATTTTTAAAAAATGCTGTTATTATGAAGATACTTCCCCTAGATGAACTCATTTCACTTTGCATTTGTTCATACAAGTCCTCCTATGATTTTCTGAAACCATCCCCTTCTTCATTTCTTTTAACAATCTTCCATTACATTCATAAATTATAACTTGTTGAACAATTGAAAAGTACCTCCTTGGTTTTCAATTCTTTGTGGGGAGTCATGCATTTTCACATTTTCCACCTTTCTTCCCTATAAAAGGAAGTATGGGGCGGCTAGGTGGCCCAGTGTAAGTAAGATTGCCGCCCTGGAGTCAGGAGGACCCGAGATTGGTTCCAGCCTCAGATACTTAACACCCACACAAAAAAACTGGCCGTGTAACCTTGGGCAAGTTACTTAATCCCAATTGCTTTTTAAAAAAAAGTATAGTGTACAAAGCAGAAAAATAATCTCTAGTTATTATACTATATTGCACTACCCTGACTACTTAAAATGAAGGGGGTGAGGGGTTGTTTGTTTTTGTTTTGTTTTGTTTTTTGGTACTTTGGAGGCATCACTATACAGTGAATAAATAGGAGACTTTAAAGTCAGTAAGCCCTTTGTTCAAGACCTGCCTTGAAAACATACTAGCTGTGCTACCTTGAGCAGGTTGCTAAACCATTTGGTGCAACATCCAACTCTTTATGACTATAAATTATAGAAGGTGGATAATGTTTCTACATTGGGATTTCTCTAAAGGGAAGAAATCACAGGCCCAGGGGAGTTTCTGTACTGGGAGTTAAATACATTGTCAAAATCATAAGTCTGGGACAATTTTTTAAATTAATAAACAAAAATCAAAGTTTAGAAACTACATTCCTTAATTTCTAGAACTGATTATAGGCAAAAAAGCAGAAATTAGTACATTCTTGGGTTTAAATAAAGTGGGAGATTTATGGAGAATTGAACTCAAGGAATAAGGATCATGTTATTCAAGTAATTTTTCAATTCATTTGTTCCTATTTGAACACAAATAGTTGACTGATCTCTGATTTTGAGGGGCATGCCCATTTTCTACAGGACGGAGGAGGGAATGATTTTCTGGGCACACTAGAATCACCAGTAAAATCTAGTTCATGGAACCTCAACCCACACAACATTCCTAATACTTGAGGTTGCACATCCTTCAAAATATGGGAAATTTATTATCATAACATGTTGACATTGTGGAATGGATCCTATTTCCAAAGTAAAGTGGTCATTAGGCATCTCTTAATGGTTCCATTTGGGGAGGATTTCTATGAGAGAACAAGAACCAAATAGAGGTAATTGTAAGAGAAACTAATTTAGAGTACCATTTAATGATGCTTTTAAAATGAGACCTGCCCAAGTTCAAGATGAGGACATTCAGATTATCATTAAAAAAAAACAAACTACCCAATTTAATTAATGTGCAAACCATTGGTACCTGTGTGTCAACTGAGCTACTAAATGAGACTTGTTCACAAAGATTTTGAATAAGGGTCGTTTTTTTTTTAATAAAACATTTTTTGATTTTATAGCATTTGATAAAGTCAGGGTACTTTTTGATGTGTTTTCTTTCAAACTAAACTAATGCACTTTTGGCAACTTTGATATTTCATTTGAAGGGAATATAATAAAGTGTTTTCTTTGTATTGATTGAAGAAATATAGTGCTTATTTTTTGCTTGGTTTTCTAGTAGTTATTCAATAGGTTAAAGGGCAACACCATCTGTTTCCTAACAGGACATTTTGTGTAAGATTTGCAAGTCCTACAGGTACCTTTAAGCATGGATAAATATGCACTCATGGTTTCAGTTGGATAGTTTTTCACCACCAAAGGATGATTATGTTGTGTGCCTTGAGACATTGGCTATAATATATTTCCTGTCCCTTTATTGCATTTTGGAATCATAAACAATGACTGTTTGGCTCAAAGCCATTTATTCAGCCCAAAAAGACATTATTTGCACAACAAAAATCAATAAAAATGTTACTAGGTCTGGCTGGATACTTTGCTTAACTGTGATATTTGTCTGTCACTGATGGCATGCCATCTCTCGTAGGAGACTGAGGCCAAAACAGAGCTATTGATCCAGTCATCAGTGATGGATACTGGCATTTGGAAAGGGCTGCTGCAGAGAATCTCGATTAAAAAAAATATTTCTATGTTTTGCCTGCAGCAGAGTCAAGATAACCTGAATGAGGAGATTTTCTCTGTTATATTGGGTTTCTCCCTCTTGTGGTTGTTAAGTGCTCTGGACCAAAGTTCATTATTGAAAGAATTAAGTCAATCTATGTTTAGCCAAAGGCTTTGACATCATATCAAACTCTGCTGATTTAGACACGATCTAGTTGTCCTTTTCATCACCTTAAAAGTGTAGGGGAAGCATTTTATATATACCAATGATAGAAATGATATGCTGCAGTGTCCTTCCTTTTTCTTTTTTTTCTGTTTTGTTTGTTTTTCTTTTACTTATATTTCAAATGTCTATGAAATTTAAGGCACACTGATTCATTCATACAACTAAGTAGCTTTATAAAGTATAGCAGTAATCTTTTCGTTAGGATCCAATGTTCTAACCGAAATAGTGCTAACTAAATTTATACGTGTACATTATATATAATGATTTTGATTATGTCAGTTTGTCTCTATCTTTAATACATATACGCATGCACATACACACAAATCTTGCATAAGGTATTAATCTGATGCACATAATTGTGGTTCCTATAGACAGAATAGATCATGGGATATCTTGCATGCACACACACAGTATTTATGGGAGTGGCACAAAGGCGTGACAGCACACTTTGCTGGGGCTCTGTATATAAATGTCAACTCTATGTCTGAACTGTGGCCTGTTTATAGCAAAAATGAGCAACAGTGGTATCTGTGCCATATGTGTGCTGAGTTGGTAGTGGCAGCTGTTCACCAGACACTCAGCTGATGTGACCAAAGTAGTTCACTTGATCATTTAAGCTAGTGGAAAGGATTTCTATTTCCTTGAATTATGTGTTCAATCATAAGGGTGAAAGGCCAGTGAGGAGGAGTCTCCAGAACCATGCTGTCTTCATTTTACTTTATTTTTTATTTGTTTTTAAATTCAAGAGGTTGATCCACAAAGTTCATGGGTGATTTTCTATTTGTCTGGAATACTTTCTTTTTGGGACTGAGAATGCAAAGAGATCACTATTAGCTATCTCCTGCATGACGGAATTGTATGCTGGTCAGGTGAGTGGTATGCCTACAGATAATTGAGATCAAATTGGCCTGTGTGTGAGAACCCTTCCCCGTTGCGGGTGTCAGTTGGCAATTGTGCAGCTGGGAATATAAAATCATTACTGCTTCTGTCTAGTAGATAAAAATATACCACTGATGATGAGTTATGTTTTTGCATGATGTAAGGCTTTTTAAAGCAGTGCATTATGTCTAAGTTTGTAACTAGGTCATAGGACAGAGTGCTAAATTCAAAAGTGTATTCTAACTATATTAAGAAACTAAGGGTTTCTTTACAATCATTCTTTCAATTTTTGCTTTTAGATTTCAAGAAAATAGAAATAGGTTTTGTTTTGTTTTTTCTGTTTTCTGCCTGGGGGAGAAAGTCACTTCATTTATTATACTACTACATTTGAATGAGCTGCTCAAAAGCCTGGAATACTTTTGTTTATTGTACAAGAACTACCACGATTAGTCCTTTTAAAGTTAGGATGTCTTGTGATTTCAGGATTATTTTCACATCTCCAAGGAAGGAACAGCCAAGAAAGTTGAGATATCAGCTGTGGCAGATTTTTTTTTCACTTTTCTGTGAAATCCTCCATTTCCATTTGCCATTCACATTTGCATTCCCCAAAATCATATGTTTACCAACTACTAAAAAGGGGTGCTACCTTCCTCCCCCATCTTTTGCATCAGGGAAAAATCTAACAAGACTTCTAATTCTCAAACAGATGCGCTTTAAATATCGTGAGACAAATAGGAGCTTGTGGCATGTTTCCCATGCTGCAGCTGTTGCTCATGTAACAACTCATTTCCATTTAATAGAAGAATAAATAGAACGGAACCCTCTGTAAATGACAATGAACAAATTAGATTTCCCTGCAATAGATTTCAGCCTGATCCTTGCCTGGTGTCCCAAAATTTTAATGTTTATTAAAAATGTCTATTTTGTAAGTTGAAAAATAGATCAGCTGGTTTGGGTCTGTGTAGCTTGAGTAACCTGTTCATTTCAGATAAACAGATGCTCTGGTTTTGAAGTTTATTCAAATTTTGGTTTAGTCCATCTCTTGTAGCAACAGTAGCTGATCTCAATTAATGGCTTGGATGTCTGAGCTTCATTTGCACCTGTGAGGAAAAGTATAACAAAGTTGTAATTAGGGTACAGATGAGTTGATTACTTATTGTCCACAATGGTGTATATATTTCACAAGCGACCAAGAGTAGTTTGTGTCCTTCACCTGAAAGGAAAAAAAAAAGGCTAAATTCAAATTAATTTTATGAATGGGCATTCAGTTTTGAGTCAGTACAAAATTCAAGTAAAGCAATTAAAATCAAGTTGGCCTTTAGAGGACTAATTTGGCAAAGTGTGTGGGGTGAATTGTATTTATTTAAATGAAAATCTATTGACTCCCGATTATTTTTCAAATAGCAGGAACATCTTAAATACTTGTTAAACTGAATTTGCAAGGAGGGAATAAATATGAATTCTACTTTTTAAACTTATTTACTGTAAATATATGTATACATATATATACAAATGTGTGTAAAGATAAAAAGATATATGAATGTGTGTACACACATACACAATATATGGACACCTAAGTCTTCATTGAGAACAATGTCTTTTCACTACTTCATGAAAAACGGAATAATATAAGCAAATGACTTTTTAAAAAAAACATATCAAAATTACCATAGGGAAAACACACAGAAATTCATTTAGCACTTCGTTCATTGGCAAACTCAGGTGCTTAAAGAAATGCTACATGCTGATGATGCTCAAGGAATCTAAATAGAGATCATAGCACATGGTAAAGATTTAGTAAATACTTTTCTACTCCAAAATCAATTCTATCGATTGTCATTAAGGCAGCAAGCTAAAAACAATGAAGTGGTTTCTAATTTTCAGGCTCCTGGTGGAGTGTCTTCTATCTCTTCCTCTTCCCAGTTAAGAGCATCATTAAATGGTGAGAGCAAACAGCATATTGCGAGGCCAAGTGTTTTATTAATTCATCATCAGAATTATCTCAGTGCATTAATATTAATAGCTTCAAATTGGATTTCATTTAGGTGGTGAAATAAATATTCAGATAGTAAAAGACTACATAGCCAAGAGCTCTTTAGAAATGGTACTACTCTAGAGCAGGACTTTAGGGTGATAAGTCATGCTGACTTCTGGGAGCATAGAGGCACCTCACTGGTAGACTTTTACATTGGTGTCAGTCTAACTTCTAAAACGAAGGCTGCCCTCCTTCTTTGCTCCAGTGGTGTAAGAGCAATAGAGAAGTGTAGTAGATAAAGGCAGTACTACTGCATTATTTCCTAAACTCAATCTAGTTTTCAGTATGGACCCAGTTGAGGCAGATTGTCTCTCATGCATTTCATTCATTCATTCATTCATTCATTCTTCAAGCATTTATTAAATGCCTATGGTGAAATGTAGGGCAGTTAGGTGTCTCAGTAAATAGAGTGAGGAAGACCTGAGTTCAAATTCAACCACAGACACTTACTAGCTGTGTGTTCCTAGGCAAGTCAATTAATTTCTAGCCTCAGTTTCCTTGTCTTTAAAATGAGGATAATAATAGCTACTACTTTCCAAGGTTGTTATGAAGATCAAGTGAAATAATAATTACAAAGCACATAGTAAGCTCTATATAAATGTTAATCATCGTCATCATTATTATTAAATATACAAATAAAATAATATCAGTTGTCAAGAAGCTTGTATCCTAATGGGAGCAGTGCACAAGAGGGGTGGGGACAACATGACACATACATACTTATACCCACTTATAGGTACATGTGCACATGTATGCATACACATATATATATCATATATACGTATTTCTGTGTATATGTAAAATGAATATAAAGTAATTTTGAGGGTAAAGCAGTAGCAATGAGGGCATGGGGGTAGGAGGAGATCAGGAATTATCTCAGTTATAGGTAGCACAGCATAGAAAATAAGGAATTGGCCTCAAAACTGAGAAGACTCCAGTTAAGTCCTCCACCTGGCATACGCTGGCTGAGTCTGGGGACGAGGCTCTTATTCTCTCCACACTTGAGGTAACTCTAAGACTGCAGGTTTCAGAGAAGGTGCTAACTTGAATTAGTAGAGGGAATTTTCTCTCCTGAAAGTTCCCTATACCAATGAAATCATAGAGCTTATCCCTACCTACATTTATTATTTAAAATCATTTTAAAAGATTTTCTCCATGTTTAGTTATGCATCCTGCTTCAAATATTCATTTGCCATTCAAGTCTTAATCTTAAAAGAAATATGGAGAAAGGTGATATATGATTAAAAGGAACTTTAGAGACCAGCCAGGGGTTGGGAACCTGTGGCCCTCTAGGTCCTCAGGTAAGGCCCTTTGATTAAATCCAAACTTCACGTTTAGATTGAAGTTAGGATTCAGTCAAAGGGTTGACTTGAGGATCTAGAGGGCCACAGGTCCCCCACCCTTGAACCAAACCAATCCCTTGCCTCTTCAGATGAGGAAATTTCTTGTGATTATTCAATTCATTTTAATTCAAAAAGTATTTTAAAAGTGATTACTATGTGCCAGATACTGTGTGAGACCCTGGAGACATAAAGAAAAAACATCAGTCTCTGGTCTCAAGCAACTTGCATTCTACTATACAACATAATTCTCTATATGTCCTAATACTTGGAGTAGAAGCAACGGAAAATACACTAGGTGGCCATTTATGACTATTAAGGATAATCATCCCCAAGCCCAAAAGCTACAGGTTAATGAGCATATCTTTTTTTTTTTTTTTGCCTTTTGGAGGGCAGTCGGGTTAAGTAACTTGCCCAAGGTTACACGGCTAGTTTTTTTGTGTGGGTGTTAAGTATCTGAGGCTGGGACCAAACTCTGGTCCTCCTGACTCCATGGCCAACGCTTTGCTCACCGCACCACCTAGCCGAATGAGCATCTTTATGGGAGGAAAAGAGAAGTCAAGAAAATGGTCCTATCTGAGATCTGAGAAGGTTGCAATGAAGAGTGAAATATGAACATTCAGCGTCTGCTTAGAGCAGTCTGGGGTGAACTTGAAAATCAGAGATCTCAGAGGTTCATTTGTCGAGCTAGGATTGTTAAATCAAATTGATCCTATCTGTGAAAGTTTTAAAAAGTATGTTTTACAATCAGTGCACTTAATAAGTCATATTACTTGTAGTCCTGAAAAAAAAATGGCAGTAGGAATTTGGAGGAATTATAACAGACGTGAAAAAATATTTGGAGTGAAGATGAATGAATGTCACATTATAGATACTATAGTATCTATCCCTCACTTCAGCTTTTTTTTTAAATCCATAGGAGAAGAATTATTTCAGGGATTTGTGATTTTATCAGTGTAGTACTAATAGCAACACATCTATGACTCAGTAGATAAATCTAATAGAAGTGCTTGAATTTCAGAGATTGAGTGAATTGCTTATGGTCACACAGCTAGTATCAGAAGTGTGAACCCAGGCTTTCTCACTCTAGATCCTGCATTCTATCCACTACCTCACAATGGCTTTCTTTAGGTAGAATTGTCCCATTTGTGAAAGCAGAACAGGCATCCATCTCTGTGGTGAGACTCAGGGGCTATGAGAAGAAGCCCTAATGGCCTACTCCAATCTTCTCACTCTCTGGACAAGACCTAAGTTTCTCTCATTAAAGTCGCCTTCTTTGGCATAGCACATTTATTTTTTAAAATACCCTTGTTAATATATATTTTAATGAGGCCTAAAAATATTACAAAGTGCAGGAAGAGAGTAGCCCAGAGCAGATGTCATTACTTGAGGGTAGTTAGGTAGTAGGAACCTCAGGGACCTAGAGGAGGGGTTGATAAAAGTGCTAAAAAGCATTTCCAAAAGGTCAGAATGATGCATAGATAATATAAATTTCAATGGCTTCACAATTTTGCCTGCCATTTGTCCTATTCAGCTTTATAACTTTAATGAGCATCAACTCAATTCTTTCTACTTCTCTTCCTTGCAGATTTGGTCCTTGTTGACATAATGTAGAATCTCTGAATAAAAACTCGATTGATTTTATGTAACTTTAAAATGTAAGTCCATTATGCAAGATGGAAAACATTAGAAAACTGAAAGTTAATATGTTTGCAAATTATTCCACTGAATGCAATAGAAACAAACTACATACAGATTATAGATCATGGAATCATAGTGCTAAAGGGGACTTCGGAGATTTTTAATTCAAGGCTTTTTTTTTTTTTTTACTTTTTATTAAATGAAGAAGCTGAGACCCAGAGAAATTGAGTACCTCAAATCAGCAAATCTAGTTAGTGGGGTCTAGCTCCAGCAGAACCATACATTAACTGTGTGACTCCTCTTGGAGCCTCAGTTTCTACATATGTAAATTAACGAAGCTGAACAGGAAGAACTCAAGTTATTTTCATTTCTATGATTCTATTACTTATTTCTAAGTAATGTCCATAAAATAGAGAAGTTTGCATTAGTAAACTCAAGGAAGAGATTTGAACCAGAGGTTTTATTTTATACAGTCAAGATGACTATCCCATCAGATGAGATTATGGGCTTTGTAGAACACTTTCAGGTTAATTGGAACCAAGCCTTTGGGTATTAATGAAGTACCAAAAGACTCCTTTGCATCTCCTAAGATGGGAGAGCTATAGTACTGTAGTATAGTATTATAATTGGGAAGGGACTCTAGAAGACATTTAGTCCCCTTCTTCATTTTATAACTGTCACTCAGAGAAATGAAAATGGCATGGCCAAAATCACATAATTGGTAACTATCAAAGTCAGATTTTGAATCCAAGTCTTTAGGATATAGAGCCAGTCATCTTTCCATTATATGCTTCCTCCAACATTCTAGCTTCAAAGTGTACCTGTGTCTAAAGGAATCTGTTAATAAATAACTCTTCATGAAAGCACACTCATAAAATGACCCATTTCCCCCACCTCCATCATAGTTCATATAGACCCAAAGGAGCCAGTGTGACAATTTTTCTCCTTCCCCATCCCATTTCCTTCCCCAATCTTTTTGACAATGTTCCCTTCCCATTTTCCTCTCCTAGGTAGATGCTAACTCTTCCCCCTTCCTCATCCCTACCTTTACCAAAAGAATTCAGAATCATCTCTCCTGAAGTTTAGGCCCACTCTCCCCTCCACTCTAATGAAGCAGATAATCCAATGCATCTAAGGTCTTCAAAGCCTTTCTATCTGCCTTGCAATTGCATCTTTGAAACCTCCAGTGTTTTCCATCCACCTTTCAGCTGATCTCTCCCACATAAATTGTCTTTTCCAATTCGGATGTGATATACTTGAGAACACGCACTATCTTCTTCTTGTATCCCTACACTTAGCACGTAGTAAGCATTGAGTAAATTTATTTATTTTTCTTTCCTTAAGTCATTAATTTATGAAATAGCTGTGCAATACACCACTGGTATTTAAAAATGATAATAGGGGTGGCTAGGTGGCATAATGAATAGAGCACCAGCCCTGGAGTCAGGAGGACCTGAGTTCAAATCCAGCCTCAGACACTTAACGCAAAAGCTAGTCATGTGACCTTGGGCAAGTCACTTAACCCCAACTGCCCTCCAAAAAGCAAAAAAAATAAAATAATAATAATAATAATAATAACACTGGGTGTATGTAGTCAGCAATCAAAAAGTCTCCCATTTTCAGTTTCTAAGTCAACCTCTTGATATATGACCTCAGATGAGTTTTTTAACCTGCATATTTTCCTTTTTCTCCTTTTGTAATATTAGAGTGAGTAGCCTCATCTACTTCAAATTAGTTTGGATAGGGATAAGGTTTGGGTTATAAGGAAAAAATTTTTAATGATCTTTCATCAAAGGGTAAAAAAAAACTCAGTTTCCTATGATATAAATAGATTCTATTTTTTAATGTTTGCTTCAGATTGATAGTTGATATGAGATGATAAATGTAATACAAATACATTAACTCTAGTAACTAATTCAACTGGTACAATGAAGTGAAAATAAGTCATGAGAATAAGCTCAAAGATTTGTAAGGACTAAGATTTTATTGCTGTTGCTTCTCAGGAAAACATTTAACATGCGTTATCAACAATCAAAGTCTCAAAGTTCCCTATTAAGAAAAAAAAAGTCTTCCAGGATATAGGATATTCTGACAGGTAGCACTGTGAAGTGCACTGGCCCCAGGTAGACCTTAAGTAGAGCAAGATTCAAGTCCTGTCTCTGACATATGGGCTGGGGGACTCTGGGTTAGTCATTTAACCTCTCTGTGTTCCAGGACACTAAGACTATGCATTGATGAACAGATGCTTATCTGCATAGCTAGAGGGAATTTCTTCACTCATTTCTGGTTCAAAACAAAAATAAAATATAATATAGAATTTCCTAGGCCCTCTCCCAATTTATGTGCAGGTATTGAGGGAAAAATGAATGTCATTGTTAGTCTTTTTAGTGCTAGTTATAGTCAGAGAACATAATTCTATCTGTAGCACTGCATTTAAAAAGTGATGACAACAATCACATTCTGGACATACATCACCCAGTTTACCTTAACCTATAAATTTCTCAATGGCAGATAGCATGTAAAAAAGAGCCAGGGTATGTGCAAACATAGCCACTTGCTTTATTTTTCATCATTAACAGAACAAAAGCAAGCTTTTGCCACATTTTTAGGGAAGGGGGCGATGCTGAGTCCTCATTCTCTTTTGAGAGGGAAGCTAGTCAAGGAAGTATGGTCTTCATTCGCTTATTCAACAGTTACCAAATATCCACTATGTTCAGAGCACTGTACAAAGTTTAGTTCAGCCATAGTTCTGTCCTCGTGGAGCTTACAGTACAATGGAAGGAGGCTTGGAAAAGCAAGGCCATTGGGTTTGCTAGGGCTGCTCCCTACTCTTCCTTTTCTTGTCTTTTTTTTTAACCTTGTAATATTTCACTTAAAGCCTCTGAAACTGGTGTCATAATATCAACATGTAACACCAGTAGTAATAGATAATAAATAAGTGTAGCACAAAGTAAAAAGTTAGGGCTCTTAAGGCACATAGAAACAATTGAATATGGTGTCACTAAGGGCAACGACTTGTGCTTTGTCACAAAATATATTTTGTGCTTTGTCACAAAATATTCCTGAGTGTCATTGTCAGTGGGAAAATACTGGGCTGGATGGGCCATGGGTTTCACTTGGTATGATGTTGCTTAAGAATTTGTGAAATAAACTGCATAACCTCTTATAAATAACATGTAGAAACAGCAGTAAGGCAGCCTGTCAAATACTTGTTATAGCAAGACTCTCTCTCATTATTCCTCTGTGGACCCAGAGTCTGGCTCCTGCCAGTGATTAGTTTTTTTCCCAAAGCTGCAGCACAGTTTTTCTGAGCAGGAAGGCAGTTGGAACAGTTTGCTTTCTAAATAGCATCCACCATTTTCTTACATCTATTTATTGAGGTCACTATGACCAAACTATAGGATTCAGACCTCAAGGTATCTGAAGCCTTCCAAGAAGTGAATATAATCAGAGTGGATTATAGAGTCTAGAGTCTAGACTTTCCAGAGCAGGGGTGTGGGGGAACCTCTGGCCTCAAGGTCACATGTGGCCCTCTAGGTCCTCAAGTGCTGCCCTTTGACTGAACTCAAACTTCACAGAAGAAATCCCCTTAATAAAAGGATTTGTTTTATAAAACTTGGATTCAGTCAAAAGACTATACCCAAGGACTTAGAAGGCCAGAGGTTCCCCACTCATGCTTTAGACCATTCTCTCTCAGCTAGGATTTTTAGAGATATAGAATTGTATTGGCCACAGATTTATATTCAAGAGGCACTTAAAATGAATGGAAAGAAAGAGGAAATGGAGCAACTAGTCTGTTACCAACTCACTGGGAAGAAACACTGACTGAAGAACCACTTCCTGCTGATGCTATCTTATCCTCTCATTTTGAACGAAGCTTAGTGTGACATTTCTTAATCTGTGTCTCTTCTTGTAACAGAACTCTGCCTTTATAGTAGAGAGTGGGTGGTCTAAATAGAAAGAACGCTGACCCCAGAGTCAGTGGACTTATGTTCAAACCCTAACCCTGACTAGTCAATGTGACCTTGGGCAGTCCACTTAAACCCGCTGAACTTTGGTTTCCACATCTGTAAAATAATGACATAATGACACTGACTTACCTCAAGGCACTATTCCAAGGAAAGTTTGTTTTATAAACCATGTTGTATAATTATTTTATGGAAGGTCTGCTATTCTGCTATTTTGTACTATTGGAGAAAAGGTACAAAATCGCTTTCTAGATAGTTAACATGAGATGTTCAAGCAAAATTCCTTTGACCTTCCTCTAACCAGATGTTTTCTTAGCTTGGATATGGCAAAAGCAACTATTTCATCTTCCAGTTCGATTTCTTTTAATCTTAAACCTGAATTTTTTTAAATCTCCCTAACTCCTGTTTGATGTACCACATTAGTATCACTGATGCAATTATTCACAGACTATTAGAGCTGGAAAGAACCTTAGACATTATCTAGTCCATTTGTGTGTGTGTGTGTGTTTATAGATAAGGAAATTGAGATACAGATAAACAAATGACTTGACAAGGGCCACAAAATAAGGTAGTAGTTGATTTACATCCCCAAACCCTTGAGTCCCCATACTTTTTTTATTACTATATTAGTCTACTTTCTTTAAGATTTGTCCATTTAGTTATGTAACATATGCATATGTTATATACTACATACAGACATACAGTAATATCTTACATAGGAAGTGGGTATATTGACTTTCAAGTATGGAAATGTTGTCTTTTCTATCCTCCCAATCCCATTACCCTGACTGAGAAAATTGGAATTACCAAATCTAGATCCCTTTGAGACAGCAGTAGGCCATGGCATCTGGAAACTCTTTTGGGGTTGATGTAAGGCAGGCACTATACCCATTACATTTTTATTGACTGAGAGGAAGTTTGCCTGTTCATTGAGTGCATACTACAGGACCAGACCCTAAGAGAGTCTTTTAATTTGGGAAATTTAATCAACATTGGCAATATTTACAGCTGAGACAAATTCAGAAAAGAATAGAGGGCATGAAATATCATCAAAAGCTTGAGCAGCTCCCATTGTGAAAAGTGTGAAAAACCAAAGGTATCTCATCAGTAAATAGTTTGTGTTTGTATGGCTGATATGCTATATCCAGGAATGTAACAGTTAGTCTTCAGTTTGAATAGTTAACCAAACTATTTTTTTATAGTGTGCTAAGTACCAGTGAAAAGGGCATAAAAAGCTGGCACTAAAGAAAATGACAGATGCAGGAATTGTGAAAAGGGAAATGGGAATTTACTACATATGTTGTAGTGCTATCCCATTAAACACTTTGGGGAAGAAAGGAGTGAAATGAATTTGATACGTGCTTAGTGTTATCCCCGATGAACCAAAAATACTTGTACTGGTGAACACATAGCTCTCTGAATTTGAATGAAACACACCAAATTTCTATTAGGAAACAGAAAACAAGGGAATTTATATAAGTCTCTTGAATATTGTTCCAAATATATTAATTTTAAAAAGTTAAATGTTTAGGGACAACACACAAGTAATAAGGAAACAGAGAGATGCCTTGAATTAAAAAATACAATAAATAAATAAATATATATATATATAAAATCAATGGATTACAAAAATATATAGTAATAATTTTAAACATAAATACAATTATAAATATGTTGATGAATTTACTAGATGCATCTTAAGGTTTAATTATTTAAAAACCCAGATTCTAAAAAGATATTTCTAGGTAGATATGGCAAATGTCTGCAGTCTATCCACAGTACAAAGTGCTAAATTGTATTTTTGTTGTATTTTTTATGTAAGAAATTTTAATATATGCTAGGAGACCATTAAGTAGTTTTACTTAAAAGTATTTCACATACATTAGGCTTTTTTTCAAGATACACATTTTGGTTAAGTCACTAATTTTTCACTGCATGCAATCAACCTCAACTTTCATGGGCGTGACATTTCTAGAAAACAGCATGAAAGTAAAAAACATGAATGTTTGTATATAGAACCTTTAAGAAATAGGAGTTTAGAGTCCCACACCACCAAACACTATAATCTCTTTCTAGAGATTGCTGAAAATACACTTTCATGCATACAATTCTTTATAGTAAAACAATAATTCTGATAATGTGCATTTTTCCTAACACAGTTATGATGAAATAACCCACATAATGCAGTATATAAAATAAAATTGGACATGAAAAACATTTTCCCAATAGTACTTCCCTAAAATCTGTGACCTTTTGTGCTAATATCTCAATTTAAAAAAAATAAATAAATAGCAACACATTGATATCAGACAATACTAACTTTTTATAACACATGAAATCTATAGTACCACAAATACTTTCCTCTTTTTGGCAGATATAATGAATCATCAATGTGTTAACACCAAACTTGTAACCAATGGCAGCTGCAGACATTCCAACAATGAAGCTCATCTAATACCTTTATTTTCTCACTAAACTGCATCACTTACTTCATGTTTGGGCTTAGAGTAAGCAGTTCAAGCTTCAGGGTATTCCAAGAGGCCTGAAGAAAGTGGTCCTATGGGGCCTTCAGATAGTATCAGTTCAGCACCCAACTAGCCCCAGAGAGGTTCTACAAGAGGCCTGAAGCTAGTGCTCCCAGCAGAGCTGTAGGTTGGTCAATACAATATCTAAAAGTGTATTTAAAGGCCTCCCAGGTGACTTGAGATAAGTCCAATCTTCAGTATCCAACCGGCTCCTATTAGGGCCAAACTCCTGACTGGGGACTGTGCAATGAGGATGAGATAAGTATGACACTGTCATGTACCTGTTTTAGAATTCCAGGAAAGAGAGGTAGAAGGTGAAGCTGCAGCTGATGATGGAGCCCATAGCCCCATACAAAACTAAAGCAACAATGATATCCAGGCTTCCCTTCATATTTCTGCCTCCCAGAATCCCAATATTTCTTCAAATTTTGGTTCAAATTCTGCCTTCTGCAGGATGCCTTTCTTGTTTGTTCCAACACCCAAAGGCTTCTCTTCTCAGGTTTTTTTCCATCTCCTCTGTACATAGCTATCTTTGACGTACCTATTCCCTTATGTCCATAAGGTAATATCTCCCCTATTAGAATATAGAATCCTTGAAAGGAAGAAAAGTAGATTCTGAGAGTCCAGGGAAGACTCATATGAATTGATGTAGAGTGAAGGGAGTGGAACAGGGAGAGCATTTTATACCTTAATGGCAATTTTGGAAAAATGAACTCTGAAAGATTTAAGAATTCTGATCAAGATTTTGTTTCTTTTGTTTCTTTGTCTTGCTTGGCTGCTTATATGAAACAAAAGTTCTTTTAGTAGTAGTAGAAAATGAGAAGAAGAGGGAAGGTAAAAAAAAAAGAGGGTATGATCATTGGGGGGATAATCCCCATTTTCAATTTTAAATACAAACTTTATGTTATAAAGAATCAATGTCCTTCCTTTTCTGTTCTTTGAATATGGAAATCTTCACATGCATTAATGCTTGTCAAATATATATATTTTAAGAACTCAAGGGATGATGAGGACAGCACCTATGTGCTAACTAATGGTCACCAATAGTTTTAAAGCCCAGAGTCAGGTAGCAAACACAAAGGGGATTTTCCACAGTATATTTATAGGAATATATGGAAAACAAGAATTCTAAATTAAAAATAAAACATTTCAATGAAAACATGAACTGTGTTGAGCATAATTGTATTTAATTACATTCATATATTACAATTCTCTAAGTCATTCCCCAATTGATAGATATCCCTTATTTTTCAGTTCTTTGCCATTTAAAAAAGCTATTATACATATTTTTGTTCATATGGGACCCTTTTCTTACTCTTACATCTCTTTAGTATACTGCTAGGGTAGCAGTAGTATCACTGGCTTGAAGTAATATTGCAGTTAGTAACATTGTAGTTAGTAGTTAGTGAACTATGTTGAAGTTAGTAACTTTGGGATACAATTCTAAATTGCTTTCTAGAATGGCCAAATGTATAGATTTGACATATAAAAATACAGTTAGGACCAATTTACAGTTCTACTAACATATGAACAATATTCCTATTTTTTCATACCCCTTTGAACATTGACCATTGTGTGTGTGTGTGTGTGTGTGTGTGTGTGTGAACTTAGTCAGATGATTGTGAGGTAGAATGTCTGAATTGTTTTAATTTGCATTTCTGTAATTATCAGTGATTTGGAACTTTTTTTTTCTTATGTCTATAGATAGCTTGGGATTTTTTTCACTTAGGATTATTCATATTCTTATACCATTTTTCAATTGGAGAATGGCTCTTATTCTTATGGATATGAATAAGTTCCTTGGAAGTGAGAAATGAGAAGTGAGACTTTTATATACAAGTAAATTGATACTAAGTTGTTTTTTTCTCTAATAAACTGTCTCCATTTTAGACCTTGATGTATTAGATTTGTATATGCAAAAAACTTTTAAAATTTTTATATTATCAAATTGTCCATTTTATTTCACTATGATTCTCTTTTGTTTGGTCATGGTCTTTTAACTTATCCATAAATCAAAAAAAGTTATTCCTTTCTTGTCCCTCTAATTTGTTTATGATATAACCTTTTATAACTAGATCACATTTCCTTTTGGAAGTTATCTTGGTATAAGGTGTAAGCAGTTGGTATAAACCTAATTTCTGCAATGTTGCTGTCCAGTTTTCCCAGCAAGTTTATTTTTCAACTGGTGGATCCTTATTCCAGGAGCTCTATTATTCAGGTTTTTTCAGTACTAGGCTACTGGGTTAGTTTGCTTCTGTATGTTATGTATTTAGTCTGTTTCAATGATTGCTCTCTCTGTTTTTAATAGTATAATTATTTTGAGAATTACTGCTTTTAAGTATAGTTTGAGATCTGAGGTTTTCAACTTTCTTCCTCCCCACTTTTTTTTCATCATTTTCTTTGAGATTCTTGAATTTTTGTGCCTCCAGAGGAATTTTATTTCTTTTAATAAATGACTTAGATGATGTCTTTTTCTCCACTTCTTGTGTGCAATATATTATTGTTTTTATGCTATAATTTACATATTTTATCCACCATATACTTTTGCATTTTCTTTGGGGTTTCCACAAAATTAATTCTTTGGAGATTGAGATATTCTATGAGTCACAGTTATTTGGAATCCCTGGTAGAATATCGATGGTGGATGTCCTTGAGAAAAGCTTGTGTACATGATCCATAAGGTCAGAGGAAATATCCAGATTTATGAGATCCATGGATCTACTTGAATAGTTCAATATTTAAATATTTATGCATGTAAGGATAATAACTAAATTATACAAGTGAGATATAACAGATACATTTGTATAAGAGAGTTGATATTTTGCTATCACAATGTGTGAATGAGGAAACAATCTAGGTGTAAAAAGTGTTTCTATACCATAGTTACTTTATGACATAATAAGTAAGTTCTCTTACAGAATTAAAAAATATAAACATTAGACAAAAAAATAATAGATATGACTTAGCAGGATATTAACTAGTGAAGCCATAAACAAAGAAGCTCAGTTGCATGTCATATAGGCTCAGGAGTGATTTGTGGAGAAGATTTCTGAAGGAGGGAGAGGTAATTTATCTCTCCTCCTATCAGACATTATATCTAGCAGCAACTTGCCAAATCTGGTCAGTAGTTCAAGAGTATGTTGGTTCAAGATAATATAATACACAATTGAAGAAAGAGAGTCATACTCCAAAAAGAGGGACTAGCTTTGAGGGACAGGATTCCTGACAGCAGAGAACAGAGTCAATTATGAAGAGGAATAGAGACTAGGAAAAAGGGGATACATGAGCATTCTACAAAGAGAGAAATGACTTTAAATACCAGGAGTCATGAACTGCCTTTGCCACATGTGTATTCTACAATGCGTCTCTCTCTCTCTCTCTCTCTCTCTCTCTCTCTCTCTCTCTC
>NW_027185712.1:23324243-23360832 GCF_028583685.1 Petaurus breviceps papuanus
TCTGTCTCTCTCTGTCTCTGTTTCTCTGTCACTCTCTCTCTCTTTCATTTTACTGTAAATTTGAGCTTGCCTTTCCTTGGGAACTACTGCTGGGATAATGCACTCTACACTTATGGATAGAATATTATATAGTGTTCTTAATATGATAGTATATTCTTTTGCTAAGGCTAATTATGTCTTTTTTGTGTTCAGTTGTTTCAGTTATGATTGACTCTTCATGATCCTATTTGGGATTTTCTTGGCAAAATACCAGAGTGGTTTATCATTTCCTTCTCACGCTCATTTTGCAGATGAGGAAACTGAGGCAAACAGGGTCAAGTGACTCTCCCAAGGTCACACAGTCAGATCTGAACTCAGGTTTTCCTGACTGCAGACCTGGTGCTCTATCCACTGTGCCACTTGATTATAAATGGGAAACACACTAGTGAGGACTCATATTCTATACAATATTATCAGTACAACTTCATAGTATCACTCCTTGAATATAAAGTGACATTTACTTTCTGGGAGCCCAAGTTAGGAGTGTGAATGAAAGTTGGAGCAATATCAATGGGTGTGTTACAAGAATATACAGGTGGCTGCAGTGCTTGAAAGACCTCAGTTCAAATCTTACTTCTGACACAAAATGGATGTGTGACCTTAGACCATTCATCCATTTGATCTCTCATTCTTCCAGTAAAATCTCTTAAGACGATGTCCAAATACCTACTTCAAACTAGAACAAGCTACACCCTTCCCAAAGCAATAGGCCTTATGAAATATTGCATTTTTAAAACTTCCATCTTCTTATATCCAACACGTCTCCTGTATTTGCCTGATTACACTCTGACTTAAAGATGGGGGGAGGAGGGAAGTCCTGCTGACTTATATTTATATTCCTTGCTAACAAATGAGCAGGTTCTGTTTACTAGTGATGAAAAAATAAGTTCTGTCAACAGTAATGTGTAGTTCACTCCCTCACACATCTCCCAGCTCCTGTTTTATATGAATGCTAGAGGAGAATGATAATATGAGATTATTTGCTTTTCTAGTCAGGCTAATTAAAATTTCTAAGTCTGTGCCTATTCAAGCTAAATAATGTAATTAAAAAGACATTTAGTTATTCACCTGTTCATTACAGCATTGAGAGTAACAAATGTTTTGCCTGAAGTAACAAAATGGCCTCCATTTTTACACTCTTGTTTTCAGAATTTCATACTCATAAGTTTTCTGATAATTTCCCTTTGGGTTGAAATACAAATCAAACAGGGGATATTTGGCATTCGTAGTTGTGCTTTTTATTATGAACTCTAGTACAAAATTAGTAGACAATGTGACCAGCAAGGTCACCAATTGAACCATGAGCTCGAACACTTGAGTTCCAACATTAAAAAGCAACATGACCTTGTGCAAATAATTTACCCTCATCTGCCTTCATTTTTTAACTTTATTCCTAGAGCAGAATGTAAAATAAATGGAGATAATGATTTGCTATCTTTTTTTTTCTGTGAGGAATTTGTGAGATAATGGATTGTAAAGACCTTTTAGTTCCTTGAAAGAAAGGTACTATGTATTTTATCATGTAATATAGGCTGTAATGGGGACTTAATATTACTATTTGAATCTTCAAATGCTATACCTAATCATTTTAGTGTAACTTTGTGATCACAATTCATGGAGGATTTTATTTATTTTTTGCATTTCTTTTGACATTGGGTTTATAAACAAGTTCATTCAAAGTTCAAAGGAAAAGTAAATTTGTCATTTTGAATGACAACCTTAACTAAAAAGACAATGGGGGAAAAACGTAAATAGCTGTAAGGTTACTGTAATGTTTTAAAGGGACAGCAATAAATTGCAAGGACATTTTTATGGAGTTTTTTAACCTCTGGCCTTTGTAGGGGAGAAATCAATAAGATATTAAGAAAATCATGAATTAATGTTTCATATAATGTAGACATCAGTAGGAGGCATGTGGCTTAGATAAATTTCCAAACCAGTAGCTGCCCATCTTGAAACAAAGATACAGCATCAATAACAGCTCTACATGGGAATCATTTTTAATCATTCTCAGTTCACATTAATGGATGACTTTGTGGTATTAAGCTGGCTATTAAAAACTCAATGTTATCTGTAATGTTATGATAAAATCCACAGAGGAAATGAAATCAAAATGAGCTCTTCTACATTAAGTTAACATCACTTCTGTGAAAAGTTGGCATTTCCCAAGGTTTTTCTAAATGATTGCCAAAGTGTCTTAAAGCAATGTAAGGTCATGAAACAATCCTATGTTCGAGGCATCACTCACTTTTCATTTTGGCTCATAAAAAAGATGTGTATCTTAAATTCACATATTTTAAGGTAGGTTTTTTTTTTTTTAAGCAATCAGGGTTAAGTAACTTGCTCAAGGTTACACGGCCAGTTATTCCTGGGTGTGGTGCTAAGTATCTGAGCCCGGATTTGATCCCCAGGTCATCCCGACACTGGAGCCGGTACTCTTACTCGCTGAGCCACCTGGCCACCCCTTTAAGATATGTTTTTGAGGAGTAGATGACTCCTTCTATTCCTGCTAGAGGATATATAGCACTCAGAGAAAAGGCAAATTACCCAAACCTGAACAGGACCAGATACTTCCCATAAAAAAGTGGGGCAAAATGCCAAGATACTGGGTCCTCAGGTTGTTTCCTGGGGTGGTCAGCTACTAGTATTTATTTTCCCTTCCTCTACAATAACAAACTTTATGTTAACTCCTAAAAGACCAGGAAAATGCTTAGTTTCACCACTGGAGAGAAAAATTCCCTACCAATAATTGATCCAAGGGTTTGTGGTTACTGAGGAATAATGTGCTAGCTGAGAGTTGTTCTTTAGTCATTTCAGTTATGGTTTACTCTTCATGACCCCATTTAGGGTTTTCTTAACAAACATATCAAAATGATTTGTCATTTTATTTTTTTTATTTTGCTTTTTGGAGGGGCAATTTGGGTTAAGTGACTTGCCCAAGGTCACACGACTAGCTTTTGTGTTAAGTGTCTGAGACCAGATTTGAACTCAGGTCCTCCTGACTCCCGGGCCGGTGCTCTATTCACTGTGCCACCTAGCCAACCCAGCTCATTTTACAGAGGAGGAACTGAGGCAAACAGGATCAAGTGACTTGCTCAGAGTTATACAACTAGTAAGCTTCAAAGGCCAGATTTGAACTCAGGAAAATGAGTTTTCCTGACTCCAGACCAGGCACTCTGTCCACTGTAACACCTAGCTGCCCCTGCTGAGTGCTATAGCACTATTTCTCCTAGAAACCCAAGAGGACTAGCTGTGTCATTTTGTTCTTTCCCTCTGCCATGCATGTGGTCAAAGTTAATGCTTAAGGATCATCTCCTCTTAGTCATAGCCTATGCGTGCACCTCTTGTGGATGCCTCCTATGTGGGCATGGAAGCTAACAGACTGATTCATAATGGGTCAGGCATAAAAATCCATGACATGCCTCAAACCTTTTGGTTCATCCTCCTAAATAGATTAAATAGGTTTCAGCTCAAGCAGTGTGACTGCAGAGTAGTAGGTAAAATGCTTTGCTTCTCAAGTTCCCTTTTAGAATCCCAGAAGAGCCTATAAACTTGCTAAATTTTGGAAAATAAAGCCATTCAGTTTGTCTACACTGTGCCCCATGTGCATGGCTGTGTAGTAAGCCACAAACTCTAAGACATTCATACCTGGATATTTTGCCCACTCTGAAACATAGCATTTTGGTGTGACTGGATGGCCTGACTTCAAAAGCTTTGGTCAGTATATCTTCTGTCAATGTCACTTCAAATTCCTAGGGATCCCCACCCAGGTGTCTTTCCTTAGGTCTAATTTATCCTAAATTCATCCAGGGTTAGAAACTAAGAAATCTGCTACTTTTTTTTCTTAGCCCAGGCAAATAAATCTATTTCTTAGATGGAAGTCAGTAGATCAGGTGGATAAGGAAGGGGAAATTCATTTCTAAGCATATGCAATAACTGCATGTAACACTTTATTTTAAAAATCTAATACATCACCTTTTAAATATAAATTTGCTAGCTATAAGTATAGTCCAGACATAAGCAGGGAGAAGATTCAAGGCCCTTCCTTTGTAAGGAGAGGGCAAAGAACAAGTAGGAATGATGAGAACCTATTCTACCATGAAACTAATTTCCTAGAATTGGTACAGCATGCAGACAATTAAAACAAGGTATAGCTGGAGAATAGAGTTTTCCCAATGAAAATAAATAAGCAAAAATATTTTAGTTGAGGGCTGAGTCAAAGTAATTGCCTTATATTTTATTGAGAATAAATGAGTAAGAATGATGCTATGGAATTTTTTTTTTAGATGTCCCTACAACTGCCTAGGAAAGCAGACTTCTCCTTCTGCCTCCTCAAGAAGGAAAAAAAAAATTGCTAAATCTCGAATCATAGCTACCAAAATGACTTAGTCAACTAGGAAGTAACCCTGGGAATCAGGAGTCACTCAATCTAATTAGGTGTTACTACCAGGTGTGGCTCAAGGAAAGGAATTGACCTTTGTATCTCTGTGTCCTCATTTGCAGAATGTAGAGTATCAATATTAATTTTACCCAGAGGAATTTTGCAAGGAACAATTTTTCTGCCTAATGATAATAATTAATAGATATAACTGGAAGAGTATAAAAATACAAACTTGCCCATTTGGCATTTATAGACCACCATGATCTTTCCAGGCTGATTATACATTAGTCTCCCTGACAAGCATTCCATACTTTCAAAGTGGCCTGCATGTTGTGCCTTTGTACATGGATGGCAATTCACATCCTGTTTCTGTGCCTTTGGACAAACACACCCCCTGCCCCAACCCCATGCTAAGAATGTTCTCTCTTGCCTTATCTGCACCGCTTGGAGCCCCTAGCTACCCTCAAGGCTCAGCTCCCATACTGCTCCCTTCCCTGATACCTTTCCTGATTCTCTTGATTACTGTGGCCCTATTCCCAACTCCCAAATCATTTTGTAATTATTTTATATATATCCTATGTTGACTTATCTGGAAACATGTATTCCTTAGTAGAATTAAGGAGAGGGGTTATTTTGTTTTTGTTTGCCCGTTGCTTGATTCATAAGATGTAAAGCCATCTACAATTGTCAGTAGGTAGTTTTCATTAAAAGCATTTAGTGCTCATTCAATTTTGGTGCTGTTATGGGAACTGGATTTGAGTTCCTGCCTTTAAAACACTTGCCATTGAAAAGGATGTCATTTATGAAAGACCCATCTCATTGATGTAAATGAACATCACACGAACACTAAACAGCAAGTTATATAAGCTTTTCCAGTGTTTGTATTCAAATAATCAGACCCTGTGACTCAGTCACTATTGATAAGACATTTTATAAGAATCATTAAATGTTAGCTCTTGAAGAAAACTTAGACACCATCTATTACAATCACCTCCTTTTACAAGTGAGGAAGCTAAGAATGGATATGATTTGAATAAGGTCATATAACTATTAAATGACAGAGCTAGGTTTCAAACCTGACTCTCTCCCCTGTTCTACAATGCCAAATCCCAGAGAAGTAAATAGAATACAGTGTTCTTTGTCTCCCCAGTCAAAAAGAAATCACCACTAATTTTTCTTAATTTTTATTTATTTTTTGCTTTTTGGAGGGGGAAGGCAGGGCAATTGGGGTTAAGTGACTTGCCCAAAGTCACACAGCTAATAAGTTTTAAGTGTCTGAGGTCATATTTGAACTAAGGTCCTCCTGATTCCAAGGCCGGTGCTCTATTTGCTGCACCACCTAGCCGCCCCTGAAATCACTACTAATTGAAGAACAAAAATATGCTTTCCCCCCAACATTGACTCCATTTACATTCCACATCCTAAGCTGTTTGGGGTCAGTTTATTTATGGGCAATGGTGTGGGACACACAAGGAGACCATCCCACAATCTTTTATACCCTTGCCTAGAGAAATAAGACCAAGGAAGCTAATTTATCTTTGTTAATTCCTATATGTTACTCAGGGATGGAGTTTACTTTTTTTTTTTAGTTCATATACAATCAAAGTACCAAGTGCATAATAAATATTTGGGCTTTCATCCTATTTATCTATATTATTATTGCTCATGTAATAATGAGGGAAAGATGTAGGCATTGATTGAGAGAAAGCATAAAAAGTGTTGAAAGGCACTATCTGCAAATCTCAATATGCAACCCTCCTGCATGGAGGGTATTGACAAGGCCTGTTTGAAGTTGATTCACCAATCACTTTACTTGAAGGTCTCAGGTTTTGTTTACTAGCTGTTGCTTTTGAAAAAGCAGAAAGAGCGGGGAGGCATTGTGGGTTGGCAACTTGAAGGGAGAGGCAAAGCAGAATGAATACTGACAGTGATTGAATTATGTTGATCCTATCAGCCAAACAGCCATCATCAGCGAAGGAGACCTGGGACCATCAGCTTGTCTCCTGGCAGTGATCACTGCTGTGCCTGACATCAGGAAGGTAATGTTAACTCCATTGCTGAAAGGGGGCTATGAACTATGATCAGAGATTCAGACCCATCAATAGACATCTATTTTCCTGCTTTGCCATAAATGTCAGTGTCCTTAGACCCCTCACTTTGTCAGTGTTCTGTTGAAGGTTAAAGGCCTAGAACTGATTTTATAAGCCCCTTTTGACATATAGTATTTCTTCCCCCCCACACACAAACTCACACATAAGACACCACAGGACCTGATAGAGTGGCTCCATTTGTAATAATTAGACCGGTATGAGTCTGAGATAGGCCAAAGCCCAGAGTTTTTGCCTTTTTTTTCCTTTTAGTAAATGAGTCTTTTATTAATAACACTAAAGATCTGGGGGCCCCCTCTTTGGCATCTGGCATTACACACAATTTTATGTTGGAGAGTGGAAAACTTTCCAAAATGTCAGCATCCAAAAAAAAAAAAAATGACCATGAATAATGTATCCCAGCACAGCTTGGCCAAAGTATTATATGGTCCCTACATTTGTAATTTTCTTCACACTGAATTTGCAGGGAAGTGACACTGATGTGCTCATGTTGTTCATACTTGTTTACAAATAGAAGCAGTTGGGCTTTGAGCTTCAAAATGTGAGTGTCCCCGAGTCTGACGTGACTTGCCTGAAAACCCTGGCGGGGGGAAAAACTGTGCTATGTTAAAAATTCATAAAGAACACTGCTTTCTTATTTCAAGAGTAAGAGGAGCAAAAGGTTTTTTTGCAGTGCCCAGGGAAACAGAAAGTTCAAATATTGCTAAGTCACAGGAACAGATCAGAGTGTGCTATTCACAGTTCTAGCCTAAAAGGCAATTCTTTAGAGTGTCTTGGGTGAGACAATTCAAGGAGAACCGAACCTGAGGAGCCAATTTGCTGAGTTTTGTTCAGTCTGTAGAATGAATGAGTCGTTTGTATTATAGAGTCATGAGCAGTGAGAATTGTGACTAGAACAGGGGGAAAAAGATAAAGATATTTGAACCTATGTACTTCCAAAATATGCCTGAACAGAAACTTTCCCCCATCATCTAGAAACTTCCCATTAAGATATTCATGGATTTTTATACCATCCTACCAATCCTAGATACATTCTTCAATTCTGCCTTCTGACTGCAATGAAGGCCTCTAACAATTACAATAAATGCAATTTATGTTGAATAGGTTTATCAAAGCAGGACTATTTTATTGTTATCAGGAAGCCTCTATCTCCCTAGAAAGCCTCCCCTTCCCTACTCCTACCATCAGCATTTTAGCAAGTTCAAGAACAAAATTGTTTTTCTCTAGGAAACCAAGTAGAAACCCTGTGCTGACTGAGCTTTAAAGCTCTCACTAGGAGGGAACCAAAGTGCAGAGGCAGAAGAACTCCAAGGGCATGAAGTCTGGCAAGCTGAAATTACCCAGAATGTTTTACAAAATGTGTAGCCACTGAAACCGATTCATTTTATGACATTCAAATGCTGCTGGTTAACCCAGGCCCTCCCTGGAGAGTCGGGAGCTGCTTTGGGGATAAACATCTTCTGTGCTCCTGTTCAGCTCAGGACATGCTATTTATTTTGTTTCTTTCCTCTGATTTGATTTAATTAACCCATAAAAGAGATAATCTTGTGGAGGAGACTAGAACAGTGGAGGAAGGAACTCAGATTAGAGGCAACAAAGGCTTTTTGAAAGGCTACTGAGGAAAGGCTTGGACACATTTTTGGCCCATTAGATCCTGCTATTTCACAAGAGGCCATCTATCAGTTATAAAGGTGGACTTCAGGCAAGGTGAGTTTTTGCTTGCACTTTTTTTTGTTTGCTGCACTTTTCCTGCCCAGAAGCAGGTGGCTTTTGATTGTCAATAAGAATATACATAATCTAAACACATTAAAAGCACTATGTACAAGAAGAAGTGTGCACAAGCATATACACACAGCTGAAGCACTGAGCCTCAGAATGTCTTTCTTTAAGGAATTGTGGGTAAAGAAAATTGGGTAGAGAAGAAGCAATTTGGAGACTATGGCCCCAAATAATCATTATTAGACTTTTGTTTATAGGATCCGTGAATTCATTGGTATAGGGAATTACCTATAAGGGACTCTACTTACAAAAGTAAAGTGGATTTTCAGTTATTTGACAGCTTTTGGATCTAGAGAGTTTTCTGAACTAATAAATTATTTTTCCAGGGTCACTACTTGTCATTTAGTCATGTCTGACATTTTGTGATCCCAACAGACCATAGCATGCCAATACTGCCCATGGGGCTTTCTTAGCAATGATATTGTGATGATTTGCCATTTCCTTCTCTGTTGGATTAAGGTAAACAGAGGTTAAGTGATTTGCCCAGACCAGATTTGAACTCAGATCTTCCTGACTCCAGGTCCAGTGTTGCATCTACTGAGCCACCTAAACACCTCACACAATTAGTATAAGTCAGAAACAGGTCTTGAGTCTAAGTCTACCTAACTCTGAGTTTTCTTTCCACTTTGGCATCATATATATGGATTCTTCAATGATAATGAGGTATTTTGTAATTATTCTGAAAGTTAAAATTCACTGTATTTTCATGCCTGGAATATATTCTGAATTAAAATTCATTATTGTTTATTTAAGGGCAGTTAGGTGGTACAGTGGATAGAATGATGGGCCTGGAGTCAGGAAGACTCATCTTCCTGAATTCAAATCTAGCGTCAAACACTAATTAGCTAAATGACCCTGGGCAAGTCATTTAATCCTCATTGCCTCAGTTTCTTCTGTAAAATGATCTGGAGAGGAAAATGGTAAACCACTCCAGTATCTCTGCCAAGAAAACCCCAGAGTTATGAAAAATCAGATGTGACTAAAAAATGACTGAACAAAACTAAGTCGTTGATTTAGTTGTAGAGACACTCAAACACAAATGACATTTAATAGGAGTAACACTTTGACACTGACACCCACTCAGATTCTTTAGCCTTTAAAAAGCAAACTTAAAAAAAAAAAGGTATGTCACATATATATAATGTAATTAAGTGCCAGCCCTTGAACCCAGGGGCTAAAATAAGTCAATGTGCTTTCAAAGGAAATCATAAATTGGGCCCAAGGAGAATTTAATATAATCAACTTCTTTCTTCCACTTCTCACTTATAGATATTAAAAAGGGATGCTACCGTGCTTTCAACCATATGATAAAGAAAATACTGAAGGGGTATAAAATAGAGACCCTGAAGCTCTGATGATTTGGGTTCTAAGGTTGCTGCATCCTTCATTTTTCTTTTCTTTCTTTTTATATTCATTGAAGAGAGGTTTCTTTAAAACTTCTACAACTTACCCTGTGGCACTTCAGAGTGTCAAAATTCCTTCTTATTCCCTGTCCTCTCTTGAAATGCAACAGAATCCAAGGTACTAAACAAGTTAAAATGCTTTTTAATGGGTTTCCCTTTGGACACTTGGGGTCCAAGATTACATCTGGACTTATGACTTCAGTCCTGGAGACATTTATTTATTTATTTATTTTTTGAAGCAATTGGGGTTAAGTAACTTGCTCAAGGTTACACGGCCAGTTATTTCTGGGTGTGGTGCTAAGTATCTGAGCCCGGATTTGATCCAGGTCATCCCGACACTGGAGCCAGTGCTCTTACTTGCTGGAGACCACATTTAAAAAGATTTCCAGAAAAAGGTGAACAAAGTGGCCAGGGGTCTAGAAATTGTATCACATGAAGTATTAAAGAAAATGGGAGTATTTAGCCTAGAGAAGCTCAAAAGAAAGACAAATAAGAAGTTTGTATTTTATGATCTGTAATGTAAAAGATTGAGTTGATTTATTTTATGTTACTCTTTCTTTCAAAAGTATAATCAATGGCTGGAATTGATAGGGAGACAGATTTCAACTTAACATAAGAATTGTCCACCAAAGAAGTGTGACTTATCATGAGGTAGTGAATGCTCTGTCAATAGATATTTTCAAATAAAGTCTAGATGGTCATTTGTCAGCGATAATGTAGAAGTAAGTCTTTTGTTAGGTGGGAGATTTGACTAGATGACCTCTAAGCTACCTTTAGACTCTACCATCCTAGTGATCAATACACATCACAGCCTTCTGGGTAATGCACAAAGACAAATGTTCCTAAGCATTGCCGTGTGGATTGATAGGCTGTGAAAAAGAATTGTGATTAAGAAAATCTGTAACTGGTTTACTATAAGATGCTAATCAAGTCACTTAGCCTATTTATTCTATTAAGCTGCTTTATCTGAAATATTAGAATAATTCAAGCTTCCTTACCTCCAATTCTAGCCACGTCTATGTCTTGGAAATAACCTCATTTATGATTGCCTTGTCTATAGTTGTCTTATTTACTTCACAGGGTGGTTGTAAGGATTGGATGAGATAATATATACAAAGTGCTTTGCAAGTCTTAAAGTGCTATGCTAATTATAGGTATTGCTAATATTTATAGTAGTGGCTTACTTGCATCTCTTTCAATATAGTTCACAAAGAAATCAATATTGCTCGGATAGAAATTCCTCTATTACTATAACTATCCTACTATTTTGGGTGAATCTCCAAAGCTCTACAGATTGTTGCATAAATGAATAAAATGCCTACTTTTTCTAGTTTAATAAACCTATTAGGATATAAATCCATCCTCTCTATGCTCACTGAAAGTATCCTTGTTACAGCTGCAGGAGCAGGCACTTCTATGTTCCTGGGATGTGAACTACACAGCTGTTGCTTGCTTCTGAACTTGCTTTTCTCCAGAAGCATCATTAGGGCTTGTGATACTCCCTACCCTGGAACTCCACTACTAGGAATAGGTCCTCCTTCAATCTACCTTAGATATGTGACCTGAAGCTGGATAGTGAATGAAAATGTTGCCATTTGGCATCTGTTCCTATACCCTATATGAGGTCTCAAAAGGACCTTTATGGGCCTGGTACCTCCTCTTGCTTTGGTCCATAGCCTTTCCCTATGCTAAAGTGGCCCATGACTCCATCCTCAGTGTCTTTAGACCTCTCTGACTATCTCCTTAAGTTGATCTAGACTGTAAAAAAAATTACTCACTGAGTTTTCCTTGGACTTCCCCATCAGAATTTGGTTTGGTATATTTTCTAGTTCTTTTTTGTTTTGTTTCACTGTGCTTTTTTTTTTTTTTTTGGAGGGGGGAGACCAAAGAGATTGAGGTTAAGTGACTTGCCCAAGGTCACATGGCTAGTAAATGTTAAGTGTCTGAGGCCAGATTTGAACTCAGTTCCCCCTGACTCTAGGGTTGTTACTCTATTTGCTGCACCACCTAACCGCCCCTCTACTTCTTTTTTGGAGAAGTTTGGGTGGAGGGGGAGAAGCTCATTATACTTCTTCCTACTTCATCATTTTGACTCCATATCTCACTGTGAAATATGGAGCAAATGGTTATGAGTCCTATCCAGACTTGATCCTTTCTAGGTTTGCAGAGAAACTAGAGCCTCTGTTATTTCCTTGGATGTAACTGTTCTGTCATTCATTAAATTAATGGTGAACAAACTTTGTTCCTCATTTGATTGCAATTGAATTTGAATTTATGGGATTTCTTGCATCCCTGTAGATGAATAGAAATTTCACAAGTCTTCCTTCTTGGGAGATTTTTTTCTTACACTTTTTTTTTTACTTCTCAAGTATCTATAATGAAGCTTTTGCCTTAAGTTAAACTGGTGATTTATTTTCTTTGTGCTGTTTTGTCTCCTTATATGACCTTAACTTTTTCACTCTTGTTTTCAATTGCTGATTAAGTGATGATAGAATTTCTTACAAAATATTGTTTTCTGGAATTATTTTCACATGTTGCTTTTAAAGAGAAAAATTGACATTGATATTTTAATACTTTTATCTTCTGATGCTTTTCTGCAAATCTTCAATAGCTCTCTCAATTAATTTATTCAATGGTAGTGTTTACTATATGTCATTAGGAGTATTCCTTGATAACTCTACCTTTCTTATTATAGCAACAGCTTTTGTTATGCTATTTTACACATGTCTTGAAATGGTTTTAAATTTTCTATCAAGTCGAATTTTCTTTCAGTATGGCTTTAGTGAATACTAGGTTTTATAAATTGTTCTCTTTTGATATATTTGGCTGTTAATTAGATTCAAGACATTAATCTTAAAAGGGAATTTTTAGAATTCCAATTTAAGTATGTCTATCACCTTTTCAGAATTATTTCAGACAGCAAGTGCTGTTTTGTCATCCATTTTTTATTTGGTATGGTTTGTGAAGTTTGCTTTAAATGAAGTTTTTTTAATGACCTCAGAGTATTCACTTTTTCTTTCTTCAGATTTGTATAGCTTTTTTATTTCATCTAATTTCCTTTCATCCAAGCTTTGATATGAAGCTATTTTTATAATTGTCTTGTATTGCAATGGCAATATGCTATTTTGTGACTTGGAGCTGAGGGTATCATTGATATAAACTTCTTGACTCCAGCTGTTGAGACCTATTTCTTGTTTCATTATGATACAGTACAGGCACTTAATGAAAATATTGATGCCTTCAATTTAATTGATGCACATTCATGGTCTGCCCACTTTAATAATCATCACCATGAAGCATTCCCATTGGTTGGAGTCTTAGTGTTTCTGATCCCTTCTGATGTACATTGCCTTCTTGTGACACCAGAACATAAAAGAGGGCCACTTACCTTCATGCCCTCTATTTAAAGCTTATGAGAGAACATTTCAAGCAGATCCATCTTGCATCCTTACACTGTCTCTTCTAGAGTTTCCTCATATTGGTCAAGATGTTAATCTAATCAATGGTGACCTAATTAGTCAGTAATTCTGGATTCCTTACTGACCTCCACAGCTACCACAGTAGTCCCAGGTCATTCAGAACCCCAGCCACACATCATCTTGACTGACATTCCCTTACTTCACACTTTTGTTCCCTTTTGTGACATGGACAATGGGCAAATAATTATTACTCTCAATGAATACTCAAGAAAGTAGATAGCCACACTGGAGGTATGTGCCTTTTATTTTAGTACCTGTTCGTAAAACAAATGATCCCCAGTGAATATCGCTCTTATTCATTGTGGGGTTATTGTCTCCCCCCTGGTGGAACAGTGGAAGTCCCAATAGAAAAGTACATTTTAAAGAAATAATTAGGTAGATTACTATCCAAATATGTTTTCCATATTTTCCTAAATAATAGTAAAAAGTCAAGACCCCAAAAGGATATGGAATTAAATGGTCATGAATCCCAGAGAAATTATAAAGTCTAAAGCTGGGAGCACTGGACTCCCAATGAGGGGTTGGATTTGGTCAGTTTCCTTCCCATCACTGTACAGTGAGGTTTTTTTATATGACTGGAAATTTCCAAGCTTAGGATAAATAACTGCTTTCAACGAGTAGTACAGGGAATTACTACTCAGATTCATATACGTAGGACAAAATGAATTCCAAGGTTTTTTTCAATTCTCAGATGGGGTGGTTTGTATTATTGTTATGAATATTAAAACCAGAGCCTCTGAGAGGTCAGATCCAATCATCTCTGATTTGAGTGATGTCCCAGAGAAAAGTCAAAATCAACCCAAGGGCTTTCATTTCTTTAGGGAGAAATCTAGATTTAATCTGGGAACTTTGAAATGGAACCCTTTGCCTTTCTGTGAAGGGATCATAATTCTCATGGGGGATGGAAGCATCTCTTGTTCTAACCTTCAGTAACCATTGTCATTTTCTAGCCTCTCTTAGCTACCTTGAGGGTTATGCTATAGGTGAAATAGTCTTTGGTGTTGACAGGTATCATTCCCCTGCCAGAATTGAACCCAGTGACTATATCTCTAAGGGGTTTTAACCAAGACAAATGGCTATAAGCTAATAGCTGAAGCATCTATAAAATTTCATATTTATAGGAGACCATCATCCATGATATGGATTTGTGCAGCAGGTAACAAATATATAGATCTACACCATGGGCAATAAATGTAAGGAAATTTTAACTGAACACTAGAACTGGTAAAAAAAAATATTAATAGACTTGAGAAAATTTTAGATATATACATAGATAATAGATCATAAAGGGTCAACAAAGGAAATTCTAACTTTTATGATTAATTCCCAATTTAAAAAAATTAGAGCTTTGCATTTTATCTTCCTGGTTGTCTGAAAAAGCATCTTAGAAACATTTGATAAATAGATCAAGAATCTCTATAAATATAGGGGAGTTGGATTGGAATACCTCAATGAGTCCCCTAGCCTAGAGGTAGGTAGATAAGTGGCATATTGTATAGAATGACAGACCTGGAGTAGAAAAGATGTGAGTTCAAATTCGCCCATGGATGCTAGTTGATAATATGACCCTGGACAAGTCACTTAACCTCTGTCTGCCTCAATTTCCTCAAGTATAAAATGGGAGTGATAATAACACCTCCCTCCCAGGGTTGTTGTGAGAATCAAGTTAAATAATATCTATAAAGCTCTTAGTAAGTGCCTGGCAAATAGTAGGCACCTAATAAAATGCTTGTTTCCCCCTCCCACCCCCCGGACCCTAAACACACATATATATTCCTCCACTATACTGAGCTCCACACTTGAGCTCAGGGTGGAAGGAATCAGTGATTTGGGATGATGCAACAATCCCTTGGTTTGTTGTAGAGTGAGAAAATTTCATTGTGAGGATTGTGTCAGACAGAATCCCCATTCAGTGGTCTTTGTGATAACTTTGGTGCTCTCTCTTTTTACTCTTTCTGGGAGGTGTGGTGTGGAACATCATCTCTCTGGAACATCCCACTGAGTAGGGCCTTTCCCCATTTACACTATTGACTCTAAGTTGCTACTTACACAGGGCAGCTAGAGTGTGGGCTTGCATTGCCTAAGTGACTGAGTCAGGACCTCAGTCTTCTGCTGCTGGTCCTGTTTTGTGTTTCCTTCCCTGAACACAGATGTCTGAAAAACTCTCACAAGAGTGGGACCTTGGGAGTTCAATGAGTTTCTGGATTCCTCAGTCCATGAGAGCTGCACTGTAGGAGGTGACCCCTGTAACTGCCACATTGCTTCTCAGAGAAAAGCATGAATACCCAGAGGAAAATAAGCCCCAGATCTGCCCTGTAGTGGAAGAAGACATAGATTTTGAAGGACCTTGGACAGTATAGATAGAGGAGGAAATGGCAAATCACTCCAGCATCTTTGCCAAGAAAACTCCAAACAGAAGAGTCAAGAGTCAGACATGACTGAACAACAAAGGTTAAATGCCTATTCCAGATTCTAAGAGCTCCATATTTTAATGTTTGAAATAGCAACCTATGAGGAAAATAAAATTGTAGCTTTGCATAACTGTACAATGTTTTAAGTCATTGCTATTGCCATTCATTTAACTGACGGTTATAAGCCTTCAGTGAAATTAAGGGTTGTTTATGTTATAAACATTTTTTTTTGTGTGTAGAGGAAATAAATTGCCTATACTTGATCTAAGTTGCACGTTGTGGGTGTTCTGGTAGCAGCAGTGTCTTCTAAGAGCAAATAGATATTCTTTTTTTTATTTTTCAAATGCTTTATTAACTTTTGATTTACATCATTCATATCTGCAAGATTTTGAGTTACAAATTTTCTCCCTGTTTTTCCCCTACCCACTGCCCCAAAATAGCAGTTCCACAGGATGTCCTCTCCTCCAGTCTGCTCTCTCCCATATTTTCTCCCATACCCCTTTCGACTTTTCCAGTGGATCTCTATGCCCCAGTGTGTGTATATCTTATTTCCCAATTACATGTAAAATATTATTGATAATAGTATATATATACACACATATATATTTGTATATATAAATGTATATGTATATATACATATATATTTAAATATTTGATTTTAAAACTTTGAATTCCAGATTCATTCCCTTCCTCCCTTGTCACCCACCCTTACTGAGAAGATAAGCAGTTCAGTATATATTGTACATGTGATGTGTGGCTAATGCAAAACAATAACATAGTAGATATATTGTAAAAGACTGACTATATTTACCTCATTCCTATCCCACCTCCCACTTGTTCTATTCTCCACTCTGATCCCATCCGTTTTCAAAAGTGGGTGCTTTCAACATCCCTCCCCCCCAGCCTGCCCTCCCTTCTATCATCCCCCCTCTCATCCCCTTCCCCCCCTACTCTCCTGGAGGGTGAGATAACCTATTTAGTGTGTATTTCATGCTCTTCTCAAGCGATGTTCAATGGGAATAAGATTGACCCATTCCCTTTTGCCTTCCTAGTCTTCCCCTCCATTATAACCATTTTCCCTTGCCTCTTCTATATGAGATAGTTTACCCCATTCTGTCTCTCCCCATCTCTTCCCATTATGTTGCTCTCATACCTCTTAGTTTCCCCATTTAAGTATCATCCCTTCCTGTTAAATTGGTCCTGTGCCCTCTATCTATGTATACCTGTAAACATGTATACACACATTCACATATGTATTCATATGCCCATATACCCTCATATATATATATATATATATCTTTCATTCAAATACTGAGAAAAGTTTCATAAGTTACAATTATTGTTTTTCCATGTAGGAATGTTAATAGTTCAACTCTGATAAGTTGCTTATGATTTCTTTTCCCTTTTACCTTCTCATGCATCCCTTGCTTCTTGTATCTGAATGACAAATTTTCTATTCAACTCTGGTTTTTTTCAGCAAGAATGCTTGAAAGTCCTCTATTCCACTGAATGACCATATTGTCCCCTGAAACATGATACTCAGTTTTGCTGGGTAAGTGATTCTTGGTTTTAATCCCAGCTCCTTTGACCTCCAGAATATCATATTCCAAGCCCTTCGATTCCTCAGTGTAGAAGCTGCCAGATTCTGGGTTATCCTGATTTTGTTTCCAGAATATTCGAATTGTTTCTTCCTGGCTACTTGTAATATTCTTTCCTTAATCTGAGAATTCTGGAACTTGGCTATAAAATTCCTAGGAGTTTTCTTTTTGGTATCTTTTTCAGGAGGTGATCAGTGGATTCTTTCAACCTTTATTTTGCCCTGTGGTTCTAAAACATCAGGGCAGTTTTCTGAGAACTTCCTGGAGGATGATTTCTAGGTTCTTACTTTGATCATGGCTTTCAGGTAGTCCAGTAATTTTTAAATGATCTCTCCTGGATCTATTTTCCAGGTCAGTGGTTTTTCCCATGAGATATTTCACATTGCCTTCTATTCTTTCATTTCTTTGGATCTGTTTAACAGCATCTTGATTTCTCATAAAGTCATTAGCTTCCATTTGCTCCAATCTTATTCTGAAGCAATGATTCTCCTCATTGAGCTTTTGAAATTCTTTTTCCATCTGGAAATGCAGCTTTTTAAGGCATTCCTCTCCTCATTGCCTTTGTGAGCCTCCTTTGCCATTTGAGTTAGTCTGTTTTTTAAGGTGGTATTTTCCTCAGTCAGGCTGTTGACTCTCATTTCATAATTTTCTTGCATTGTTCTCATTTCTCCTCCCAATTTTTCCTCTACTTCTCTTGTCTGCTTCTTAAGGTCCTTGATGGCCTGTAACCAGCTCATATTTTCCTTTGAAACTTTTGGTGCAGGAGTTCTGACTTCACTGTCTTCCTCCCGTTCCATGCTTTCCTCCTTTTTGTCCCCAAAATAGGAGTCTAATGTTGGAATCTTCTATCTGCTTTGTTTCCTTTGCCTGGTCATGTCTCCCCTCAGTCCCTTAACCCCTGGGCTTTTTTCCACAGTAAGACTCTGCCACCAGACAGGGGAGATTTCTTCCCAAACACTGGGGTTTTCTCACCTGCCAGAGGTTTTAGATGTGTGCCCTCTCTGAGGTCTCCACACACTTTGACAAGCTGGACACATACTCCAGGACCTCCACCCTAGAATGCAATCCAGATTTAAGAAGGTTAAAGCAAGAGCTATTACCCCTCAGACTAGTGCTTGGTCTCCCTACACTCTGCAGGCCAGGAGCTGAAGCTGTCATGTGGGGCTGGCTGGCTGTGTCAGCATCTCAGGAGCTTCTCTCCCCAGGGGCAAAAGACATGCCCTCCCACTTATGGTGTCCCAAAGTCCAGACTACACTGACCTCTCACTTTGTCCTTCGCATCTGTGTGTTGATAAATCTGGAAGCAGCCACAGCTGCTGCTGATCTGGAGTACCTCCGGCTGGGCAGCTGGTCAGGCCTGCCCTGGGGCTAAAGCCTTGGCATGGGGCTGGGCTAGGCTCTCAGAGCACACTGGCCGATTCTTGGTGGCCTGTAGGTCTGTCCTCAGCAGGGGCTTAGCTTCTCTGTGTCACTTTGTGGGTTCTGCAGCTCCAAAGTTTGCTTAGAGTCCCCTTTGTACATGGATTGGGGAAGGTGGAAGCCAGAGCATCAGGGAGGTCCTGCTTCTACTCCACCATCTTCGCAAATAGATATTCTAATATTGGGTTAGGGGCAATGTTAGACTAGGGCAATGTTAGACTAAGGCAAGTAAATAGTGGCACCTGTTCCTCGAATATAATGGAATTTAAAGCTATAAAGGAACATGACCATCTCTGAGTCCAACATCTTCTTTTTACAGTGGACAAAATTGAGGTCTATATGAAGGAAATGATCTGGCCAAGGTCACACAGACAGCCTGTGCCTGAGCTGCAATCTGAATTCAGACTGACACTAGATACAGTGAGTGCTATCCCTCCTTAACCCCAGTGGAGTCTGGTGTTCATAAATGAACTGTTGGAATTTGAATCCTTAGTGACAACATTAAATGCCTGTGAAAAAAAGATTAGTTCTGTTTATACCTATATTTGTTCTAAACTAGCCTTTTTTAATACTATATATTCAGTAAACTTCTACACTCCTATTATGAGGCCATAAAGAGAGAAGATGGATTTCAGTGATTGAGCAACTTCTGGCAATGCCAGCTCTACTTTCTCATGTCTATTTCTAAGAATGGATCTTTTCTATAATTTACTAGAATTATAATTGACAGAGATTCAATTATTTCTTGAACACATGAACTACAAGGTGCTGAAATGATGGTTTAAAAAATACTCATGTGGGTATATGTATGTTAATTGTCCTAGAGAAAAATCATTAGAAATGGACAATTGAATAACAATTAACTTTTATTTTAAAGATGTAATTAAACATAAGCTTTCTGTGCTCAATTTGAAGTTTCTTTTACATGATAAGTACATCAACTGCATTAATAAAAGCTAACAGGAAGGCAGCTATGTAAGGCTATTCTTGATGCATTTTTCAATGAGTAGCACTCCCAGGAACTAGAAAGAATGCTCTGAGATCCATTCAGATCTTACTTCATATCTTTAGAGAAATGATTCAAGTTCAGAGAGTCATAAAATAAAGATGAATTCCACTCTCAGAGAAAGGCAGAGGGCAAGGGGGTGGGAGGAAGGGTGGGAAGAAGGAGATTCAGCATGGTGTAGTGAAGAGGGAGCTACTCATGGAGTCAGGAACACCTCTCCTCTGATACTCACTAGCTGTGTGAACCTGGGCAAGTCACTTAACCACTATATCTCAGTTTCCTCATCTGTAAAAATGAGAGGATTAATTCAATAGCCTCTAAGGTCTCTTACAGTTTGTAATCTATATCCTGTGATCCCGTGGCCTGGGTCCATGAGACAGGTAAGAGAACAATAACAACCAAAAAAAAATGTGCCACATTCAGTGTCCAAAGGTATTCCCCATCTGAATGGGGCCTACCGCAAATGGTCATCCAACCTCTATTTAAAAACCTGCAATAAAGAGGAGTCTTTTACCTTCAAAGGAATCTCATTTCACTTGCTGACAAATCCAATTAGAAATAGGTTGTGCTTGGATATTTTTTTTCTGACAATATCCAAATTTGCTTCTTTATAATTTCCACCCATTTTTTTTCATTCTGTTCTCTAGAGCCAAATATATTTTTTAAAAAAATAGAGTGATATAGTGATAAGAATAATTTCTCCAGAGTTGGAAGACCTAGGTTCAAATCCCTCCTTTGATGCTTACTAACATGTGACCTTGGACAAGTCATTTAACCTCCCTCACTCTTAGTTTTCCCATCTGAAAATGATGAAGTTGGCCTAGATGATCTCTGAATCCCTTCCACCTCTCACTGAGAGCACTTTATAAACCTTAAAGTGATATTAGTGTTGTTGTTTGTTACCTTGTAATCCCTCTTCTACATGATATCCCACTAATACCCAAAGGATTGGGATATGGGTCTCAGTGTTCACTGAAGAAATGAGAAGTGGCTACTTCTGGTGTATCCTTTAGGGATGGGCAAATAACATAGAGGGAACTTCTCTGTAAAAGCCAGTAAATCCCTCAATCCTGCTGTCCCCCATGAATTCTGGATGATCAACCCAGAGTCTCTCAGACATTAGACTGAGAAATGATTTGCTCTTTTCCAAGCAGTATTAATCAGCTTGATATGCTTCTATAGGGTTAGTGATTATAAATTCTGTGTATTGGATCTCAGATCTGTGAAATGCATGTTGTAAGTTCATTTGCTTAATCATAGGAAGCTAACCAGAGGCCTTTCACCCTTGCTTTTCCTTGTTATGGTGATCAAACCCAGCAAGGTGGAGGTGACTCAATTACATGAAAAGTCACCCAGCTTAGTATTGTACCTCCAGACCACTCTGTCTTGTACAAGAACAGGTGACCACCTACTCAATGCAGTTGCTCCATGCTTTGCCCAATTGAAGAACACTCTGATAATATGCCATTTTTGGTTGATACATCATTTTTGGCCCTCAAAACCAAGGTCTGTCAACCTATGGGATTCTATACTTTGTGTAGCCCCTCTACCATGTTTAGGTATCAAACCTTATCAAATTAAGACATCTCAGGTCATGAGAAAGATCTGAAGTCCACTGAGGTCCATCCACAGTTTATTAAAAGGACCTCCCTTTAATAAAGTGGCATTGACTCAGAGCTTTGCCTCAGTCTCTTTTATTGTAGGTTGGGCCATTTTAAACTTTACAAGACCTAAACCTTTGTTGCAAACATACCTGGCCTCCAGTATACAGCTAACCAATCAATAATGAAATGCCATATTTTATTTTATTATTTATAATAATGGTGTATTGACTAATCTCACAGTATATGCTAACCAAGCAACTGTGAGCTATGGAGTGAGTAACAACGTCATCCTATCTTAATGGGCAAATAGTCCGGTTAGAAAGATAAACATACCACATGTGAAACAACAACAAATATATGGAGGATTGTGAGGTGTTACCATAAAATAGACATGAAGATAGGACCTGGACCTCCCCTACAACCACAGCACAATGCTTTGCATGCAGCAGGGATGTTAAAATGTCAATTGAAGGTATCACTGAAATAATCAAATTGATTCTAATATAATTCAATTTGTTGACATACCCCAAAAACTTTATTCTTTTTTAATGTTTTTTTAACATTTCCAAGTATAACTTTTTTTTTGCTATAATCACTTGTTTAACATAATTTTGCATTAAGTTCACAGTATTTCATACATATTCTTTAATTTATCATCATGAAGCTGCACCATATCAGGGAAAGAGAAAAGGAAATTAGCATTTATACAGAGCCTACTATGTGCCAGGTAGTCTAGTGAGAATGTCACAGATATGTGAAAACTTAAAAAGAAAAGCAAGTCATTCATAATAGAGATCTGATGCTCTAGCTATGCTACCTTTTTTTCCCCCTACTCTAAATATATACTTTTTCTATAGTTTTTCTAATGTTTGGAATAAAATTTAATTCAAACAAAGAAAAGATATATTTCAAATGCTTGTCAGCAGCAAGACAATACAAAGACTAGAATAAAGGAGATTGGAAAATGGTAATCTGATCCTCACAATTCTGGGAGGTAGGCATTTCTATTTTATTATCCCCATTTTACACAATGGAAACTGAGGGAAATACAAGTTAAGTGACTTGCCCAGTGTCACACAGCTAGTAAGTGTCTGAGGCCCAATTTTAATTTAGTCTTCCTGATACTGGGCCCAGAGTTCTAAACACTGTAACACCTGTTATTTCCATAAATATACCTTTGTCTTTAGATGTACCTTTGTTGAATTGACCGTTCTTTCCCAGTGTACACTTGCTTTTAATCCATAGCGTTTCAATGTCGTTTAATTGATGCAAGTTCTCAGAACACTGACTTGTGTTTATCTCCATATCTTGGATAAATTCCTTGCCCATTCATCCTATGTGGCAGGGTAAAAGGCAACACCATAGTGTTCCATGTCCTTTTGGGGAATTCTATAATTCTGGAAGCATTCTCTTTCTCAGTATATAACTGCATTTATTGGAATTCATTATTTTCTCAAAGGGGACAAGATTTCTGGGTTCGTTGTAAGTAAAAAAAATCCACAACACTTTCTTTTGGGGGAAGGGGGTGCAGAAACAAGAGTGGGGGAAAAAGACAGATGTTTCAAAGTCTGGTAAAGCTGTTCAGCTCTTATAGTCTCACTTGGACTTCTGACAACAGTTTTGAAACAGCCTTAAATGAAAAAAAAAATGAATTTCATCAATAAAAATTACTATTTTCCTATCTCTCTTGCTCTAGTTTTTATATAGTATTGCTTAGGGGAAAAACATTTTTAATATTTTCTTTCTTTTTTATTCTGAACTTCAGAAAAAAAGCAGAATAAAGTGGCCATTTCTATATGCATAGTAAAAAAAGAAAGCTATTGTAGATAAAACTTCAGATCTCTATTATGTACAAATTGCTTTTCTTTTTAAGTTTTCTAATAAATTCATACCATGACTTTCAAGGCTATTCTATTTGTGCTTCTTTGTAGACTTAATACTGTCTTTTCTCTGCAAAAAAAAAAAAAAATGCCTCAATGACCTCCTTTTTTTTCCTTTGTATTTTCTTTCTTTTCTTCCATTTCTTGACCTATCCGGATCTCCTCTCTCCCTGCCATCAACCTCCAAAGTAGGGGGAGGGAAAGAAAAGTAAAACTAATCTAAAATATCCCTTGAATATGAAATGGCTAAACAAATTCTGGGATATAAATGTAATAGAATGCTATTACTGCACCATGGAAAACAATGCGTATGAAGAATTCAAAGATAAAAAGACTTAGGTGAATTACTGCAGAGTGAAGTAATCAGAATCAGGAAAACAACATACATAATTATTACAAAATGCAAAATGGAAATTACAAAATGCAAATGGAAATATAAACAAAAAAAATCTTTAAAAGAATATTATCCAGTTATAATGATGAATCAACCCTGAAAGAGAGAGAAGAAAATTCATTCCCCTCCCTTTGCAGAGGTGGGGAGCTATGGGTATGGAACATTGAATATATTGTCATAGTTGGCTGGTATGTTGGTGAATTTTAACGAACTGCTTTCTTTCCTCTTTTTAAGTAGTCTTTGTTATAAGAGTTGGCTCAGTGGATGCAGCAGAATATATTCAGAAATGAAGGAGATGTAGAAATAAAAGATATTTTTCATTGTAAAGAAAAACAAAAATTTGAGTGCAATACATAAATCCAAGTTTGGTAAATTCCAAAAATATTTTGGAATTTTATTATTATATTATATCATATAGAGAAATTATTATGTTATATATATGTGAATATTAGTAATAAATTATTATATTATATATAGAAATTTTAGTATTACAAACAGTAATTAGCATCTTAAGGTAACTACTTTGAAGGTAGCAAGTATTTAAATGCAACACTTTGGTGGGGCTGGAAGGCAAAGATGGGTGTTTCACAGTCCTTACCCTCAAAGACCTTATATTTTATTTGGGGGAGACAATGTATATACAGAGAAGTAAACATTAAATGTATACCCCCACCAATAGAAAGTCATTTTCTGGGTGAAGGTTGGGGAGGAGTGGAGAACAAACAATTAGTAAAGGCCTTCACAGGACTTTGGTAGGAAGAGGAATACGAAATGAATTTTAAAAGGAGATATATATTCCAAGAAGCAAAGAAAAGGAAGGTTTATGTTCTATTCTAATATAGAATATTTGTATGGTCTATAAATTAGATTTTTTTTTATTCTAGAATTAAATTCTAATATACATTTCTATATATTCAAGAATGGGGGCAGCTTGTGTAAATGCATGAAGACAGGAGGCAGAATAATAAAAAAAAATTACAATTATTTGTTGATGTTCAGTCATTTCCGATTTTTCAAAACCCAATTTAGGGTTTTCTTGGCAAAGATACTGAAGTGATTTGCCATTTCCTTATGCAGGTCATTTTACAGATGAGGAAACTGAGGCAAAGTTAAGTGACTTGCCCAGTGTCACACAGCTTGTAAGTGTCTGAGGTCGGATTTTTTTTTTTTTTTGCTTTTTGGAGGGGGGAGGGCCCAAGGTCATCACATGGCTAGTAAGTGTGTCAGGTGTCTGAGGTTGCATTTGAACTCAGGTCCTCCTGACTCCTGGGCCAGTACTCTATTCACTGCACCACCTGGCTGCCCCCTGAGGTAAGATTTCAACTCAGAAAGAGATTCTTTTTGATTCCAGGTCCAGCACTGTATCCACTGCACCACCTAGCTGCCCAATAGTAGTTGTACTAGTAGCTATTTATATAGCACTTACTATGTGCCAGGCACTGTGCTAAGTGTTTTATACTTTTTAATCTCATTTGATCCTCACAATAACTTTAGGAGGCAGGTACTATTATCATCTCCATTTTAAAGATGAGGAAACAGAGGCAGAGGTCAAGTGACTCGCTCAAGGTCACATAGCTAGTAAGTGGCTGAGGACACATATGAACTCAGGTCTTACTGACTTTGGGCCTTGTGCTGTTTCCTCATAGTCCAAACTGGCTGCATATGTGAGGCATAACAATCTTAATTTTTTGAAAGATATTCTAGAAAGGTTTTGAATGTGAAATAGAGGAATTTGGTTTTCTCCTAGGGATAATAGGGAACCATTGAAGTTTCTGGAATAGGGAAAAGCATAGTCATCATACCTGTGCTTTTGGAATATCGATTAGGCAAGTCTAGGGAGAATATATTGTAGAGAGGAGAGACTAGATGCAAGGAGACTAATTAGGAGGTTATTGTAATAGTTCAAGGGAAGGTAATAATCAAATATTCAAGTGTATCTTTGATCTTGTAGATTTTAATGTTAATTCCAACTATACAGATCACAATCCGTCCTTGTGGGCCCATTACTACGGTGCTTTTCATCTAATTCCTGCCAGACATTTGCCCCAAGGGGTCCATCAACCCAATGTGCTAGAGGCCATATTTGTTTTCTCCTATTTGGAAACATCCATTGAACTACATCAGGCTGTCCACCAGGCACCGCTCTACCTTGCCTCCTGACTAGCCACCTCTTCTGATAATGTATTTCTTTGAGGAAATCTTTTAATCCATTTCTTCTTTGTAATTCCCTGTTTTGTGTTGCAGCTTGTTCACATCCAACATGCACCTTTGCATGGCCCTCTGAGTAATACAGATTTTTTTTTTTGCCTTTTTTGGAGGGCAATTGGGGTTAAGTAACTTGCCCAAGGTAACATGGCTAGTGTTTTTTGTGTGGGTGTTAAGTGTCTGAGGCTGGAACCGAACTTGGGTCCTCCTGACTCTGGGGCCGGCGCATTACTGTTTGCGACAGCTAGCCACCCCCCGATTTTTATTCTATACAGACTGTAGCATTTTATGCCCTGTTGTCACAAAACATCAGTAAAAAATCAGTGTTAAAAAGACAGATATTTGTTTCTGGGAGGAATTTGGAGTTATTAAAGAACATTTATATTTTCTTAAAGGCAATCCAGGCCTTTCTACTTCTCTTGTTTAATTCTGGGCCCAAATATTTTCTGCAAAATTTATGTGATATGCTGATAGATGAACTGTATAAGTTACTGAACTGTGTATCATTGTCTAGATCCTAAAAAGAATTTATTATCCACTTTGTTTGTTCTCTTTGGATGCCTAGGCCAAATTCTTTGGATCATTTCAGATATCCTTTAGAAGGTTCTGGGATTCAGATGCTGCAATACAATATCATCCATAACTTCAAGATCTGTAAAACTTTCCCATCTACAAAGAATATCTTTTGTGCTTCATTTGCTCCATGAGGGTAGTTAATATCTTGGGTATACTTACCTTATTTAATTACTTGCCTGATGTTTAGGATCAGAGGGCTGCCAAACAATATTATTTCAGGCATTATAATTCTCTAGGAATCTTGAATAATTTTGAACTATGTTTTGGAGACACCAAATGGAAGAGAATCTTCAAATTTCATATATAGGTCACCATTAATAAAGTATTTTTCTGAGGTTTCTCCCTGGTTCTAGAAATGTGAGCTCCTCTATTTAATCTGTATCACCATTAATAAAAGTTCTTTTTGTCACTCTGTTGTGGTTCTCAGTGTTGTAGAGCTCCCATGATTCAAATCCAGTTCATCCACAGGTTATAGTACATAGTAAAGGCATTCATATCTTCAGTCCAATTTATGTATGCTTGTTGTATATTTAAGTGGTCAGCATCATTTGCCCTGAAACATTTCTAGCAAGTAAAATATTAATGTATCATTTTTTTCTGATGAATGGGATTTGACGCTTTACATTCATTGTCATCAATTTTGCCATTACAAAGATAGATATTAAAACTGAAATTGCAAATGTGCTAATTGCCCTAAATGTGATCTTTCTTTTAAGTTTTTACTTCAGTATCAGTCTCTTAACATGTATAACTTTAACTTGGTTTTTTTTTTTTAATAGCCTTATGCTCTTGCGTCTTGTCTGGAAGAGACCAAGATAAGCACCAATATCATCTGTTGATTCAATTTCATTGGTGAATTCAAGCTCAAAGTCTTGAGTCTATTTTTCATCAATCCATCAATCAATTATTCAGTAGACATTTACTATGCCTACAGCTAGTACATGTTAGGGACTGTACTGGTGATACAGATAGAAAAGCAGAACAATCTCCACTATCAAGGTGCTTACATTCTGTCAGGAGAGGCAATATATGTATACATGTATGAATATCCATAGAGATACATATATGTAGAGATACATGTATCCATACATATAGATAGACTGATAAATGTTAGACATTTTATGCATGTATATACCTAATTATATGCGTACATATACATATAGATATGCATACATGTATATAGATATACACATACATATATAGAATACATATATGATAAATATAAGATTATTTAGAGAAGGAGGCACAAACAGCTGTAAAGATCAGGAAAGACCCTTTCTGATATATATTTTTTTATAGCCTTTCTCTGGGATACAGAAGGCAGTACATGAGCTAAGTCTTGAATGAAGAAAAGGTTTCCACGAAGCAGAGGTAAGGAGGGAGACAGCATAGCCAATAGCCAGTGTAAAGACACAGATACAGGAGGTAGAGGACCATGATTAAGGAACCTGAGAGGGGACAGTTTGGTCGAACTGGGAAGTGTGGGATATGGAACAGGAGAAAATGAAACTGGAAAAGAAGTCCAGAGCAACCTGATAAGGAGGTTTAAAACCCAAAAAGAGGGATTTATGCTTTGCCTCAGAAGTAATAAAGAGTCACTGGAGTTTATTGAGCAGAGGATTATCACAGTCAGACCTCCACCTATGGAAATCCCTTTGACAGTTGTGTGGAGGTATATCAGCAATGCAATATTCACAATGCCTATGGCAATTGTAAATATGCTGATGTGGTTATTAATCATAAAATATATCAGGCTTTCTATATGGGGGATAAAACTGGAACATTTATTAAAATACCAAAAGACTGAGTCCCCAAACCAGAAAGTCAAAGCCATCAGAATAGTTATGAAATTGGCACAGGTAGATAAAGTAGAAAGTACCCACATTCTCAAGCCTTTAAAACAGAACAGGCTACCTCAGGCAAAGGTCTTCCTCTCCCCACTCACAGCAACTACTCAGCATCCAGGAAGCGGGCTCCTAGCAGCTCCAGCCCCTGGTAGTCCTCAGCAGGAGTCCTTAGCAGAAATTCTGGCTGGCTCAAAAAAAGGGTTCGTGCCTCCACCTCCACCTCGGCACTACCGCTACCACTGCCGCTGCCGCTGCCACTGCCAGTCACTGCAGGAACTCTAGCTTGGCTTCCGCTTCCTCTTGCCCCCACTCCTTCCTGCTACATCAGCAAGTCCAATGGGCATGGAAGATCTTTAAATCCCATACCCCTTACAGGAGGATGCATTGAAGAGCATATAGAAGTGAGCTAAGACCACTAAAGGGGCTATTATAATAATCCCAGGCAGGAGGTGATAAGGAATGCAGGCATGCAGTAAGTCATTGGCTTTGTGAGTAGTGAAAAGTGAATGGAGGTGAGAGATTTTGTGGAGGCAGAATTCAGCAGCTGATAGCATATACAGGATGAGGCAAACAGAAGAATCAAGGATAACTCTGAGTCTGCAAATCTGGGGGAGTGGAAGGATGGTGTTGCCCTTCACAGAAACCCAGAAGTTCAGAAGAGCTTAGGACTCGGAGCAAAGAGAGTGAATGCCATTTTGGACATGCACAATGTGAGATGTCTGTCAGACACATGCTTGGAAATGTCAGGTGGTACTAGATAGTAAGTGGGATTAAACTCAGGAGAGGGACTGGGTAAGCATATAGGTCAGGGACTCATCTGCATAGGGAGAATAATTAAGTCCATGAGAACCGATGAGAGAGAAGAGGTCTCAGGACAGACGCTTGGAGTCTACTCATAGTTATGACTTTTTTAAGTCTCATTAAACATTTCCCCCCCAACACAATACAGAACTCTTCTCACACATGCTATGGTATAGTCCACGGAGCCTACTTCATATTCCCTATCTAATATATGCCGTCATTCTCCTTAATGCCTATCCTCCGTTATTAGAATAAAAACCTTCCTCATCTCTGCATCTTGAAAATTCTGGCTTCCTCCAAGATGCATCTCTAATGCCACCTCCAACAAGAAGCCTTTACAGAGTATTGTTGGTTCTCCCATCCCAACAGAGGAAATGAAGTGAAAAAACAAACAATACTGTCATGGGAATTACCAAAGAGGAGTTCCAAAAGTAATTTGAAGAATAAAAGCAACCCCATCCCAAAAATGTTTCATACTTTAAAAATAAATATTTTGAGTTTACTTATTTCTTTATATGTAATTTATCCCTTCTCCTTCCCTCCCTCTACCTCTCTCTCCTCTCCCACAAGGACATTTTTGCCTTTGTATTTATAGTACTATGAAGCCCAAGAAGGTGAGGTTTATTCTTGAGACAATGGGGAGCCACGGAAACTTCTTGAGCAGGGGAATGACAAGGTTAGACCTATGCTTTCCATATCTCAATTTGGCATCTGTGTGGAGAATGGATTTGAGAAGGGAGAAACTAGATTCAGGGATACCATTTAGGAGACTGGTACAGTATTCTTGATGAGAGTCAATCTAAATTAGGGCTCTTGTGGTTTGATAGGCAGGGAAAATATTATTATTATTATTATTTTCCCATTTTATAAATGAAGAATTAGGCACAGAGAAGTTATGCAGATGATAGTTGTCAGAACTGGGAACTGAAGCCTGGGTCTTCTGACTCCAAGAGAAGTATTTTTGTACCATGCAATGCTTCTTTTATTGTGATGGGACAGATTTGAGTCATGGAAACTGATGCATTCTCTGAAAGAGAGAATGAAACAAACTTTTCCCTTGAACCTCATGTAGACCTTTGATTTGCAGCTCTAATGCATTTCTACATCATCAGCTGGGTTCTTTTTGCAAATAATTTCCTCATCAGTCTATCTAGTCCTCATATCTCACCAGTGTGACATGTCCAATTTCCCTTTGGTTAGCCCTACTTCATTGTTCTATAGTCATGTCAAACTCATCATTCAGAGAACAGAACTCATCTTCCCCTCCCCACTCAATCCAACTTTCCTCCTATGTTCCATATGGTTGTTGAGGGTGCCATAATCCTGCCAAGGTTTCAACCTAGAATTCATCCTCAACTCTTTATCCTCAATTTGCTTCCCACATCCAATCAGTTGCCACACTTTGGGCTCATATCTAGTATCACATAAAATAAAAATCCTTTTCGGGTTATGGTTATGTATCAGTTCTCTATCCACTTCTCTATCCCAAAAATTACTTCTTATTTTAAAAAATAAATATTTTTACTTCACTTATCTGTAGACATGAAATTTCCTCTCTATAGAATATAAGACCCTTAAGGGCAGAGGCTGAGAATTTAGTTCAGGGTCTGACACCTAAATATTTAATAAATTATTCCTGAATTGAAGTGAGAATAATAATGTGTACGATAGGAATTCCTTTTATGTGATTTATGTTCCCTACTTTTGCAAGCTCCATGAGGGCAGGAACCATGACTTAATGCAAAATTTTCCAAACTGAGAGGTGTCCCCCATTGGGATGTGCTTGACCTGACACCCTTTCTGGATGAGTATGAAAAAAATGCCCCCCCCCCAAAATTGGAAAGTCAAGTACAATTAGTGATTTTTTTTAATGAAAAAAGGTCAAATAAAAATCAACAAAAGTGAGACTAATGTAGTGAATTTGCTCTGACAGCTAATACAGCACAGTGCTTATTTCAAATGGTATGTGCAAATGGGGTCAAATTTGAGTTGGTGCATGTCGAATCTCAATGTAGGCACCATCTGCCATCATCACTGTCAATCAGAGTAGACTCATGACAAAGCTGAGTTGTATCATACTGATGCTTGCTGCATTTGAATGTGAAGGGTGTAAACTCCAACTTAAACAGTCTTTTTGTGGAAGTTAAAAGCACCATAATATCTGTTATATTTCCCAACTTCATTCATTTTGGCAAATATGAGAGACTAAGCTGATTTCCAAAATAACAGAAACTTTAAGGCATTTAAATAATTTGTAGATCATTGCAGATAATTGTATGAATTTTTTAACAATTAAATTTGTCTTAAATGATGACCACTTTAAAAATAAAATAGCATCCCTTTGTAATAGATATCTGATTAAACCAATTTAAAGAGAAAACACACTGCAGCAGTTCAAATGAATAGAAAAGACAATAAAGACAGTTTAAGTGGGAGAAATACAGAAAAACAAAGTACAAGTCCAAAATCTAGAAAATGTAATCCATTATATTTATCAACAAGATTTACAAGTTCATGGATAGGAAATAGTGCTATTTTAAATTTTTATGAATACTTTAGCTACACATAAAAACGAAGTCCAATCAATTGAAACAACATCTTGAGAGTACACATGAAGGATACCATCAAGAGAGATTTTTTTTTCCAGAGAAAATAGATTCTTTTAATGAGCAAAATCAAACTTAAAATAAATATCTTTGACATCAAAAAGGATATTCTATAAAGCTGTTAATAATATTGCTGAATATAAAAAGCCTCATTTGAGAAATGTTGGTGCTAGCTGTAGTTACTAATATGATCTAAATGATGCTTAGTTAATTACATGCAAACCTGTTTTGCTTGGTTCCACTTGGAAATAATATAGTGGGGAAAAGTATTGCCCATATGTCTGAAAACTTCTATGATAAATTAATTGAGAAACTAAAATCTTCCCATTTTACCTAATCAACAAAGTTATTTTTCCCCATTCTAGTTTCAAAATAATTCTGGAAGGAAATAGGACATTTTAAGTATAAGATGTATCAGGAAAATGCTCAGTGTCCGACCATTCTTTTTAGGCAGGTTTCATTTTGAAGAAAGGGGCATGAATTCTTTTGGGGGGGGGTGGGCGGGGGGCAGTTGTGGTTAAGTAACTTGCCCTAGGTTACATGGCTAGTTTTTTTTGTGTGGTTGTTAAGTGTCTGAGGCCGGAATTGAACCAGGGTCCTCCCGACTCTGGGGCTGGCGATCTACTCACTGTGCCACCTAGCTGCGCCCTGGGGCATGAATTCTATTCCTAAATAAAGCATTCCCCTTCCTTATTCACTACATCTCATTAGGGACAATTTTTCATAGCCAGCTTATTGAAAACTTTGTTCCCAGAGATGTCGGTAGATCTAAGAATTAGATCTCATTTTGGTTCGTCTAAGTAGAAGTTTCAGGGTTAATTGAAATCACATTTGCTTTTAAATCAACAATTAGAGGAAATAAAACACAAATAAATAAAACATCAAACAGTCACAGTCTGGAGTGTGGTACCTTGACTCCAACACAGTGATGCCATTTTGGTCCTCTTTGATCATGAAGGACAACAAACAGAAGAAATAAAATGTGAGTTACTCTGCTTTCTTACCAATTTCATAGCTTTTTAGCTTATAAACTCCAAAGATTTGCCAACTTGTTTCTTTGTGATTTTTTACTCTGAAAAAAAAATGTCAGGAAACTGTTGTTCTGAAATTGACTAAAATATGGGTTTCATCTACTATTGATATGGCTGTGTATATTTGCATGTATACATGTACGTGCAATTCCTATGCACACATACAAATAAACATGCACAATGAATATATGTGTGGTTATGTGCACACACATGTATATTACACTTACATGGACATATGCTTGTATACACATACACACATGCATACCACAAAGGCATTCAGGAACCCATGACAGAGCACTGGATTTGGAGTCAGAAGACCGGTATTCAAATCAGGCTCTATCACTTGCTACCTATATGACCTTGGGCAAGATATATGACCTTGCTTATTTTCAGTTTCCTCACCTCTAAAATGAAGGAGATTCATCTAGGATGACCTCGGAGGTCTTTTCCAGCTCTAAATCTTTAAATTTATCGCAACTTTATGTGTGTGTCTGTGGGTCTGAATATATATATATGTATATATATATATGTCTGCATACATATGTGTATGTATGTGTGTGTATATATACACATCTGTGTGTACATATTTACACTAACTTCAATTTGTTTGGCACACAGATGCCCTTCTTATTTGAGCTCTTTATGGCTACATTAGGGAAAACAATGCTGGCATAAAATAAATGAATTGAATATGAGTTAATATCTTCTTTCAATGATTGATGTAACTGGCTTCAGAGTACTTTCCTTCCTTCCTCACTCTCTTTTTTTTTCTTTCTTGTTTTAATTTTCTAGATAGTGGCACTAGTCATACTGATTAGTAAATTATTTCTGAATCTCAGCAGTAAGTTATTGGGCTGTTCTAGATTTGTCTTTATGAGTAACATGAGGAGAGTTAGTTGACACAAGAAAGTCTTCGCAGAGAAGCAGGTTACAAGTATTAATTTAAGCAACTACATTTGATTTTCACTTCTCCCATGTTCCCTCACAGCTGTGATCTACAGATGAATAGCTTCTGAGATTGCTGGGTGGCTGCTGAATCCTTTGGCCTACTAATGACAAATAACCCCTCATGACGTTCAGTGTGAAGTGTGGCTGAAAGTGGATCATCTCTCTGGACACAGGGCAGCAATTTCTTTGTGTCTGTAGGTGCCTATGGTTTGGTCTTCACATTAGAATAATTTAATTATAGACCAATAACTGGAGAGGTGAGCATACTGGCTGAAATTGTGCAAGGAGTACTCTGACTTGTCCAGCATACATCACTGTGACCTTCCTATGGACCTGAATAGAAGTCTCTTCCAGAGATTGGGTCTCTTTCAGTATATGAAGTACAGCCTTCAGAACTTTGGGCCTAAGACTTAAATAGTGCTATGTGATCCAATAGCTTGATAATCACACTGTTGGCTATATTGGCCTTGAGTAATTCTTTTCTTTTCTTGGGGGGCGGGGGGGAGCGGGGAGGAGAAGGAATGAAATGAAGATAAGTCAGGAAATATCAGTGTCTCTATCAGAATGAAACTCCAAACTATGGCTCTGTGATCCAGTCAGGAGGTGGAGGATGGAAAATAAACTAGACATAGGTTTGTCAGAAACCATTGATCTGGAAATGTGAGAAATGGGAGAGGTATCATTATGAGTTAAACCATAGCACATTCACCAAGAAATGGAATGCAAGTAAATTCATTCAACTTTTATTAAGTTCCTGTTGTCTACAAAGCACCCTACAGAGATGGAAAAGGGAGAGGAAATGTTGAGGTAAACTAGCTTCCATTCTCTGAAATGCTTATGAAACTTGTTTTTTTCTTGCTATTTTTTTGATCCTTCTGTAGGCTTTGAGTGAGCTCCCCGAAGCAACAACTGTTTTGCCTTTGTGAGATATAGCACGTTTCCTGGGATATAGTAGACATGTAATAAATGATTATTGACGCATTATGGGGGAAGCAGGTTAGTTATACAATGTTGCTTGCCAAACTATATATTTAGACTAAATTGCCCTGTAGATATTGAAAACTATAGACAAAGTGAATTAAGAACAATAAAAACAGATCAACCTCTAACACAATTGAGAGAATTTTAATTTGTGATTAGAATAGTCGAGATATTGCATATATTATATATATGTGTGTGTGTGTGTGTGTGTGTGTGTGTGTAAATACTTCCTAATGAATAATTGGTAATTGTAATTTTTCCTGTACCTGTAATTAGGAAAGAAATTTTACAGGAGTTCGATATAGAGGTTATACCTTCAACTCTGGTTAAGCTGGATCAAGAAAAAAAAATAAAATTCAGAGATTTGTGGATTCTAACTGAGGACCCTTGGATACTAGGTTGGTGGTTCTTTGGGGCCCCCCTGAATGTGTCAGCCTCAAGATTTTAAGGAGGAAGTGAGCAATAAAGGTTAGTATCTAAAAAGAAAAAGCAGAAGAATCCATTATAAACCTTAGTAATGCTTTGAGATTCATAGCTGAAAGATCATTAGACATAAACTTCTCATTATGCTTATTATACATCCAACAACCTATTCCAGGCATTGAGCAAACTTATTACAAAGAATAAATCTCTGAAATACAATTATCCAACCAAACTCTTGAAAAATAGTTCCTTGAAGTTCATTATTACCTGACTGTACTTTAGCAGTATTTCCCGGTGGATCTTAAAACATGGCTCTCAGTTAAACACTTTTTTAGTAGGCTTTTGGCTACTGGTTTAAACAAAGAGGAAAACATCCCAAATGTCTTTGGTTCTTCATAAAGAGGTGGAAAGATTTTCTTTGCTTTCTTTCTTTCCATTTAAATAGAGAATGTGTCTTGAGGCATGAAAAGAGGTGCCCACCCTGAGATTGGCCCAACCTTTCATGTCCTACTGTTAGTGGGGAAAACAGCTGTAAACTCTAATTATATAGGACATTTATAAGGATCAGTGCTTATATCAGCACGGAGTTCACCTGAGCCCTTTTTATGTCTTACTCTCTGCTTGAGGAACTTGTTTGTCTGTGTTTTACATAAACTACTTGATAAAATCAATGTGTGGGGGAGGCAGGGACAGATGTCATTGCAATTTCATTTTTAATTATCCCTGAAATGCCTATACTGTGCCTTGGCTCCCACCTGGTGTTCAGACTTCGGAGTACACTTGACCAAATAGCTCGAGGCTTGCTGCATGCAAACTATATTAGTTGTCTACAAAGACTATATTCCCAGGTGGTATCTGGTCTCATTTCTCAACATATTGAAGTCCAATCCAACAAGCACTGCTGATTATAGAAAGGGAGACAATGTAGACAAAGTGAAAAAAAAAATCACCCTTGCCTTCAAGGGGCTTAGATTCTGGGGGAATTGGAAAGAGCAAAACAGGTAAACAAGCAAACAAATAATTATATACATAATAATGTGAGGTGCTATTGAGCACTAATAACTAGTGAGATCTAGGAAGGCTTCACGAAAGAGGAGGCTCCTGATCCGAGCCTTGAAAGAATCAATGATTCTATCTCTTCTATTTTTCTATTCCCCTTTCTCTTCCCTATGCTGAGGCAGTAAGGTGGAGCTATGTATAGTGCTTGACCTTGAACCAGGAAGGCCTGAGGAAAAATTCGGTCTCAGACACTTACCACTTGTGCCTCCCTGGGCAAGTCACTTACCCTCAGTCTGTCTCAGTTTTCTCAAATATGAAAATGGCGATAGTAATAGCACCTGACTCCCAGGGTTGTTGAGAGCATCAAATGAGATAATATTTGTTAAGTCATAAGCACAGTGTCCAGCACATAGTTGGCACTTGATAAATGTCAATTTCCTTGTTGCTTCTTTCCTTCCTCCCTCCCTCCTTTCCTTACTTCTTCCCTTCTTTTATTCTTCCCTCCCATCCTTCCTTCCCTCCTTCTCCCTTCCTTCCTTCCTTTCTTCCTCCCTCCCTCCTCCCTCCCTCCTTTCCTTCCTTTCTCCCTTTCTCCCTCCCTCCCTTCCTTTCTCCCTCCCTCCTTTCCTTCCTTCCTTCCTTCCTTCCTTCCTTCCTTCCTTCCTTCCTTC